>NC_054829.1:29370433-29673464 GCF_018345385.1 Vulpes lagopus
GATTATGAAAAGTTTTAATGCTAGAGTGGAAACTTAACTTTTCTCTAAGGTTCCGTTTTGATTCCTTCCCCTTCCTGTTCGTTGATTATGACTGAATTCAAGAGTTACCTCCTCCAGGAAGCCTTATAGGCTAGCTGCCCCCTTGTTAATGAATATCATACACCATTTATTGAGTGCTTATCGTGTATTGTCATACTAAGCACTTTGTTTCATGTACTCTCAACAAGGAACAGATGAAATGGTTATTATCCCATTTTAAAAATGGGAAAACCTTGACTCTTAGGTCACACGGTTCTTTGACAGGTAGAGCTAAGGATCAGATTCAAGTCTGTATGACTTAAAAACCCAGGTTCTGAATCATCATACAAAGTTTTTATTCTCTTTATGTTCCAGCTGGACTCTGTGCATATCCCTTAGTGTTTATTTCTATATTTGCTTCCTTACTTGTGTTTTCTCCCCTTCTACTTCACTCTGAGCTCTTCTAATTCAAAAGATACATACTTCATCTTCTGTTTTCCTAATGCCTTGCTTGGTATGACACAAAGTGGTGGGTCAGTGTTCATGAAATGACTAAGAAAACTGATAAAATGTCAGAAAAATATAATAGAATGTTGTAAGTAAAGAGAATTAGTAACATGGTCTATTTCAGCTTTCAAAAAGTCAAACAGGGCTCTCCACTAACTTTAAGAAAGAAAGAATGAATTTGAACATAAGGTATTATAATGCATAGGAAGCTAAAATTCAAGGAGCAAGGAGACAGGATAGCTATAAAATCTGGGATAGATTGGTAGGAGAATGTAGATAGATTGAGATTGTGAGGAGTGTTTTATACTAGTCTCTAAAGATTGCTTCAAGGATCATTCTTGTTAATATTTTTCCAAGAATAAAAAAAATTTTTTTTCCAAGAATAACTGTAAAGTAAGACATCTAGAAATTACTTTGGAGAAGTAGAAAGGCAAGCTGATAGATGCTGAACTATAGAAACATTTTTTTAAATCCATGTGACTAGGCAGGAAGGTCACCAAAGACTGAATAAATACAAAATTGCTTATTGAGGAAAAAGATCCAAGATGATAGAATAGGAACAAACTTGGTTTCAGGACTCAGAAATAAAGGGAAGCTGTTTTTAAAAACATTCATTTAGTGTTTACTACGTGCCTACACTATGATTAGGAATTATATGCTAAAATAAAGACTAAAAGATCCCTATTTTTAAGAATTTTACAGTTAGGAGAATAGAAGGGTAATTATTAATTATGAAAGGCATATGCCAAGTACCTTCAAGAGGTAGAAAAACTGGGACACCTGGGTGGCTCAGCAGTTTAGCGCTTGACTTCAGCCCAGGGTATGATCCTGGAGTCCCAGGATAGAGTCCCACATCCAGCTCCCTGCAGGGAGCCTGCTTCTCCCTCTGCTTGTGTCTCTGCCTCTCTCTGTGTGTATGTCTCTCATGAATAAATAAATAAAATCTTTAAAAAAAAAAAAGGTAGAAAAACCAAAATAGTGATGATCCTTCATAAGATATGTTCTACTATCCCTTGTAGAATCAGACAGAAGACTTGAGACCATATTAAATGTCTTTAGGAAATGTTTCAGAAATAAATTAGATAATATCATTCTCCCCTTAACAAAACTATGGTATGTCCATGCCTGCTACAATGTGCAGATTACCATATTTGGGGCAAGAAGCAGTAGAGTAAGAGAAAGTCTAAAAGAGGGCAGTGGGGGAGGGTACAGATTGTAATATGATGTAAAAATGAAGAGATTGAAACATTTTGAAAGCAAAGGAGCAAATGGAGACATCCAGTAGAGACCTGGCCTATACATTCAGTGTTTGAACAAAGGTTTATAATGGAATGAGAGATTAAAGATATTTACATAAATATTTCAGAGAAAAGTTGGGGAGCTGTCAGTCAAAACGAGGGGGCTATAAAGCAACCAAAATGCTTATTTGGGGTTTCACTGGGAGATACGGTCAACCGAAATTGATAATGTGCCCTGGATTGTGAGCCGGGAGTACAGGCTTATAAAGGTAAAAACCACAAGGTCACATAACTTGTTTTGAAAAAATTATGGTGCTGGCAGAATTTAAACTGATTAGTGCAGGATTGGCTATTTAACTAACGGGTGTTACATTATATCTTGCTTTTTTTTTTTTTTTTAAGATTTTATTTATCTATTAATGAGAGACAGAAAAGCAGAGACACAGGCAGAGGAAGAAGCAGGCTCCGTGCAGGTAGCCCGATGTGGGACTCGATCCTGGGTCTTCAGGACCCAGCCCTGGGCTGAAGGTGGCACCAAACCGCTGAGCCACCCGGGCTGCCCATATTACCTCTCTTGTCCACAGTAGAAGGATTTATCCAATTGACAAAAGTCAAAAATTCATGGTATTCTGAGAATTGAAACCAGAGAGGAGCATAGGGCCTACTTCCTCAATGTCCTTTGCGCTCTGTTTTGAGTGACTCACTTGGCAATGCTTCCTTTACTTTGAATCTTCTTTTACAGAGTAATAAAAAGAGGTCCACGTATACATCCTGGCAGGTACTGCCTGAACCATCTTTGGGAAGCCATATTCTTTGTTGCTCCCAGGAGGTGGAGCATTGTGATATGGGCATAGCATGCTTTTGGGTTGTTACACCATCTTTTTGTTCCTTCAGTGTTAAAGATTTTTCCCTCTTTCTATTTGTTAATAGATATTTACTTGTTCATGTCTTGTGGAAGAGGTAGCAAAGAACAAGTGACATATTTTATCTTTGCACCAGAGGATTTCTGTAGAGCATATAATAGTTTTGAATGAAAATATACTTAGTCTTTTCATCTCTTGAGTCACACATTTGAATCATTCTTTCATTCTTTAAATCCACACATATTTATTGAGCAGCGACTATAGGGCAAGGGTTTTTTTGCTAGATACTGTGGATACAGAAGAGAATTGAATTTTAATATAATTTCAGTGAGCAGCAGAGCATAGTGATTAAGAGCCAGAATGCAGAGTTACTAGCTGTGTGACCTTGGGTAAGTTACCACACTTCTTTCTATATGCCTCATTTTCCTTAGATGAGAGTATTACTCGAACCTACTCTTGGAGTTGTTAAGAGACTTAAATGAATTTCTTTGTTTTACAAATACTTTTATATAACAGACTCTGTACCAGGCACTGTTCTAAGCATTTTACCAAAAGATAACTCAATTCATTTAAAGTGCTTAAATGGTGCCTACCATTACCTCTGCTATGTGGAGAATAGACTTCAGCAAGATAGGAGGTAAGTCATCCAGGAAAGGCAGAGTGACCTGTGCCATAGGAATTTTAAAATCATTGGCCTTTCCCTTCTATATTTTTCTTTTTCTTTTGTGCCGCCTTTTTTAGGGTTATGAAAAAGCTTACTAGAGTCTTACAGAGACATTTTTAAACCTTGCTAGATTTCCTCAGAACTAGAAATGTTAGGAGTTCCTGGCCTGGGTGTTATTTCCAATGACATTAACAGTCACTTGACACAGGCTGAGGTCTGCATAATTAGGAGGTGCTGTATGGGCACAGGAGACATAAAAATGAACAAAAGCCAGTTACCTGTGCACAAATGTTTATAGCAGTTTATTCATAATTGGAACTAATTATTGTAGTAGGGTGAAGAGATCATTAAACATGTAATTACAGTGAAGTATGTTTCCAGGTAAATGGAAGAAGACAGTCATGGAGATATGGAACAGCTGTGTGTGTAAGGGTAAAAAACAGGGAAGTAGTAGTTATTAATTAAATAATTTTTAGGGGTGCCTGGGTGACTCAGTTAGGCAGCTGCCTTCAGCTTAAGTCATGATCCCAGGGTCCTGGGATCGAGCCCTGAGTCGAGCTTCCTCAGCTCTTCCCCCTGCTCATGCTCTCATGTGTACTCTCTCTCAAATAATATCTTTAAAAAACATTTTTTTAATTTTAATTCTAGTATAGTTAACATACTATAGAATATTAATTTCAGGTGTACAGTATAGTGATTCAATAATTCTATATAACACCCAGTGCTCATCAGGACAGATGCACTCCTTAATTCCCATCACCTATTTCACTCCCCACCCCCTCACCTCCTTAGTATCAAGGTTATCTTATTCTCATAAAATGGGCTGAGAAACTTATCGTGGATTTTTTTTTTTTTTTTTTTTTTTTTTGCATAAGGGAATTATTTCTTCCTTAAATGTTTGCTATTATATACTAGTGTAATATTCTAGGCCTGAAGTAGTCTTTGTGGGAATATTTTTTATTGTAAATTCAGTATCTTTAACATGGTTGGAGATATTTTTAATAGATATGAGGATATTCAAATATTCTGTTTCTTCTTGAGTCAGTTTTGATAATTTGTGATTTTCTTTTTTTTTTTTTTTTTTTAAGAATTCTCCCATTTGGGCAGACTGGGTGGCTCAGCGGTTTAGCGTGGCCTTTGGCCCAGGACATTATCCTGGAGACCCTGGATCGAGTCCCACGTCGGGCTCTCTGCATGGAGCCTGCTTCTCCCTCTGCCTGTGTCTCTGCCCCTCTCTCTCTGTGCGTCTCTCATGAATAAATAAATAAAATCTTTAAAAAAAAAAAAGAATTCTCCCATTTTATTGAAAATACCATTATTATTCATGATATTCTCTTATTTTAATATCTTTAGGATATATAGTAATAATCCATTTTGTATTCCTGAAATTGGTAATTCATAAATTACATATGCTGGATTAGTCTTGCTAACAGTTCATCAACCTTATTAATCCTTTAAAGAACTGTCCTTTGGCTCTGTTAAATTTTTTTCACTGTATTATTTTCTTTTTTTACTTCCTTTAGTCCTTAGAAGACTAAGATCAATGAACCTGAAGACCTAGAAGGGAAACCACTGTAACCTGTAGGATAATGGCAGTACATAACTGGAGTTCCAGAAGAAGAGGAAAAAAGGAAGATTGATCTTAGTCTTCTTTTTCTAGCTTTTTAAAAAATAAATATTTTATTTATTTATTCACGAGAGACACACAGAGAGAGAGACACACACAGACACTGGCAGAGGGACAAGCAGGCTCCATGCAGGGAGCCCAACATGGGACCCATCCTGGGTCTCCAGAACCACACCCTGGGCCGAAGGTGGCGTTAAACCACTGAGCCACCTGGGCTGCCCTTTTCCTAGCTTCTTAAGTTAGAAATTGGACTTTTTTTTAAAATTCTGTGAGTATGCAAAGCTACAAATTTTCCTCTAACTGTTCCTTTGGCTACATCCCACAATTTTTAATACACTGTGATTTCATTGTCTTTGTCATTCAACTACAGTGTTTTTTATTTTCCCTTATAGTTTAATCTTTTACTCATGGGTTGTTTACCAAACATTGAGGGATTTTTTTTTCAATATCTTGTTTGGGTTTTTCTTTCTAAGACTTTATTTATTTATTCATGAGAGACACACACACAGAGAGAGAGAGGCAAAGACACAGGCAGAGGGAGAAGCGGCTCCCCACAAGGAGCCCAATGGGAACTCGATTCCGAATCCCAGGATCACGCCTTGAGCCAAGGCAGCTGCCCAACCACTGAGCCACCCAGGCATCCCACAATATCTTACTGTTATGAACTGAATGTTTGTGTCTCCCTGCCCCACCCCCAAATTCATATGTGAAGCCTTAACCCTCAGTGTGACTATATTTAGAGATAAGGCCTTTACAGAAGTGATTAAAGTTAAAAGAAGTTAAGGATGGGGCTTTGATCCATCCTGTAGAATTAGTGTCCTTATAGAAACCCAGAGAACTCCTCTCTCTCTCTGCACATGCACAAAGAAGCACATAGTGAGATGGTGGCCACCTATAAGTCAAGAGGAGGCCTAAGCATGAAATTGTCTTGTTGGTACTTTGGTTTTATTATTTATTTTATTTTTTTTATTATTATTTTAAGATTTTATTTATTTATTCATGAGAGACAGAGAGAGGCAGTGACACAGGCAGGGGGAGAAGCAGGCTCCATGCAGGGAGCCCGATGTGGGACTTGATCCCGGGACTCCAGGATCAGGCCGTGGGCCCAAGGCAGATGCTAAACCGCTGAGCCACCCAGGGATCCCCGGTACTTTGGTTTCAGACTTCCCAAGCTTCCAGAAAAGAAATTTCAACTATGTAGTCTATGTTATTTATTTTTACGGCAGCCCAATAAAAGAAACCATTATTTTTGCTGATTTCTAATTTAAGTCTATTGAAATTTATCGAGACAGAGACTTATGGAGCAGTCTATGGTCAATCTTTGTGAATATTACCTATACATTAGAAAGGAATGTTTATTCCATAGTTGTTGGGTGTTTTGTTCTGTAAAAGATAAATTAGGTCAGGTTGATTCTTAGTGTTGCTCAAGTGTATTTTTACTGATTTTTCTGTTTACTTGTTCTATCAATTATAGGGAGAGAAGTGTTGAAACTTAGAACTGTCATTTTTTTATTTGCCTTGTGTTTGCTCCATAAATATTTAATTTCTGTTATTTGTGTTCATTCAGATTTAATGCTTTAATGTCATCTTGATAAATTGACTCCTTTTTCTTTAGGAATTGTCCTTCTTATCCCTATTCCGTCTTCTGAAGTCTGCTTTTTATATTTAAAGGGCCCATCCAGCTGTTTAGTGTATCTATGTCCTTCCCTTTCATTTTAAATTGTATTTACCCATGTATTCATGATTTCTGGTAGTATTCATTCCTTTATATGATCCAGTTTCTATTCAATATTATTTCTCTTTTGCCTGAAAGATGTAACATTTATCATAGTATGGATCTTGTGACAAATTCTCGCAACTTTTGTTTTTCTAAAAAATATTTATTTTGCTGTTCTTTTTGAATGCTATATTCATTGGATATAAAATTCTAAGTTGATCTTTATTTTTCTTTTAGCTTTTTAAAGATGATGTTTCATGCCTTACGGCATGTATAGTTTCTGAGAAGACTATTGTCACTCTCATCTTTGCAACTTAGTACTCATGTGTCCTTTTTTACTTTGACTCCTTTTAAGATTCTCTTTATATTTGGTTTTGAAGAATGTGGTTATGATATACTTTGCTGGGGTTTTGTGTGTGTGTGTGTGTGTGTGTTTATTCTAATTGGAGTTAGTTGAGCTTCTTGGATCTGTTTGTGTATATTTTTTGCAGATTTGAGACAGTTGTGTTTTTTTGTTTTTTTGTTTTTTTGTTTTTCATAGAGCAGAGCTAATGACGGAGAACACAAGTGGAAAGAGGGAAAAGCAGGCTCCCACTGATTAGGAAGCCTGATGTGGGGTTCTATCCCAGGACCCTGGGATCATGACTTGAGCCAAAGGCAGATACTTAACTGACTGAAGCACCCAGGCACCCAAGCCAATTGTGGTTTTTGAATATTTTTTGTTTCCTTTTTTCCTCTTCTTCTGGAACTCCAGTTATGTATTGCCGTTATCCTACATGTTACTGTGGTTTCCCTTCTAAGTCTTCAGATTCATTGATCTTTTCCTCTGTGGTATCAAATCTGCTGTTAATCACATCAAGTATATTTTTCCTTTCAGACATTGTAATTTTCAAACCTGTAAGTTTCTTTCTTCTTTTTTTTTTTTTTAATCTTCCATTTTCATACATTACATCAATGGAACAGAATAGAGAACCCAGGAATAAACCCATGCATGTATGGTCAATTAGTTAATGACAGAGGGACTAAGAATATACAATAGGGAAAGGATAGTCTCTTCAAAAATGGTGTTAGGAAAACTAGACAGAATGCAAAGACATGCAAACAAGCATAAGAATGAAACAACTGAAAAAAAAAAAAAGAATGAAACAACTGCTATTTTATACCATATACAAAAATCAACTCAGTAGATTAAGACTTGAAAAAAATCTTCCATTTTGTCATTATGTCTGACTTTTATCTTCACATAGCTACAGTAGCCTTTTTTTTTTTTTTTTTTTCTTTTTTCTTTTTTTTAATTAACTTTTATTGGTATTTAATTTACCAACATACAGAAAAACACCCAGTGCTCATCCCGTCAAGTGTCCACCTCAGTGCCCGTCACCCATTCCCCTCCAACACCCGCCCTCCTCCCCTTCCACCACCCCTAGTTCGTTTCCCCGAGTTAGGAGTCTCTATGTTCTGTCTCCCTTCCTGATATTTCCCAACATTTCTTTTCCCTTCCTTTATATTCCCATTCACTATTATTCATATTCCCCAAATGAATGAGAACATACACTGTCCTTCTCCGATTGACTTATTTCACTCAGCATAATACCCTCCAGTTCCATCCACGTTGAAGCAAATGGTGGGTATTTGTCGTTTCTAATTGCTGAGTAATATTCCATTGTATACATAAACCACATCTTCTTTATCCACTACAGTAGCCTTTTAAACATCCTTGTCTGCCCATTTCATCCTTTATTATTTCTGGCTTTGTTTCTAATGACTGATTTTTCTCTTGATTATGGTTCATGTTTTCTTGCTTCTTAGCATGTTAATTTTTAATTAGATTCTGAATGTTGTGAATATTATTATATTGTTGCATATCTGTATTTTGTTTTATTATATTACCATTGTTAATGTTATAATGTTAAACTTTGTTTAGCAGACAGTTAAGTAACTTGTAGATGAATTTGACCTCCTGAAGTCCTGTTTATAACCTTTTCTTGCTCTAAAGTAGCATTTACTTTAGGTATATTTCAGCTCTACAAATGAGGTATGCTCTTAGTGTCCACAGAATTTTTAAGGGAACCATTGAAGATTTCCGTTCTGGCTGGACAGAACTTGAAAATCTCCCTACACTTTGTGAACTCTGAGACTTATTCAGCATACAAATTCCTAGTTTTTGTTTTTCTGGCTTTGTGGAGTTTGACTCAACATACACATGGGCCAGTACTGGGTAAAGACTCATGCTGATACCTGGATCTCTTTTTCTGCGTACATTCCTCTTTTGCAGAACTTTGCCCTGCAGCTTTCAGCGACCTCACCCTCTTCAAACTTTAATCCCCATTTCATCAACTCAGTGAAGCTAGTAGGTTCTGCTTGGGTTGTACTTCCTGTGGTTGTGATCAGAAATTGCCTCCATGTGGACTACTAAGGGTGATCATCGAGCTACACTGTTGTAATTCAACAACACATTAAGAGAAATATATGCTATGACAAAATGGGATTTACTCCATGAATGCAGAAGATACAGTGAAAGAAAATCACTCGGTGTAATTACATTAATAGAATGAAGGAAAAACTAACATGATCATCTCAGCAGATACAGAAAAAGCATTTGGAGATATTCCTTGTTAAAAACAAAGTAGGAATGGGAGGGAACTTCCTCAATATGATAAAGGCCATGTATGCAGAATCCATAGCTAACATCATACTTACTTATGTAAGCGTGAAAGCTAAGATCAGGAACAAAACAAAGGTGTCTTCTTTCACCATTTCTGTTCAACATGATATTAAAAGTTCTAACCAAAATGATTAGGCAAGAGAAGGTATACAGATTAAAAAGGAAGAAGTAAAATTGTCTCTATTCACAAATAACATAATCTTACATGTAGTAAACTCTAAAGGTTCCACAAACAAAACTTGTTAGAATTTATAACAAATTCAGCAAAGTTGCAGGATACAAACTCAACACACAAAATCAGTTTAGTTTCTATACATTAACAATAAACAATATGAAAAGGAAATTAAGTAAATCCATATACAAAAGCACCAAATACAATAACACTTATAGGGATGCCTGGGTGGCTCAGCAGTTGAGCGTCTGCCTTTGGCTCAGGGTGTGATCCCAGGATCTCAATCCTGGAACTCCAGGATCATGCCCCAAGCCAAAGGCAGACGCTCAACCATTAACCCAGCCAGGCGTCCTGGTTTGTTGATTTTTTGAATATAACATCAAATTCACAGGCAACAAAAGAAAAAAATAATTTGGGTTTTACCAAAAATTAAAAATTTTGTGCATCCAAAGACACTAAAGATATTTAAAGATACACAGAATGAGAGATATTCGCAAGTCTTACATGTGATAATGGATTAATATCCAGAATATAAAGAACTCTTAACAACTCAACAACAACAAAACAATTCAAAATAAGTGAAGGTCTTGGAGGATGTTTCTCCAGAGATGATATTCAAATGGCCGTAAACTCAAGAAAATATATTCAATATCACTGGCCTTAGGGAAGTGAAATCAAAACCATAACGACATACTACTTCACATCCACTAGAATGACTTTTCTCTAGAAGACAAGCAAAGATAAATAGTATTGGTGAGGATATGGAGAAATTGGAACCCTGGGCATTGCTTGTTGGAATGTAAAATGATGCAGCTGTTCAGGGGAACAGTTGAATAATTCCTTAAATTATCAAAAAAATTGCCATGTGATCCAGCAATTCAGTTCCTAATAATTGCCCAAAAGAATTGAAAGCAGGGACTCAAAATAGATACTTCTACACCAGTGTTCATAGCATTATTCACAATAGCCAAAATGTGGAAACAACCAAATGTCCATTGATAGATGACTGGATACACAAAATGTGGCATGTACATACAATGGATTATTATTTAACTTGTAAAAGGAATGAAATTCTGATACATGTTACAACATAAGTGAACCTGGAAGATACTATGCTAAGTGAAAAAAAGCAAGTCACAAAAGAACAAATATTGTAAGATTCCACTTATATACAGTATATAGAATAGGCAAACTCCTAGAGACATAAAGTTACCAAGGGTGAAGAGGAGGGAGGAGTTACAGTCCAGTGTGTACAGAATATTTGTTTGGGATGATGAAAAGGGTGTAGATCTGGTTAGTGGTGATGGTTATACAACATTGTGCATGTACTTAATGCTGCTGAATTATACACTTAAAAATGGCTAAAAAGTTAAATTTTATGTTACGTATATTTTACCATTAAGCAAACAAACGAGTTTGATTGACACCTAGGGAAAATTGAGATTTTCTTGGGATAGAGAAACCTGCAGGTTGATGGGGGGAAATAGGGTGTTTGTCAGTCAGGTATTCATAATTCAACAAGGGGCTACCATTGTTGGTGTTAATGGACTGTTTTGTTTCATTTTAATTATGTCTAGAATTGTTTCCAGAATAATATGGCTAAACATTGTTGGTTTTGGGTTTTTTGGGTTTTTTTGTTTTTTGTTTTTTTACTTTATAACTTTTAGATTTTATAGACAAAAATCTAAAATACATGAAGAGTTTTTCCTTCTCTTGCCTGAAAGTAACCAATAGGGACTCTGAGTAAGGTGACAGACCTCCAGAATGACCGCTTCTTCCTCTGTAATAACATATTCTTGGAAACTGTTCTACAATGGTTATTCCAACATAGGCAGGTTGACTCTCAAGATAGGCAGCCTGCTTAGCTGTCTTTCTTTCTTTCTTTCTTTCTTTCTTTCTTTCTTTCTTTCTTTCTTTCTTTCTTTCTTTCTTTCTTTCTCTTTCTTCTTTTTTAAGATTTTATTTGAGAGAGAGAGAGAAAGAGAGCACGAGTGGGGGCAGAGGGAGAGGGAGAAGCAGACTCCCTTCCGAGCAGAGCACAGAACCCGCTGCTAGGCTCAGTCCCAGGACCCTGAGATCATGACCTGAGCCAAAGGCAGACATTGAACTGACTAGCCACCCAGGCACCCCCCAGACTTCTTTTCCTAAAGCAGTTGTTTCTATTTCCTACAAAGATAAAGTATGGCAAAGTGGTTTAAAATTCACACCTCAGGAATCAACTATCCTGACTTAACTGTCTTGGCTTTTTGAAGAGCTGTGTGACCTTTTGTACAATTACTTCATCTCTTGCCTCATCTTCAAATTCATCTGTAAAATGTGAGTAATAATCATTTCACATGTTCATTGAAAAGATTAGATGTGATAACATATGTAAAACACAAAACTAGTACCTATATTAAATGCTCAATAAATATTAACTGTTCTTCTGCTGTTACTGTTCTTAGGCATAAGGAAGCTCAAAGTCTCTAGACCTGGAGATGAGTGGGGCGGGGGGGCGGGGGGTGTCCACAAAAAGGCATTTCTTATTTAACTTTACAAAGCACTTAAAACAAACTTCCTTTCTCAGTCCTACAGTGGTGTCATTCTTATGCCATCTTTTTTTGCATTTAGACTTCTAAATGCAAATTCCAAATTAAGACCAAGCACCCATTTTAATCTAATTACATTTAAAAAACTTATTGTCACATTATAACCAACGTTCATCATTCAATCACTTTTTTAAGTCATTTGAGTCCCAGTCTTTTTTTCTTTATCCCTCTCCCCTCTTTTGGATTATAGATAATGATAGCTGAATTAATTATATCCTTTAGCTCCATAACACATTGTCATCATCAGTACATACAAGGTTTCTCTCTGGCTTTATTTTTGCCCTTCATCCCTAAACTTCATCCTGTATCTTTCTCCCATAAGTACCCATTCTAATGCATCTTTTGTAAGTAGGTATACTGTTTTGTGTGTATGGGTTTCTAATTTATAAGAAGATATTGTTGTATTATTGACATTACATTTTAAAACTATTACCTTGTATATGGTTTTTCAGATATTCTAACTCTTAACCATATTTTTTCTATTCCCTAATGGATAGATACCTAAATTGCCATCAGTTCCACCCTGCCACAAAACATGCTGCAATTAACATTCTTACATTACCCCCCCCCCTTTTTTTAAAGATTTTATTTATTTATTTTAGAGAGAAACCACAAGCAGGGGGAATGGGGAAGCAGACTTTCTGCTAAGCAGGGAGCCCCATGCAGGGCTCGATCCCAGGACCCTGGTATCATGACCTGAGCCAAAGGCAAACCCTTATCCGACTGAGCCACCTAGGCGCCTCTTATATTACCCTTATAGAAAGGATGGTCACATTGTTCCAAAATGAGATGCCTTTTAAATTGAAGGGAACTCTGCCAAACTATCCATTTTGGGGCATTAGCAGGCACCAATGTTGATTGACAGCTACTCTTATAGTGTATACTTTGTAGGTCATAAAGGATTTTTTTTCAGATTTCACGTTACTGGACACTAGCAATTATCTTTTGAGGTAGAGAGGGCAGAACTTGTAATCCTTATGTTACAGAAAAAGAGACCGAGGATCAGAGGTACACTGACTTATTTTAGTCCACATATCTGGTCATTTATGGAATTGAATTTGTGACTAGGTCTTGAGACTTTAATTTGTTTTTCCAAAATCTGAAAGGGACAGGGAAAAGGATAAATTTCTGTGATTAAAACAGGGACTGTCCCAGTTAGCTTTATGTCTTCCTTAGAACAAAAGACAGTACTTGACACATAGTAATTTATCAGGTTTGAATCAGTAGTGCTGCTACTCAGCGCTTTGGTGACTCTGGTTATTTCAGTAATGCTTCAAATTATAGGTAAGTTCAGTTCTATAAGTGTTCTGGCTGAACAGACTTCAAGTCATTCTCAGAGTTTTCGTGTTAAATGGTGTAGTTCATTTACAACTGATGTAGCAATCCTTATATACATGCCTATTTGATTTGATTTTTAGGTGAGTAGACTATACTTGTATGTTTATAGAAAATTTCAGTAAGATTTCTTCCACTCTCCCTTTTTAGACACTGTTCTGTAGCTTTCATTAACCAGTAGCGAATCCCCTCTTTCTAACTACTGTATTGCATTTAGCTACTTACCATGTGCCTCCTATTCCCCAAGTCCCCAGAGTCATCTGTAACATTTGGTGAAGATGTTAGATTTGAAGGATTTTCTCCAAATAGTTTGTGCTAGTATTGTGAGGCTGGATGTTCTCTGCCACCTTGCTCAAACTTGCCACAGTTTAGAAGTGATTTCAAAGCCTTCAGTAATCAAGCTTCACCCACCTTTCTGTCTTATCTCATAACTACCTACCATCCCCTTTCCAGTACTTCCCACCCACTATGATACAAATAAAGAGTGTTCTAAGAGAAACCATTTAGTAACTTAAATATTCATGTCCCACCCTTCAAGGAAGCTTACAGAAGGAGCTCTTGCTATCTTGTATCTTAAACCATTTTAGTTCTCTGGTTTAGATAGTCTTTATACAAGGTATGCTACCTAAATGAGTTGTTTCCTACTGCTTCTCTCCCTTTGGCCATGTGCTTCCTTACATTGCAGATTGATTTACTAGTACTTATGTTAATACTGTGAGCTTCACACATAAGCTTTCATCCCATCAATGAGGAGAATTTTTTAGAAAGCCCACAAATGTCTCCTTAAGTATCTGTTTTCTATTGAAATCAATAAATAAGCTAGTGATTATGACTGTTCCTTCTAATTGTACCCCCAGATTTTTGTTTTTTTATTTTCAAACTGTTTCTTTTCTCTTGGCATTATGGCTATGAATTCTACAGTGTCTGACAGAAAACCCTAGGAAAGTTCCTTTTTTTTTTCTTTTCTTTTTAATGCATAGATAAATTCCCTTTATAACAATGGTTTTTGAATAGTGAAATTCTTTTCACAACTTGGTTGGTTGGTCCATAGAAATGACACTTTACTAGTATCTTTTTTTTTTTTAATTTGTTGTTATGGTAAGAACACTTAAATGAGATCTACTCTCTTAATAGATTTTTAAGTGTACAATAATAACACTGTTGTTATCTATAGGCACCATGTTGTACACCAGATCTCCAGAACTTATTCATTGTGTATAACTGAAATCTTATACCCACTTAAATTAGTCACTTAGAGAAGCAAAGAATAGAAGGGTGGTTGCCAGGGGTTTAGGCGTGGGGGTGGAATGGAGAGTTGCTAATCAGTGGGTAGCTGGTTTCCTACAGTGAATAAAACTTGACAGACTACCCAAATGCATGGTTGTTTGCACTGGTCATAGAAAAGGAAAAAGTAAATTTGGTGGTTTAGTCCTATCACGAAGCCTCAGTTGCCTTTCTAGTTCCCAGGATTCCTGCCAACACCTACACTCAAAAGAAAAATAAATTAAACTCCTAAGACCATTTTTTTCCAAAACACCTCCATATGCAAACTGTCCTGAATGTTGGGAGAAGGGAACTATGAAGGGGAAACTTTGATTAGGAAACTCTCCTCCACTAAATTAAAGATAGTTCATTTGCT
Organism: Vulpes lagopus; assembly: GCF_018345385.1. Lineage (NCBI taxonomy): Eukaryota > Metazoa > Chordata > Mammalia > Carnivora > Canidae > Vulpes > Vulpes lagopus. The sequence continues at coordinate 29,385,467 of NC_054829.1, forward strand.
TCTTATGAACTCACCCTGTTACATTAATAGCAGGAAAGTCAAGAATTGGGTCCTTTAAATGCCACCAGCAGAATCAAAATTGAATATGAACAGAAGTACATCTTACAAGAATCACTGTTATTCTTTCACTGAGTTTAGAATATAGATCTTTCTTTTTATACTAAACAGACTATGTTGATCTCTGTGTTTGTATTTTTAATCTTGCCTGGCCTAAGTGGGCAACTCTGGGTACTCTTGACCTCTGTTGATGATCCTCTTCACTAACCTTGCCTGTGTCTATTGACCAGTTACATCACAGTTTGACTCACCAGCCTCCCCTCCTCACTAGGCCTCTCCTCTTTCTCTTTCTTCTCTAATCCCTTTCTACTTCATCACTATCTCCTTCACAACTCCTCCATGATTTTCTCAGGGCTGGGCTTCAACATCGTCGGTGGGACAGATCAGCAGTATGTCTCCAACGACAGTGGCATCTACGTCAGCCGCATCAAAGAGAATGGGGCTGCGGCCCTGGATGGGCGGCTCCAGGAGGGTGATAAGATCCTCTCGGTGAGAACTGGCTTCGGCCTCCTTCACTGTTTCTTGCTCCCTAGACCCCAGTTCTTACCCTTAGCCCTTTCCTTGGGAAGATTTCTGCCTGCCTTTTTGGATCTGGAAATATCTGGATTGTAGAATATGGTGGGAGGGACCTTGATCAGTCACCTTTTCCTGCCCGAACATAGAGCAAAGAGGATAATTCCTTACTTGATAGACAAGGCATCTTCAGTCCAGAATGTGAAGCTACTTAACCAAGTTAAAAAAAACAGGGGATAGGAACGGTTGAGGGGCTGATGTAGGGGAAAGAGACTTAAAACCCACAATTGTTGTCATTTTGCAGTTAAACTTTATCACCTCCCTTTCATTGAAAGATTAATGTGTGTCTTCCTTTACTCCAAAGAGACAAAAAAGGAAGGTAGAAATTAAGCTTTCTTTTTGGACTCAAATCCCTTCTCACCCATCATGAAGATGAAAAATTTGAATGCATTCTCATTTGGGTATCTGTCCACTGTGCTCCCATTTCATTCAGCTAATGTTTGTAATAAGACACTTACTATATGGTGAGCTTTGATTTGATTCTTTTCTAAAAGTTCCTCAAGGGCAGGGACTAGATCTTTTTTTAACCTTTTACATCCTTGCAATGCTCAATATATATTTAACAAATGAACAAGTTAAGAAATTCAGGCAAGCCCATAAAGGTTGGCTGATCCAGAATATAAATATAGTGTCTTGGATAGTAATAGCCTATTTTTGTCCTTCTCACCAACTATTTTGCCTCTTTTCAGACCATTAACCTTCTCCTAGATCCTGTTTATTAATTTGAAAGATACAAACAGTGATAAATACCTTTTATCTCAAAATGATACTGTGAGGTTTACAAGTAGATTATTTCATATTAGCTCCCTGGAGAAAGACCTCCTAAAAACGTGAAATCAACTTGAGTGGGACATTAAGGAAAATTTAAGAGTGGGTTGTTAATGGTATAGCATGTAGGCAGAAATTATGCAGTTTATAGTGACATATACCACATTCTCTCCAGAATACTGGGGCCTGGGTTACATTTGAAAAGTATAGGGGTTCAGAGGACAGCCATATTATTGAAAAAGGTTTGGTAAAGGGTAGATTATATGAGAATGGTTAGAAGTTTTTAAGCACCATATGCTAAGCAATATGCTGAGAACTTTACGTTTGTTTAATATTGTGGTAACCCTATGAGGTGAGTACAATTATTATAACTACTTTGCTGCTAAGGAAGCTGAGTCTTGGTGAGGTCAAACAGCTTGCCCAAGGTCACAGAACTGGTAGGTGGCAGAGGACTAAAACTGATCTGTCTGAATTTGGAGCCCCTACTCTTAATCAGTATGCTGTACTGCCTCCTAAGAAGTAAATGAGGAGCTAGGACTAGGTGTCTAAACAGAAGGTTGCATGGTTAATTAATAGATATTTTGTATGGTTTTATATAAAAACAAATCAGTCTTTAAGGGTATAATTGGAGGGAAAATGTCATTTAGCTCAGTATGAGAGAATTTATTAGACATAAGCTAAGATGAGCAGCCTTTCTTATGTGGACCATTGCCTCATAGAGAAAAGAAATTATTGGAAGGCACTCAAGGTTTTTTTTTGTTTTTGTTTTTGTTTTTAGAGGGTATGGTAGGAGATGGATGTCCATGGAGCGAAAAGTAAATGTCAAAAAAATCTGCTCTCTTCACCTTGAAATTTACACCAAGCAGGATTTTACTTTATTAAAGTAAAACAAATATGAGAAATATTACAAGGACCTATACAATATATTAAATATTACAAATATATATAGGACATATAACAAAGAATGATTCAAGTTTATGTTTTGGACAATTAAGGTATGGGAAAGAAGAGAGGGAGGAAATGCCTGACAAAGAAAAGGCAAAAATATAAAACAGATAGGAAGAGAAAGAAAGAAGACTGAAGAGAAAAAGATGGAGCATATACAAGAGGAGAAGGCCAGCATATTCTCTTCTTTCTTTCTAGGGCTATCTTATTTATGACTCCAGTCTCCCTATCAAGAGTTTGCTCCAACATAATTCTTTCTAGACCCTTTTCCTAAGAATAACTGCCACTCTCACCTTCTCACTGTCTTTTCCACTCTCTCCTTAAGTGAACTCATTGGGCATTAACCATTAAATGGTTATGTCTCCTTTGTAACTCACTCTCCCTCTGATTTAACTAAGTGCTCTAATACTGGCTTTAGAGTCTCTGTAAAATGATGGTGCTGAACTGTTTATTAGCTTATATTCTCCTTGATTCTTTATGGGTTTTTCTGTTCTCTTCACATAGGCTATTTTTCCACATTGTAAAATATGCCCCAGCTCTTTCTTTTAACTTTTGCTAAATAATCAAACTAAGAATGGCACATCCATTTTGGATAACTAATACAAATCTTATTTAGTGATCTAGATTTCCTATGAGTTAGTATTGACTAATAAATTAATCTTTCCATTTCTCTTGAAATGATGCCCATGTTTTGTCTTAATTTCAAGTAAAACTAAATAATTGCATGATTTACGTAATTCCCTCTTGCTCATTAAAAGTTAAATTACATTTTTTTGTGACCTCTGTGGAATGTTTAAACTTAAAAAAATGGGAGGGGAAGGAAGAAAAGAAATTTCTTTAACATAAATTATTTTTAAGGCCCTATTGCATCTGACAACCATAGAACAAAAACAGGTATTACTAATAGAAGGACCTGAAGTTGAGATGAGGGCTGGAGATGGAGATTCCTCACCCAGAGTTTATTTTGTGTGTGATGGTTAGGGCAATTTAATATTTGTATAGGTTACAAGGGAAAGATTTTATTTTTGAGGGGAAAAAAATGTAAACTGTTTAGGTTTGTCATTTCCGTTGTGTGCCTGCCTAAATGATGGGAGGTGGATAGTTAAGAACAGTCCATGCTCAGTGAATGCTGCATTTTTATGAAGTTCAGGGTGATGTGAGCTAATTATTACACTGAATAGATGAATATTCCCTTTTGACCAAATCCTTTATATAACAAAATGGCACAGATCAGGCCACTAGTCAGCCACATTTCATGTTTTCATCAAGTGTAATTCTTAACTTGGTGAATGAAAGAGCTGAGTAGTCCTCAGCATTTATAGCTGCTATACTTGACAGCCTGCAGAGCACCATGCCAGGTGCTCTGGAATGATTTGAAAAATGAAACACTCACCTTCACACATAGCTTAGAAATCAGTGGGAAAGACCCACCAGAACCCCTCATCTGCTTGGCTGCAAAGACATTGGAATATGCGGAATCCTTTAGACAAAGGATGCCTAGAGGCTCTTTGTCCTCCTAGCTCAGTATCCCCAGCTTAGGATCCCCACCACCACCACCCACCCCCTGCCCCCCGCCGCCTATAGGCTTGTAGCTGGCACAGAGTATGTATGCAGTAGGTTAGTTGCTCTGTGAATGCGTCATAGCATAACGGACTTTTTTGGTTTGGTCTGATTAATTAGAACTAGATAATCTATTTTTTTTCCTCTTCAACTCTGATGATAAAAGAGCCCCCCTTCCCTCATTGTGATTCATTTCAGCATCTTGGCAAAAAATTAAAATATCCAGAGTAGTCAATGCTTATTAAATTAAGTCCATTCCTTTTTTACATCTTATGCATTTATATCGATATCGATGTTATTCTATAGTTAGAGCTCTTGAGGCAATTCAAAATTATTAATCATCAAAGAAAATGAGTTTGGGATAACCTGGGTGGCTCAGTTGGTTAGGCATCTGACTCTTGATTTTGGCTCAGGTCATGATCTCAGAGTTGTGAGACTGAGCCCTGTATTGGGCTCCACACTGGCTGTGGAAATTGCTTGAGATTCTTCCTTGCCCTCTGTCTCTCTCTGCCTCTCTAAAATAAATAAATAAACAAACAAACAAATATATAAATAAATAAGTAAATGTCACACAGGTGAGAAACTTTTTTAATTAAAATTTTTTTAATTTTAATTTAATTTTTTAAAAATATTTTATTTATTCATGAGAGACAGAGACAGAGAGAGAGAGAGAGAGAGGCAGAGACACAGGCAGAGGGAAAAGCAGGCTCCCTGTGGGGGAGCCCAATGTAGGACTCAATCCCAGGACCCCGGGATCTCAACCTGAGCCAAAGGCAGACGCTCAACCACCGAGCCACCCAGGTGCCCCTTAATTTTATTTTTTAAAGATTTTACTTATTTACTTGAGGGAGAGAAAAGAAAGAGCACAGAGGGAGAGGGAGAAACAGACCAATATAGGACTCAGTCCCAGGACCCTGGGACCATGACCTCAACCAAAGGCAGACACTTAACCGACTGAGCCACTCAGGTGCCCCAAAAGTTAAACTTTAAAAAAAGAAGAAGAAAACTAATTTTAACTCCATTTATCCATTTCCAAAGGCAGAAAATCAGAGACTCATTTTAAAGATTGCTAACAACCATAGCAAAGAAAAAAAAAAAACAGTACTTTTCCCCATCTGGTTAGCAGAACACCACCATTCCTATTCTCTGAATATTCAGTCAGCAAAATTTTCTAGCATGTTGCAAATCTGCCATATCTCAGGTTCAGTGAAACTGTGCCATGAATTAAGGAAGCTGAAGTAGCAAATTTGGCAACGTTTTAAGATTTCTCCTTTGAGTACCTCTTGGTACTAAAAGTGAGGTCCAAGGACCATCTGGGAGCTTATTAGTAATGCAGTCTCAGGAACCCTCCCAGACCTATTAGAATCAAAATCTGCATTATAGCAAGATCCTGAGTGTGAATAAAGTCTGAATAAATTGTAAGAGGCACTGCTATAGGCAAGTGTTTTAAATTATGATCTATAATAGGTAATACACAGTGTGCACATACATACATACATATAATTGAAGCAAAGTTTAAGAAAATAATATTTAGCTCTTCTATATGTAACGCATTCTGTGTTGTGTTTTCTTCTAATGTCAGGTTTTGTTTTTGTTTTTTGTTTTTTTTTAATTTATGATAGTCACAGAGAGAGAGAGAGGCAGAGACACAGGCGGAGGAAGAAGCAGGCTCCATGCACCGGGAGCCTGATGTGGGATTCAATCCGGGGTCTCCAGGATCGCGCCCTGGGCCAAAGGCAGGCGCCAAACCGCTGCGCCACCCAGGGATCCCTAATGTCAGTTTTAAAATTAAATACTGGCCTTGACCCACTGGATTAACTTCACTATCTTCTGTGGTGGGTCCATAGACTCATTTGAAAAATCACTACTTTGGTAAATGGAAAATCACTGATGAAATCTGTGTATTCACAGAATTTGTATTAAATAGGCAAGTGGGCTGAGTATAGAGACCAGATAAAGATTGTTTGGGCAGTTTAGGTTAGAAATAACTCAAACTCAGAATCACTTGGAGGGATTGCTATTAACTTTCAAATTCCCCAGTGAATGTTAATGCTCCTGGTTCTAGCATTGCACTTTGAGAACCCTTGGTCTATATTAGTATGGATGGGACCAAGAGAGTGAATTCCACATATATTTAGGGAACTTGGTGGTTAGTCTTTTTTTTTTTTAAGTAATTAGAATAACAGTTCTTTTATATTAGAATACCTTTAGGCCTAACTAGGAGGGTTGAAAGGCATAATTAGTCTAATTGGCCTATGCTCTGTATGACACCTTCTTTTGCCTGATACCACTAATGTCTTTCTTCCCCGTTAGCAGAAGGAGACTCAGGTAAGGACCATAGTTATACAGTGAGTCACTGGCGGTCAGATTCCAGGCCTTTTGGCTTTGTATAATATTGAGAATATGTCAGTTATATTTGCAGGGCGCAATCTGCAAGCAAGCCTCAGAAAATCATGTGACATTTATTTAAAGATTTTATTTATTTGAGAGAGAGAGAGCAAGTGAGCAAGAGAGCACAAACAGGAGGGGTGAGGGAGAAGGAGAAGCAGACTCCCCGGTGAGCAGGGAGCCTGATGCAGGGCTCAATCCCAGGCCTCTGGGCTCATAACCCGAGCTGAAGGCAGCTGCTTGACGGACTGAGCCACCCAGGCACCCTCATGTGACATTTATTATACTCATTATATTCAAGTGTTGTTCAAAGTACTCTTCAGATATAGGAGTTGTAATGATGAGTTTTGCAATACAACCTCTCCAAGTTATTTACAGAAGAATGTAAAGTGATACAATATAGGGCAGAGTCCACTTTGAGCTTTATGATCATTATATAATATGGAGATTCAAAGTAAATCAGTCACATCAGCAGAATTATCTGGAAAGGTCTTGTCAACAACTTGGCACTTTACTAAATTTTAGCTTCCTAAATTTTAATGCTGCTTCAAAATATGCAAATGAATAAAAATATTAATATAGAAACACCTTATATTGGGGGCAGCCTGGGCGGCTCAGCGGTTTAGCGCCACCTTCAGCCCAGGGCGTGATCCTGGAGACTCAGAATCAAGTCCCACATTGGGCTCCCTGCATGGAGACTGCTTCTCCCTCTGCCTGTGTCTCTGCCTTTCTCTCTCTCTCTCTCTCTCTCTCTGTTTCTCATGAATAAATAAATAAAATACTTAAAAAATTTTTTTTAATTTTTTTTTAATTTATTTATGATAGTCACACAGAGAGAGAGAGAGAGAGAGAGAGAGAGAGGCAGAGACACAGGCAGAGGGAGAAGCAGGCTCCATGCAATGGGAGCCCGACGTGGGATTCGATCCCGAGTCTCCAGGATCGCGCCCTGGGCCAAAGGCAGGCGCCAAACCGCTGCGCCACCCAGGGATCCCTATTTAAAATTTTTTAAAAATTTAAAAAAATAAGCAGCTTATATTGTTATATAAAACTTTAAAAATTTAAAAGTATAACATATTAGATATTAATGAAACTGCAAAACCAGTAACAATTCAATTTAAAATATTAATATGATGGATAGTGGTATGTTGCTAAAATAAAATCCTTGCTTATAATATAAATTTCTGTGGGTTAGTGTTTTAAAGTGGAGGTTTTGCAGCCAGGTGATTTGGATCCTGGCTTTACTACTTCCATTCTATATGCCCATGAACAATTTGCATACCCTTCTAAGTTTTATCATCTATAAAATGGAAGTTCTTAACTCATAGGATTATTGTGAAGACTAAATAAGTTAGTACATATAGAATGAAGAGACAGCTCCAGGCATGATAATAAATATGTGGTGATTGCTGGCAATTATTAATTGACTGTGATTGCAAAGAAGATTTTGAACTCAGTACTCCTGCCATTGAATGGCATGTAGTGACTCAGTTCTCCAACTTGCATTCATATCACTATGAATCTTGGCTCTTTTTTCTGAGCTCTGATATCTTTGGCATTTGTTGACACGACCACATCATTAACTTAATTTGTCTCTAAGAGAAAATACCTGTTTTCTTACAATGAGAAATACAGTTATCACATGGGCTAGATTAGTTAGTTACACAAGTCTTCCCGCTACAGTCAGCAGTCTCACACCGATTCTGTCCCCCAGGAATTAACTAGAAAGTTGAGACGTTGAGAATTCATTGTGATGATTCTAGGACTCCTGAAATTCTTTACCTGTGGCATGTCTACCAACAAACAAACGGAAGGCATAATCAGAAGGTGGCTTGGTAGCATGAAATCAAAGTCCATCAACTAGGAAACTATTCATTTCTACACTATAGATAGCAGGACTGAACCTTTTTAAGATTAATCTTGGAAGATACATAGAATTTTTTAAAAAAGGAAGCGTATTTAGGTGGTAGAAATAGCTAGAGCACAGGTATGAAGGTAAGGATATGTTTTATGTCCTAGAGACACTGGATTATGTGATTTAAAGCACAGGATTTATGAAAGGGAATAATGCAAAATTAAACTGGGGAAGTAGGTTGGAGCCACTTCCTGGAGAACTTTGCACAGCAGAATGAGAAATCAGGCATATACTCCCTTTTCCCCTGCTTCCAGTTTTGTATAAACAAAATCTTACTTTAGGAGGCTTGATCTGGAGACAATGTCTGAATAGGATAAGAGTGGGGGAGGGCCTAGAGAAAAGTGAATCAGAAAGAAGGTGATCACAACAGTTCATCTAAAAGTATCCACCATCTAAAAAGAGAGGCAATTGAAAGAAAATAGCATGTGAGGGATGGTGTTACGTTAAGCTATGGGATTTGACAAGGTATTTGTATGCGAACACTGCTAGGGAATGGAATTTTAAAATACCAGCATTTTAGTCTGAAGTAATGGTAGTGGCAATAAGAGGGAATAGGGGACAGTCTGATTTTGTGGGAAGTAAAAGGCTTTGGATATGTTGAATTGAGGTGTAACAGAACATTCCAGTACAGGAACCCAGCAGGAACCTGGCAAGTCCAGCAGTAGAAATAAGGATAAAAATGTGGGAGCTGTCTTACAGAGTACAGTTGTAATTGTGAAATATCACCGTGGGAGAGAAGATAAGGGGACAGAGAGACTACAGACATTGAGGAATGCTTACTTAAGGAAGAAGAGGAAGAGGAATCAAGAAAGGAATCCCTCAAGAACTAAGAGAGCTAAATATTAAAAAGCTGAGACCAGAGAGAATTGCAAAAGGCAGGAGGTCTGAAGACTGGGAAAGGGCTGTAGGATTTAGTGATTGGAAGTCAATGCTGACCCACAGGACAGAATATTCTTTCCTGCCACCTCATATATCACAGCAGTACCAGGGAATAGAGTGAATGAACTGCGGAGGAAGTAGAGGCCAATGCTTTCAAATAGCTCTTTGAACAAGTTTTGCAATGAAAGGAAGAAGACAGAAGATGGGAAGAAGGTGATCGTGGGTTCCAAGAAACATCTGTATTTCTTCTTTACAGACGAGAATAGTTTTAGTTGAGAAGGAGCAGAGGGCAATAATAATGAAGGAATCAAGAGAAGCAAGTGATCACTTAAGTTCTTTAGAAGGCTGGAAGGAATGTGTACTAGTGGGTGGTTTAGCCTCTGTAAAGGAAATGGATCCTAATTCAGAAACAAGGACAAAGCAGCAGTGAGAAGCTCTCAAGAAACTTTGAAAGGGAAGGAGAAAACATGGAGAGAGTGTGAGAAGTTAACAGTATTCTCAAAAAAAGATAAAGCAGGGGCACCTGGGTGGCTCACACTCAGGTGGCAGTTGAGCATCTGCCTTCAGCTTAGGGCATGATCCTGGAGTCCTGGGATCGAGTCCCATATTGGGCTCCTTGCATGGAGCCTGCTTCTTCTTTCTCTGCCTTTCTCTCTGCCTCTATGTGTGTCATGAATAAGTAAATGAAATCTTAAAAAAAAAAAAAAAGATAAGGCAGGGATCCCTGGGTGGCGCAGCAGTTTGGCGCCTGCCTTTGGCCCAGGGCGTGATCCTGAAGACCCGGGATCGAATCCCACGTTGGGCTCCCGGTGCATGGAGCCTGCTTCTCCCTCTGCCTCTCTCTCTCTCTCTCTCTCTCTCTCTCTCTGTGATTATCATAAATAAATAAAAATTAAAAAAAAAAAGATAAGGCAAAGGAATCTGGAGAGAGGAGATAGGATCAGAGTTAGGGTTTAATGACTGGAAAGGTCTGGAATAGCTGCTGCTGGGAATTCATTAGACAGTTCACCAGGTGAGTAGAGAGGGCATAAAGATGGAAGTGTCAGCCAGCATGGATGGATCTGTGCTGGAAGGTGTGTGTGTGTGTGTGTGTGTATTTTTCCCCAGGAATATTAAACTCAGTGATGATAAGGAAAACAAATGCAGTGTGTTGTGCAGGACTGGAAAGATGGAAGAAAATCATAGGGACAAGGGATTATAATAGTTAACCAAGTGCTTTGTTGAAATAACAGCAAGAACTCTTAGATGGGTAAGGATGCATGCAAGTAAAGTCTAAAACGGTTAAAGATTTTGATGAGGATAATGAGCAGATTCAGTAGAGAAATAGAAAGTATGAAGTGCATAGAAATTCTGATCAGTTTTCTAAGAGTTTGAGATATTGGAGCTGAAGCATGCCTAATGTTGAAGTCAAAGGCTTATGCCAGTTGGTAACTAAAGTGGAATGGGACAGGAAACTATTAATTTGGGAAGTTAGACAATCTATAATGCCAAAGTGTTGTTAGATTAATTCACCAAGGACATTGGCAGGAGATTGGAGGAACAATATGAACCTCTTGGAGAAGGAAAACAGTAACAAGGAAGATCAGAGGCTTGAATTAGTCAATGGCTTGAGTTTCAGCTAAGAATAGTTTGTGAGTCAAGGTTGAAGAATAATAGTGCAGAAGGAACAGTAAATTGCAGGGGCACTGTACCTTTACTTCTGGTATTTAAAAACACTAGGCCTAGCTCCTACACTTACTATGACTTTGGGTGAATTATCTACCTTGCTAAGCTTCAGTTTCTTCATATGTGAAAACAAGATAAAAATGGTGTCTACCTAACAAAAAAAAAAAAAAATGGTGTCTACCTCATAGGATTATTGTGAGAACTACATTAAACAGTATATATAAAGCATTCAGCACAGAACCTAACAAGTAAAACCATTAGGTGTTCTTGCTGCTGTTGATGACATTGATGTGTAGATCTTGCATAAGGTGGGCTATGCTGTGTCAGTACAGCATAGAGTAGATATCACTTATGGACAGTCACTCCTAACACTAAAGAGTATTAACATCACTGGTCATCTCTCCCCTCTAAATGGTAGAACTGACCTACCCTTAAAAATTTTTTAGGAGTTTGTTTCATCAAAGAAATTTTGTATGATTAGTAAATTGGAAGAGAATGGGAGTATCCATGGAATCAAGGGAAGTTGTCCACAATGGGACAAGACCAACAGAATGGGCCAGTAGGTTTACACCTCATCAAGAAAATTGTTTCATAGTTATATTACTAGAGTTTCATAAAGTTATATTTCTAGAGTTGAAGCTGGCAATGCCAAGGATTAGGAATGTAAAGGATCGGATGGTAACCCAGAAGACCATGTTAGCTATAGGGAAGCAGGCTGATGCTCATGGAAGACACACAAGTACAGTAACAGAGACCCAAATGTCAAAATGAGACAGGCAGCAGGAGCTAAGGTGAAGGAGAAACTATTTTTTTTTAACCTTGGTGTTTTTCAGAGGGCCCAGGGAACCTCAGCTCTAGGAAAACCGCTTTGAAAGTGAAAAAGTTACTCAGCTCTACATAACCTGACCCATTCTCCTAGCCCTTGGAATTAGCTCTCTAGTTTTTAAATGTTTAGTCACATGAATGTAAATCTTTGACTTACGATTCTACCTCTCAACTACTTGCTGTTTTTGACAGGTAAATGGCCAAGACCTAAGGAACTTGCTGCACCAGGATGCTGTAGACCTCTTTCGTAATGCAGGCTATGCTGTGTCCCTAAGAGTGCAGCACAGGGTAGGTGTTATTTGCAGCCAGCAAGCTGGCACCAAGCTTTTGTGTCATTCTTGGGAATAAAGCATATAGTATAATGTTCAGTAGTGCATTTGCTTTTTTTTTTTTTTTTTTTCTTATTTTATTCTCATTCTTGGGGAACTTGTCTGGCACTGGCCTGGGTCTTCAGGGACTTCTGCTTATCATGAAAGGAAATTCAAACAGTCTGCTTGCAGCCTAGATCCTAGCTTCCAGACAATATGCTTTAAGCGTAAAGCTTGACAACCAAATTAAAATAAATGGGGAGAAAATACAACCAGAATCAATTTCATTTTTCAGCAGGGAAGGCAACCTGTATGCCCTTGAACATACTAATGAAGCTTGAAGTGTGGAGGTGGTGGGTTTTCTGATAGCCTCTGTGTGCTTTTCCTGATCACCACCAGGAACCCTTTTCTTGTCAACTTGGTGACCCTCTTGACCAAAGCTCTAGTGCTCAAAGAGGAGCTCCAGGAAAAAGAAAATTGAATTCAGAATTGAGTCATAGTCGCACCTCTCCCTGCATCCACTTCTTAGTTCCTAGTGTTAAATAATTTGGATGATGGGGAGAGAAGCCAGGGAGAACTAATTCCTCCCATGGCACTAAGGACTTCAGGGTACATTTACCACACATGCTCAATGTGCTGTCTTAAATGATGCTGTCTTTGCCCCACTCAGCTCTTGAGTGAGGCTTCAAAGGCTGAGGAAGAGTTTGACAGGAGAGGTTACAAAGTGGAAGGGGGTAGGCATGAAAGATACCAGGGTTGCAAGCAGAATCTGTGTGATGAATTAGAAAACAGGTCGATAGGAAACAATATTGGTAATCAGCTGCTTCTGCCTTAGCTCTTCTGTTTCTAAAGCATGGAAGACTTTATGCAATAGGTAAAGGCAAGTAATGAATGTAGGTATACACTTTAGGTATGATGAGAGTTCTTTTTGAAGAAATGTGGAAAATGATTTCCAAAGTTCACATTTTTTGGAAACATCCACAAATAACTCCTAATAAAACATAGTAACTCCTAATAAAACTCTGGTCAGAAAATTGGCCTAGCCCTAAAAACCACATCTTACTATTGAGCATGCCCTCGGGACATCTGAACAGTAAGTGAAAAATACAACGGTAGGCTAGAGGATAGAAAAGCTAAGTCTACAGCATCGTCTTTTAGATGGAAGGAACATGGGTTGTAAAGAGGTTATATTGAACTGAAACAAGATGGTACCATAACTGTTGCAAGTTAGCTATTAGAAGTTAATATGAAGAGTAGCGCCTGGGGGGCTCAGTTAGTTAAGCATCTGACTCTTGGTTTTAGCTCAGGTCATGATCAAGGTCATGGAATTGATTCCTGCATCGGGATCCACGCTGGGCAGGAAGCCTGCTTAGGATTCTCTCTCTCCTTCTACCCCCCACCCCATTCACTTACTCACTAAAGAAAAAAAAAGTTAATATGAAGAAATGCCACCAGCTTCAAAAGGGAATGCTTAGGCAATGGAAAATGATGTTTCCTCTTTATCTGTGTGCAGTGTTAGAAAATAGAGATGAAGGACATGACCCTATATCAGGAGGGAGTGGGTGCCTTTTGGGAATTGCAAAGTATTTCCAGAAATGGCACTGTACCTGTGTTAACATTGTTCAGATATGCCCTTATTGCTTTCCGATGACTGGCAGTCTTTCTAAGTAAACATTTCTAGGAAGGTCGGCACCCCTTGCCCCCACCCACTAATTTCAGGGTTCCCTACAGGATCAATAGGTTTCATCTTGTATCTTCATTTTCCTAATATGATACACAGAGAGCTTGGTTGAGGCAGAAAAACAGAAAGAGGTTATCTGCTCTCCCTTGGGTCCCTTTGGGTCAGTATCGCACAGCAAGGTTAAATGCTTCCCCATCAGACTTCTTTCCAAAGAATTGACACTGATGCATCAATTTAGAACAAACCGAGAGGACTCCTGCCAGGTAGTGCTTGGAGGTGACAGCTTTGGGTGGTCTAGACCCAGGTAATGGGTCAAGCTGGACCCCTTGGTTGGGGTAAATACACATTGGTGACTAGAGTTAACGTTTTTTTCTCCCTTCCAGGTACAAGTGCAGAACGGGCCTCTAGGACATCGAAGTGAAGGGGAGCCAAGTGGCATCCCCATAGCTCTGGTGCTGGTGCCAGTGTTTGCCCTCACCGTGATAGCAGCCTGGGCCTTCATGAAATACCGGCAGCAACTTTGAAAAGCTTAGTCTCTTCCAGTGCTCCCAATAGAAGACACATTTCTCTCTCCCTCTCACCTTCGTCCCCTGCCATTCTCCCATATCCTTCCCTCTCTCTGCACAGCCAACACATCATTGACAGAGACTGCTACCCAAACAGGACCTCGCTATCCCAAATCTCCACATCCTCATATCTCATGGGAGAGTGAAGGCATTGTTTGAAAGAAGACTGAAGAAAAGACCTGCCTAGAACAAATGGGGAGTTACATATTTTGCTAGGACCACCAATAGAAGTTCAGCTACAACCCAAAGAGGGAACAGTCCAGTCTTCCCATCAGCACGGGTGATACCTTTCTCTTAGCTGGCATGCCTCAAAGGCCAGCTATGTGATACAAGAGAAGAGAGGATTTTTCTTCTTAATGATCTTCTTTGGGAAGTTTTTGTGGCCTTTATTTAATTTCTATCTACATACTTGGGTGCCTATATGAAATACAGGATAATGACAGCATTTTTACTTTTTTTAAAAAAGCAAGTGCGTGTGCACACATACATCCATACATGACAGTATGATAGTAATGCCTTATGGAGAATTAAAAAGGTGGAAAGCTGCTCTGTGGTTTCAGGTTTCTGATATAAGGGAAGTTCTTAATGGAAGAATTTGATATATAGCAGGAGTGAGAGAGTAAGCCTTGAAAGAGGATGGCCAATCTGAGTCATTTTAAAAAAAGAAAAGAAAAACCGAAGCAACTAATTAAAAATTTTAGAAACATATTTCTTATACTAGCTATGCTTCGGAAGTGGAAGTAAAATGCCATAATCCAGCTTTGTGAAGTCCATCTGTTCCCCAAACTTTGAAATTTAGAGAGATAAATCTTACCGGTTTTCTGGGGCTTCCTAGTCACTTTTCTGATACCTCATAGTCCTAGTAAAGGATCAGCTAGAAAACTGTGGTCAGAGCTTTGGTGATGCGGCCAAACCAACCCAGTGAAAAAAAAACTAGAAGACAAAAGTAATTCCAGGGTAGCCCCTGAACCCTCTCAGGCCATCTAACAGACTTTTTGGTTTCTAGTAATAGGCAAATTGAGAGCAGGAGCTGCTCTCTGGCAGGATGCACATGAAATCAGCTCTGCTTCTGATTCAGTTGAGAGAGTTTGGATTGCAGGGGTTTGTTGAATGGCTCTAAACACCGGCTTTGGCTTCTAATGAGTAAACCGTTTTTGCAGGGAAGAAGAAAAGAGGTTTTATTGTTTTTGTGGGTAGGGAAGTTTGGTGGATGTTTCGTGGGGAAACCTTGAGAGAAGGATATGTTTGAATGGATGCTCAGGATGCCCACGGATATTAATGAGGTGGGAACCACATTTTGTTCATGTGATATCAAACATTGGTTTTAAAGCACTAAGGAGAGCTAAACCAAGGCTAATTCTCTGGCTTTAAAAAAATAATTTCCGTCCTCCAAGCATACTGGCCAGACTATAGCCCTTACATAATCCTGGCAAGAGTATGAAAACTTTCCCTGAGGCAATCATTTGTGTCCAATTTTCAGCATGGATAATCCAGTAAGTTTTAGAGCTGCTGCTTGGACACCAGCTTTGTTAAGGCACTTTTACAAAGAAGATCACATTTATATTGTGAATAGCAAAAGGGAATGGTTACTGAGATTCAAGACACATGAGAAAATTCCATGGAGGAAGAGGACAAATTAAGGACCCTAGAGGAGCTCAGGGTCTAGTTAAGAGATTTCATTAATAGATGAGTAAAAGAATATTATCAGGTTGAGTGACAGTCAAAAACAATAAGAAATGGGAAAAAATCAGAATACGACGTAGCAACAGAGAGCAGACAGCCATCCTATTTTTCTATTCAGGAATTCCAAAAAAGAAAGCTGTCACATATGGGATCAGGCCAGAGCAGAAAGGGAAGGCTTATAAAAATAACCCTCGTAAGACTGGTACAGGGAGAAACTTGCTTTAAACAATCCTGATAGGACTGAGGCCTTAGACCCCAAGTATTCAGTATCTTCCAGCCTCACTTAGCTGCCCCTGTAGGTCAGCGACACACAGTATTCCAGGTCTCACCTCAGCGCTGCTGTGGGGACACAAGCCCTGCCCCTCCCTGCATCTGGAGACTTGTGCAGCAGTTTCTGCAGTGTACTTGTTTCCCTCCCAGGATTCATCTCAGGGTTTGGACATTAACTCCTGAGAGGACCTTGAGATACTCAGAATGAAGCAAATGGCAAGCAGGGGGGAAAGCTATCTAGTTTTTTTATTTGTTGGTAGATGTAAATAGAACGTACCCTTATCTCTTTGTTGGTAGAAGTTTTACTTTGTTTAATAATAGGGATTCTTATGCACTTTAATAATTTAGATTTTCTTTGGAATTAAATAGCATTTAAAGATCTATGATTAAAGTTTTTAGGCAAGTATGCTATTCAGTTTTTATTTCTGATTCTTTAAGAAACTATTGTCCTAGATGAGATATCAGAGTCCATTGTAGGTCATTAAAAAGATTCATGATCTTTATAGATTGAATCTAAGTTTCTTTCACTTTATAGATTTTATCAAATATTCCTGCTACCTAAATTACTATGTTCAAAGTTTTGAAGATTGAAAGTAATTTTAAGACAATATGCTGAAAACACTTCTCTGTATTTATCATCTTCTATGATACCTATGATTTTGATAAGACATTGTTTGCTTCAGTTGTCTCTCTTTTCCTTCCAAGTTTTAATATGTGTTATTGATTTAACTTAATTACTCATGCCATCTAGCCATGTGTGATGGAAAAAGGAAATTAATATTTGATACTGCATTTTGTGGCAGGTAGTCTACTAATCACAGTGGGTACACTATTTGTTCATGACTCACCACTCTGAGATCTAAGTATTGTTAAAAAGACACTAAAGAAAAGAGAATAAATTACTTTCCCTAAGATTACAGATAGGTTAATGATAGAATCAGGATATAACTTAGGACTTCAGGTGCCACAGTCAATGATATTTCTCACTGGCAGCAGCTCTCAACAAAAGCATCAGCATCACTGAGGAACTTGTTAGAAAAGCAAATTCTTGGGCTTCACCCCAGACCTACTGAATCACACTGCGTACAGCACCCAGCAGTCTGTTTTAGCAATACCTCCAGGTGACTGATTCACGGTAAAGTTTGGGAATCACTGCTCTATGCCAATAGTTGTCCCCTTTTTCTCAGGTTAGAATCATCTGAATAGCTTATAAAATTCTGGTTGCCAGACAGCACATAGACCATTCAAATAAAATCTCTGGGGATGGGACTCAGGCAGCAGTGAAATCAAGTTCATCATGTGATTCCACTATGCAATGTCACCAAACAATGCCCTGTGGCATTTAAATTACTAAATAAAAACTTTAAAAAATAAATTATCAAATCATATACAGGCATGCCCTCCAAGGTAAAATGAGAATTTCACGTGGGCCTTTTAAGAGCCCAGCTCTCTGAGCTTCTGCCCAAGTATAGATGTGGAATAAGAAGTGGAGCATTCTACGGCTTATTTGCTAAGGACTGGCCAGCAAAATGTATTAGTTTTTCAGTTTGTACATCTATTAAATTAGAACCCAATCAAAGAACATTGGAGCTAGGGACGCCTAGGTGGCTTAGCAGTTGAGTATCTGCCTTTGCCTCTGGAATTCCAGGATCGAGTCCTGCATCGGGCTCCTGCATGGAAGCATGCTTCTCCCCTCTGCCTGTGTCTCTGCCTCTCTTTGTATGTCTCATGAATAAGTAAATAAAATCTTTAAAAAAATATTGGAGCTAAAAGGGAATGAGAAAGATTCTGGTCTAAGTCTATCTTAGAGATGAAAAGTCAAAGCTCAAAGAGGTAAACTATTATCAAAGACTCAGTCTGTTACAGAGGTGCCCTTTCTGTCTCCTATTTATATCATGAATGTATCCACTACATGAACATAGATGAAGTTATCCTTTTTATCTCCATTCACTTCTATATTTTCTCTTTGGGCCTTGAATAATGACTGGGGATTGCAAACTCATGCAGAACTGGGAGATTCCACAGAATAACCTCCGAAAGCCCTAATGTAAAATTCAATCACATGAGTTCTGTGACTAGTTCTAGAGAAGTGTATTTTTTGATGTTGGACATTGTTTTTATTGTGGAAACAGCAATTTAAACAGTATTTTTAAAGAAATGGAACAACATAAACAGGCTGTCAAGTATGGGCGGTGAGGGGAAGTGGCATTCATGTAATTTCATGTGGAGCCAATAAAGATTTTATTCTAGTCCATTTTAGTCCATTTATCTTTGGACAGATGAGGGTAAAATTTTTCCTTCAGTGCATGAGTGCCTACTATGTACTAGTTGCTGAAGATACAGAGATGAATAAGCTCTAGTCACTAAGCTGAAATAGCTCATTATCTGAATGTGGAGGTTTATTAGTGTTCTCGATGTAAAGTATTTTGCTAACACCATCTAGAAGATAAGTTACAAAGCTCTCAACCTCTTACATATAATAGGTTTAGAGTTGGCTACTATCCTGAAAGAAGCCCCTTTTTCTGTTTCTCTTTGATCTATAAGCAGATCTTTTGAGACCATCACTCACATCCAAAAGGGCAATTGTGATCAAAAGAAAGACAGTATTTTAAGGAATTCTATTCTGATCAGAACCAGGTTCTTAACTGGTTCTATGAGCCATAGTTGCCTGATATCAGGACCAGGAATCTGGCCTGATATTGATATTTATATACACACACATACTATAAAGTACTTGATGTGCTTGGCTGATGCCCTTGGTACTGTAACAACCTATATTGTAAAAAAAAAAAAAAAAAAAAGTTGTGTCTAAAGGAGTTCTACAAATGCTAGATCCTGTTTCTAATACCAACTTATGCATTTACATTTGTTTTCAAATTTCCTTCGTTTTCTCATCAGTGCTCTAGTCTCCAATCCTTCTTAGACTTCTAATTTTTCCCTGGGCATCAATTCTGGGGTTACACAGAAAATGATTCTTTTTTTGACAGATACCAATATATATAGACAGTAAGAAGCTTTGCACTCTGTCCTCATAAAGGACAGGCCTTAAGAATGCAAATGCTTCCAGAAGCCTTCATACAACTAGCAAAAGAAGTTAGTATAAGCCCTATGACCATGCAGTCAGAAGGAAAAGGCTCTGATATTCAT
Source organism: Vulpes lagopus (assembly GCF_018345385.1). Taxonomy (NCBI): domain Eukaryota; kingdom Metazoa; phylum Chordata; class Mammalia; order Carnivora; family Canidae; genus Vulpes; species Vulpes lagopus. The sequence goes on from NC_054829.1 coordinate 29,404,694, forward strand.
GAAATGGCAAATTTCTTTAAGGTACAGTAAAACTACCTATATAATAGTCCCCAAAAAGAACCTAATAGAGGAGAAACAAAATTTTGTATGGGGATGAGGGTATAGGAAACACATACTCTTTTCTTCTGTTTCTTTTTAAGTAGGCTAATGCGGGGCTTGAACTCACGACCCTGAGATCAAGACCTCAGCTGAAATCTAGAGTCAGACACTCAATCAACTGAGCCAGCCAGGCACCCCAGGAAACAACTGTTTAACCTTGGTCTGGTTACAGGTAGAGTACAAGTATAAGGAAATTTAACAGCATCATTACAGGAGTCAGTGCTTGTCTTGGCTAGAACAAAGTGAATGACAGGCTGCTGAGATCGGGAAAGTATAAAACGGTTTTCTTTATCTCAGCATTATTTTAGCATTTTTAAAAAGATCTTATTCATTTTGAGAGAGCATGAGCAAGGGGGAGAGGGAGAAGCAGACTCCCCAGTGAGCAGAGAGCCCAATGCAGGGTTTGACACAGGGCATGATCCTAGGACCCTGAGATCATGACCTGAACTGAAGGCAGATGCTTAACCAACTGAGCCACCCAGGTGCACCCGGAAACTTATTTTAGATTTTAAATAAATTTGGTTTTTCTGTGGATGTGCTAAGTAGAGGTTAATTCTTTTAGATAAGAAGTGTAAGACCATAAAGTATCTGTCAAAGGGATACTTTATCCTTTCTCTTCACATCCTATTTTCTACTCCTTTTTTCTACTATCCTTTGTAAAGGGAGCTTGTGCTGTGATGGATGTTGAGAAATAAGTAAAATATATCTTATTTCCGCTTTTGTTAAACCTTGCCCAATCTACTCACCCTGCTGTTGCTAGAAAGACTATAGTTTTTCACTGGAGTTTGGAAAATTAGTTCTGGCTTGACTCAGGATGAATTTTTCCCCTATATCACAGCCAAGAGCCTAGTCTTTCTTTTTCTTCTTTTTAAAGATTTTATTTATTCATGAGAGAGACAAAGAGAGAGAGAGAGAAGCAGGCTCCAAGCAGGGAGCCCGATGTGGGACTCCATTTCAGGACCTCAGGACTACGCCCTAAGCCCTAGGCCAAAGGCAGGCACTCAACCGCTGAGCCACCCAGGCGTCCTGAGCCTAGTCCTTCTTAATGGCAAATTTCCAATTTCCTCAGTAATTGGTATGTTTCACTTTTAAATGATCCTTTATGTTTTATCAAAAAAACATCAATTTCTATAGCTGTCTAATGCATTGTAATAGAACTTGAAATTTTTTTTGTAATCTTTTTTACTTTCTTCTAGATCTGTTTCTGTTTTCTGTCTCATTCCTAACAGATTTAAATATTTTTTCCTTAATCTATGAGTTGACTCTTTCTAATAACCAGCTTTTGGTTTTATATTAATCCACTCTTCTGGTTTTCTTCTCCATTTCTTTTATTATAGCTTTTTTTTTTTATGATAGTCACACAGAGAGAGAGAGAGAAAGAGAGAGAGGCAGAGACATAGGCAGAGGGAGAGGGAGAAGCAGGCTCCATGCACCGGGAGCCCAACGTGGGATTCGATTCCGGGTCTCCAGGATCACGCCCTGGGCCAAAGGCAGGCGCTAAACCGCTGCGCCACCCAGGGATCCCTTTTATTATAGCTTTTATTTTGACTAATCCTCTATACTTTCATTCATTTTGGAGGGGTTCTTTTTCTTTACAAGTCAAATGTTTATTTTCTATCATCTAAAATCATAGGTTTTTTCCTTTTTATTGATTGCCATGAAACTTATAGTTTTTAGTTTGGTATCTTTCATGGTTTGGGGATTATTCAAAATGGTGTTATTGATAATGTTATAGGAAATCTTAAACGTTCTTATTACAGGAGGAAATATTCTGTAACTGTGTGAGGTGATGGATCTTAACTAAATTTACTCTGGTGATGATTCACAATTTGTACCTTAATCAAATCATTATGGCATACACATTAATTAATTAATTAATTAAGCATCTGCCTTCTGCTCAGGTTATGATCTCAAGGTCCTGGAACTGAGCTCAGTGGAGAGTCTGCTTGTCCCTTTTCCCCCTCCCCTCTGCTAGTACACACACTCTCTCTGCAACAGATAAATAAAATCTTTAAAAATATCTTATGCACTGTTATATCTCAATTATATATCAATAAAACTAGAAAAATTTGAATTTGTAGAAGTGTTACTTGATTTTGCAATGGTTACTTTAGGAAGTAGATTAGCTTTTGAGGTGTCAAGTTCTAGTTTTATTGGGTTTGCATGTTTTGATTTATAGGAAACTTTATATGTACAATGATTTTTAACTTTTTTTAAAGATTTATTTATTTTTTTTAGAAAGAGAGAGAGAGAGAACACATGTGAGCGGGGCAGGGACAGAGGGAGATAAAGAGAGCGGATCTCAAGCAAACTCCTCACTGAGCCCAGAGTTGGATACAAGGCTCAATTCCACAACCCTGAGATCATGACCTGAGCCAAAATCTAGAGTCAGTCACTCAACTGACTGAGACACCCAAAGTGCCCCTACACAGCTGTTTTTCAAACATAAATTTCAATAGATAAAATCCTATTTCACAAAAGCACACATTTGCCTACTTAGTTAACTGACAATATTTAGAAAGTTTTCAAATAGGCTTTAGTCTCATGGCCATTGGAAGATTAGAGTTTTCCTGATTTGCTCTACATGATGAAATTTGTTGTAATCCACTAATACTGCACTTTGAGACACTGCAGTTAACTTTAAATTTCATCAATATTTTGGTTTCATTAATCTACAGAGGAGATCTCTAACACTCGTACAGGAGAGTTACCTTGGAGTCTCTCCATGGTGTTACTGAGTAGGTTTTTGTTTGGTTTTGGGATCACTACTCAGAAAGTCTTCACTGTATAGCATGTTATGGGAAGCTCTTGTCACCTTTCCTGTTGCCATTTCATTTGTTTTTTTTTTTTCCCCAGAAATTATGCATTGTGGTTTAGGACTACAAAGGAAGTCATGGAAGACAGAAATGTATTAGACATGGTCCCATTCATCCCATAGCTTATATTCCATAAGAAGTAATAAGATAAATGCTGCAATAATTCTAAAACTATAATGTTAATGATCACTATCATAAGAGAAATGTGCATGAAGGGAGAAACAATTGATTTCCTAGCTGAATAATGTCCAAAGCTTACTTTTAACTGATTTGATTGGACTGAATTAGAAGCTGAGTAGCCAACTCTTAGCCACTCTAGTTCTAGCCATAGAAATTAGATAGAATGGAGGGAAGGACCCAAAACAAGAAGAGGAAAAGGAAGAAAGGAATGGAAAGAAAGAAAAGAAAGTGAAAAAGAAATCTCTGTGGCATGTTGACTTTGAGGTGTAAGAAACCATTTATGCTGTTGGAAATGTACCAGAAGTAATCCACACCATGATAAAATTTGATGCCAAAGCAAGAGTTGAGTTTACCTAGGGAAAGAGGATAGAGCCTGAGGAACAAGGACAGAGCAGTATTTCTCACAGTGTAGTCCCCAGACCAGCAGCAGCAGATGAAAACTTGTTAGAAAAGCCTATTTTTGGGATCCCTGGGTGGCTCGGCGGTTTAGTGCCTGCCTCTGGCCCAGGGCGTGATCCTGGAGTCCTGGGATCGAGTCCCACATCAGGCTCCCTGCATGGAGCCTGCTTCTCCCTCTGCCTGTGTCTCTGCCTCTCTCTCTCTCTCATGAATGAATGAATGAATAAATAAATAAATAAATAAATAAATAAATAAATAAATAAATAAAATCTTAAAAAAAGAAAAAAAAAAGGAAGAAGGAAAAGCCTATTTTCAAGCCATCCAAGCCATCCCAGAGCTATTGAATCAGAAACTGGGGAGGGGGCCCAGCAATCTGTGTTTTGATAGTGTCCTTGGGATTGTGTGCACACTACACTTTGAGAGTCTCTGGGACAGACAGAAAACCAGCGGAGGGCTAAGGACTCCAACTTAAGGTGTGTAAGGCTAAGGCACACAAGCCTCAAAGTTGGAGAGGATCCACGAGAACCAAACATCCACAGAAACCACAGGAGGAGATTTCAAGAACGAGGTAGTTAATATCATCAATTGTTACAGACATCTGGTTCAAGCTGGGGCATTTGTACTCTTACAAAGTTTTGACCTTATGCAAATCTCTTAACCTTTCTGAGCCTCAATTTGCTCACCTGTAAAATGGGTCTGGAATCATGCTCTTCTAAACCTTATAAGGTTTTGTTTTTTTTTTTGAGTGAATCAGCTTAGATACTAGATGTTAATTATGAAACCAAAGATTCATGAAGTAACCAATCTTTCTAAACCCATAGCCCTTAAGTGTGGCCACAGTTCTAAAACCTAACCTTAGTGCTAAAGCTCTCAAGACTGGTAATTTTGATAAGAATGCTCCTATATACTTGCATGAGTTAAGTGATGATATACCAGATGTTGTAGGATAATATAACTTTCTTAGATAATAAAAACATCCAGTCCTAAAGGACTAGCATGGGTGGTGGAGATGCCTTGTTTTTTGGATATACATTTTTATAGCCTCTCACTTCAAAGTATGACAGTTAAGATGGCTGAGTCAACATTGTGACTGTGATTTGAGTTATATTTCTGAGAAGGCAACAGAGCCTATACTGATGAATAATTTTGTGTTTTCTGTAAGAATTATAAAAATGATGACAAATATCACATACTCTGATTTAACAGAGAAACTGAGGTACAGTAGTAGTGCTTAAGGTGAGCACTAAGCATAGACAATAGAGCTTATCACTTATATAATATTATTTGTTAGGCATTTAAATTCCTCACTGCTTGTGGAGCACCTCAGTTGGCTTAGCATCAGACTCTAGATTTCAGCTCAGGTCATGATCGTTAGATCTTGAGATCAAGCCCCAAGTCAGCCAAGATCTGCTTTTCCCTCTCCCTCTGCTCCTCCCCCTACTTGTGCTATCTCTAAAATAAATGAAATCTTTTAAAAAATAAATTCCTCACTGCTCCAAATTTTGTCCGCTGACAATCTTCCAGCTGCTCCTTCAGGGCTACCTCAAGTTTCTCAATAAATGCTTTTTAAAATATTTATTTATTTATTTATTTATTTATTTATTTATTTATTTAAAGAGAGAGCAAGCCCAAGTATATGAGCTAGCCCGAGTACAGGATCCTGAGCCTGAGCTTGTACACAAGCAGAGGGGGATGGAAAGAATCTCAAACGGACTCCTGCTCTGCAGCAAATCTGACATGGACCTCAATCTCCCTGAGATCATGACCTGAGCGGAAACCAAGTATCAGTTGCGTAACTGACCGAACCACCCAGGTGCCCAATACATGCTTATTTAAATGATTGAGCAAATGAGAGACTGAAGACCTGTATTTACCTAAATTGAATATATTTTTTCAATCTTTTGGGTTTTTTTTCTAAGATTTCACCTATCCATTCATGAGAAATGCAGAGAGAGAGAGAGAGAGAGAGGCAGAGACACAGGCAGAGGGAGAAGCAGGCTCCATGCAAGGAGCCCGATGTGGGACTCAATCCTGGGTCCCCAGGATCACGTCCTGGGCTGAAGGCAGCGCTAAACTGCTGAGCCACCGGGGCTGCCCTGAATATATGTTTTATCCAGAAAGGGTACAGATCATTAGCTACAGCATTACCTAGAATATATGTATATGACTTAATCCATTATTAACACAGCTGAATGTAGGGCTTTATTGGTGTCAGGTCTGGTAGGGTGATGTTTCCATGTAGTGAAAAAGTAGGAAGAGGCCTGGACTTTAGATCAGTGCCCTTACATCTAGGATCAGAGGGAAAGTGGGAGAAATAATACTTACCTAACCAGGATGCTCTGTGAATTCTGAACTATCAAAAAGAAGTGAATGAAGAAAGGAGGCAAAACCATGTGCAAATCTGGCATACTTCACACTATATTGTCTAATTTAAAATCCTATGGCCCTACATGGTTCCTTCTCTGCAGAGAGATGAAGTAAACAAATATACAACAAAAAGCAACAAATAATTCAAAATAAAGTACAAAATATCACATTCAAGGAGACTCTATTCATAAGCCATAGCAACACTGTTTATATGCCCATCCCTCCAATCCTAAATTCTCTTGCGGTTCTGTGACTGCTCCTGACTCTTTCCCATGAACTGACATAATTTTCTTCCAGCACTCCCCACAGTGCAGTTTGACTTAACCTCTCAGGTTAAGTGCTTCCACCTTATTGCTTCAGTCCCCAGATTTGCAAGGTGTCTCTTCCTTGGAGAAATTGGGGTGACAGAAGATTGGAGAAATAGGGGTTAGAAAACTTCAGTCTCACTTTAATCAAGCTTGTCCTGATCAGTTAAAAATCTCCCTTGGCTCAGCTCACATAGATGCTTCTTTGGGGGAACAAGGGGTAGGGGGTGGGGAGGTTTGATTCATTTCCTCAGCCTCAGAACCAAAAATTAAACCCCAAGGTTCAACTTCAAACTCTGGAGTATCTTTCCCTCTCTCCTGTTTTGATCTTGCTTATATGCTGTTTGGACCAACTATGACTTTATACACTAAAACTGATAATACAGTGTGATAATGTTCTGTGATACATATTGGCCACAGGCTCCTGGAGCTCTGAGGAGGGAATCACCTGTACCGCCTGTGGGGTAAGGGAGGCTTTTAGAACCTGCTCTCCCCAAAGCTGCATTAGAAGATGTGGAAGTTAACGCAATATTCAGGGAATATCTCCTCCAAGATGGAGTATGGAGTGAACGAAGAGGAGAAGCAGAAAAGGCAGGCCAAAGTCATATCATAAAGGACCTTCAATTCCTTGCTACGAAAATTGGAGTAACTCATGTAGGCAAGCAGACCAATAAAACCAACCAGGAGCGTCTCATCGTTTATGCTTTATAGATAACTTCTTTGAAGAAGGTTATGATTGTTTTTTAGTTTTTTTTTTTCATATGTGTTTTTCATATTTGACCTAGTTGGGCCTATGGATATAGGTGCTATTAGAACAGTTGAAAGGTAGAGCTGGAGTTTCTCTTCCGAAGACCACTTAGGGGTGACTTCAATATGTGGAAAGATGACAAGGGATTAAACCAGGAACATTTCAGTGGCAAGAGAGGCAGGGACAGATGGGAAGATCTCAGGGATAACATGGGAAATGTTTCTCCAGGTCACTTGCATTTTCTATAGTATTGACATCTCAATTGGTACTTGGTAGGTGAGGCTGCCTCTGACTCACCCCGCAAATGGCACGTGGGGGCTGTGTCCTAAGCAACTGTGGTCATGAAGCCACACGTTCATTTGTCCACCAACCTGCCAGCTTCTTTAAAGCAGAGATCGTCTCTTTTCATCAGTTTTCCTCAAACCTTCTAATGATCTGCAAAAATGTGCGCTGGCGGGTTGCAGAATGAGTGGAAAATAGACATTCGTAAATAGACTGAAGATTACAAGCTATGTAGTAGTTAAAGCACGTGCATTAAAGTTGTTCAGCGATATCAAGGCACTACACTGACTGCCACACAACCTACCATTTTGTGGTGATGTATTTATTCCTAAAAATCTTTACTAACTCGGTAAACTCCCCACCCCACAAAGAAGCAGAGAACCAGAAGCTGCATTCCTATCTCCACAGTTAACCTTTTTTTTCTTTTTTTCTTCTCCTTAGCTGATTTTATAGAGCGGCTATATGCTAAGGAACGTCAGAAGACGCTGGTCCAGACCCACAACGTGGGAGGTACCGGTTTCCACATCATTTGATGATGATTACAAACACGGCTTGGGTCCCTAAGTCCCCTCCGCCAACCAGAGCTCCGGAACCAAATCACGAACCCCCGGAATTTCCGCCCGGACGCGCGAGCGTGTTACGACGCATCGATTGCTTTGGCCTGGCGGAGGCCTAACGGGGGAGGACGGAGCGCCGGGAGGCCAGGGCAAGGAGACGAAGTCAAGGTCTCCCTCCTGGGGAGGGAGCTTGGATTCCGGAGGCCGCGCTGGGCCCGTTGGACTAGGCGTCCGCGTGCGCGGGAAAGCTCAGACATGTCTGTACACGCGCTGCTGCGCGCCCTGCGCAAGAACAAGACCCTGCGCTACGGGGTCCCCATGCTGGTGAGCGCCGGGAGAAGAACATGCGGGGCGGGATTCCGGAAGGGGTGGGGCGTGGGGGGGCTGGGTTCCGGCGGCGGGGAGCCCGGATGCGGAAGGCGGGGAGCCCGGATGCGGAAGGCGGGGCCGGCCGCCCCGGGGCGAGGAAGGGGCTGGCGGCGGCGGCTGGAGTCTTCCCGGTTCCGTGGTCCTGGGATGTTGAGGGCCCTTTGCCCCCCTCCCCTCTCAGTTAGCAGGGAGCGAGCGCGCCGGATTTCACTCCAGCCCCCTGCTCCACCTGGACGGTGCTGCGGGTCGTGAGAACTGGCTGCCTTCCCTGAATTCGGGCATCTCCACCTTTCTTCGGCTTCCTGGTTTGGGAACCGGTGTCGTTCTTCCCGGGTGGTTGTTACGAGCGAAAATACAACCTTGTGGCGATGGGAGTGTTTAGGACCGTTGCCGGGACGCATTGTAACAGCCTTCCAAAGGCCGCTGACTTGCGGGTGATCGTTTCGAGTGTACTTTTGGCGTCCAGCCCTCCCCTGCGTTCCCCGAGGACTTCGGCCTGAAGATACAGGTTGAGGTTGACGGAGCACGAGCCGGACTTGGAACCCAGCCAGACAGCTCCCCTCCCGTGGCCCCGCCTTTTCTAAAAAAAAAAAAAAAAATTACTATTTTATTTTATTATTATTATTATTTTTTGCTATTGCACCTTGGCAAGTTATTTGCTTCGGCAAGCCTGGATGGCCTAGTAAACGAAACCATTTCAATAAAGCGTGTGGACCAAAGCCACTTTCTTTTAATAACATAACGATTTATCACTTTGATACGGATATTGGTATAGGTGCAGGTACCGCTTTTTGCATCTAAGCAGAATTAAAGAAGAAAAGTGACCTTAAAAAAAAAAAAACTGTCTTGGAGCAGCCGGGTGGCTCAGTGGCTGAGCATCTGCCTTCGACTCTGGTCATGATCCTGGGGTCCTGGGCTCCCTGCATGGAGCCTGCTTCCCCCTCTGCCCGTCTCTCTGCCTGTCTCTCTCTCTCTTTCTCTGTGTCTCTCATGAATAAATAAATAAAATCTTAAAGAAAAAGAAAAAGAAAACGGTCTTAAAAGAAAATGTCGTAATTATATTTGTGTAGATAACAGGGCATGTGTGAAAACTATCCTTTCTGTAGATTCCTCTTCCCCCTAAACGGAGATCCATTCAGAAGTGTGGTTGTGGTCACTAACTTGAGGTCACCTGCATGTCCCAGTGAAACCCCATTTGATTTTGTTTCTTGTTTTTCAAAAATCAGCAGAGCTGGGATATTAAAACCACTAGTGGGGAAGTACCTTCTGGGTACTTAGGGGTTTCCTCTTTTGTTTTATTTCAGGGAATAGAAAGTGCCACAGTAGCCTTTTCCCCAAATGTGTTACTCTGTCCTTGTCTCTACCTCCTACTGGACCTAGAGGATCATGTTTCAAAATATGAGCCCTAAATATACAAATATATCTGGAGAGGAAAATGGAGTTCAGTACTCTGAAACCAAGCACTGCTAGAAAGAACCCAAAAGATACCTCCTCTTCATCATGTATCAGTTGCACACGCCATAATGACTATTCTACATTTATCTTAGAGCTGAAATTATTTCCTCTCTTGGATAAATACTAATGCTTCCTAGGACATACAGAAGAGGACTTGGAATACCACATATACACTAATACTATTCTTCCCTTCTTGTCCAAACTACTTGAAAAGGAGGATATATTTGTTTCAGCTTCCACATTGCCCATTTAGTCTTCAGAATTTACCTTTTTGATCTGACCAGTGATGTACTGGTTCCAGCACACCAAAAAAATTAGCCCATTTTGATGTCTTCAATTCAGCGTCTTTAGGATATTCATGGTTATGCACTTGTCACCACTGTCTTATTTTATTTTATTTTTCTTTTAAAGATTTTATTTATTCATGAGAGAGAGAGAGGGGGGCAGAGATGCAGGCAGAGGGAGAAGCAAGCTCCATGTAGGGAGCCCGACATGGGACTCGATCCCGGGTCTCCAGGATCACTACCTGGGCCAAAGGCAGGCGCCAAACCGCTGAGCCACCCAAGGACCCCCACCACTGTCTAATTTTAGAATAATTTTATCACCCCAGAAGACATACCATACTCACTAGTAGTCATTTCCTGTCTACATATTTAATAACAGAATACAACATGTGGCATTTTGTAACTGACTTCTTTCACTTAGCATAGTGTTCAAGATTCATTCATGTTGTAACACGCTTCAAAACTTCATTCCTTTTAATGGTTAAATAATATTCCATCATTTGGTTAGACAATTTTATTTATCCTAATCCTATCCTATTTATCATTTTATTTATCCACGGATGAAATTTGGACTGTTAAGAAAAAAAAGAAATTTGGATTGTTTCCATTTTTGACCATAATGTGGCTATGAGCATTCATGTACAAATTTTTGTATGGATGTATGATTTCATTTCTCTTAGGTAATATACCGAGTGGTAGAATTACTGAGTCATCTGGTAACTCCATGGTTAACATTTTGAGGAACTGTGAAGCTGTTTCCCAAAGTGGCCACATCATTTTACATTCCCACCAGCAGTGAATCCTCCACCTCCTTGCCAATACTTGTTATTGTCCATCTTTTTAAAATTATATCCTTCTCAGTAGATGTGAAGGCATTTCATTGTGGTTTTTTTTTATTTTTTTTTTGTTTTTTTTTTGTTTTTTTTTTGTTTTTATTTATGATAGTCACACACACACAGAGAGAGGAGAGAGAGAGAGAGAGAGAGAGAGAGAGAGAGAGAGGCAGAGACACAGGCAGAGGGAGAAGCAGGCTCCATGCAGGGAGCCCGATGTGGGATTCGATCCCGTGTCTCCAGGATCGCGCCCTGGGCCAAAGGCAGGCGCCAAACCACTGCGCCACCCAGGGATCCCATTGTGGTTTTGATTTGCATTTCTCTTATGACATGATATGGAACATCCTTTCATACATGGTTATTGGTCATTTGTATTTCTTTTTTAGAGAAATTTTTATTCAGATCTTTTGCTCATTTTAAAATTTTTTTTTCTTTTATTCATGAGAGACACACAGAGAGAGGCAGAGACACAGGCAGAGGGAGAAGCAGGCTCCATGCAGGGAGCTTGATGTGGGACTGGATCCCGTGTTTCCAGGATCACGCCCTAGGCGGAAGGCAGGCACTAAACCACTGAGCCACCCAGGCACTCCCAAAGGCTGTTTTTCTTTTTTTAATTGGATGGAGGCTTCCTTAACACCTGGGACTAGTAAATCTTTGTCAAGGGCCTTGTTTTGGTGTGTCTTCAACACTCAGCCAGGCAGGATGCAACTCTGCCTTGAGCTTTTACTTCTTGCTTGCTCAGAGCCTCAAGGTTAGCCATATATAAGTGTTTAGGACTTTCTCATTATTTTTCCTGAGCTTATATACACCACTCGACATGGGCACAGTTCTATTTATGAGTATTTCTTTATAGATTCTCAGGAATATGTTTGAACTTTCCAGAGTCCTCTGTGGACACCTTATCTCTCCTATTTTCCTTTTAAGCTTTTTTTGGTTAGACTGTTATTTGCTCTGTTGCCTACCACTGCAGTCAGTCATGATGTTAAACAATTGCCTCTGAATTTTTTCAACATTCTTCCTGGGAGTGTTGTGCTAGCTGAGCTCTAAGTCAGGAAAACTGAAGACAGCCTCGTGACTAAGCTTTCTGTTGAACCACCAGATTGGTCAAGCAGTGACAGTTCTCAGAGAATAAAATTTTAAAGAGCCCCCAACCCCATTTGGCCCCTCCAGAGGTTACTGCTTTGTACCACTATTGCATGCTGTTTCTTTTCATGGTTACCATGGAGCTGGGGTGAACAGGTAGGAATAAAAATGCCACCAAACTTTCTGTTCTTACTGAAATTCAGTCTTCTTTAGGAAATGTTCAAAACATTACTATAAGCCTTTGCTTAATTTTCAGATTTTTGAAGTTGATTTGAGAACTTTTGCCAATCTTTTCATTGCTTTGATGGAGAAGATTTTTGGAGATTCTTCCTCTGCCATTTCACTGATGTCACCTTTTGTTTCTTTTTTCTATGTCTTTGGTGAGATTTTCTAATTTTTCATTTGTTTTAAGAACATCTGTTACTGCTTTCTGAAACATTTTTATAATGATTGCATTATTAAAATTTTTTTTAAAAGATTTTATTTGTTTATTCATGAGAGACAAGAGAGTGAGGCAGAGACATAGACAGAGGGAGAAGCAGGCTCCCCACGGGGAGCCCAATGCAGGACTTGATCTCAGGACACTGGGATCGTGACCTGAGCTGAAGGCAGACACTCAACCACTGAGCCACCCAGGTGCCCCTAATGTTTCCTTTAAAATCTTTGTCAGATCATGTGGTGCTTGGGTGGCTCAGTTGGTTAAGTGTACAACTCTTGGTTTCACCTCAAGTCATGATCTCAGTGTCCTGAGATCAAGCCTGAATGGGGCTCTCTGCCAAGCAGGGAGTCTATTTATTTGAGAGAGAGAAATCACAAGCAGGGGGAGAGGGTGAGGGAGAGGAAGAAGCAGGCTCCCTGCTGAGCAGGGAGTCCAATACAGGCTCCATCCCAGGACTCCAGGATCATGACCTAAGCTGAAGGCAGATGCTTAACCAACTGAGCCACCCAGGTACCTCTTCTTGATTCCTTCTAAAGGTGGAATGTTAATGATCAACATGTGAATATTTTTAAAGTTCTAAGATTGATTGAGATCACAAAAGAAATTAATGTAGATAGAGAAGACTAACCATTGTGCCCTGGGGTACTCTAACGTTAGAGGATTGGGTATACAGGAAAAACCAATAAAGGACACTAAGAAGTATTCTCAGGTAAAAGAAAAACCAGGTTTAAGAGAAAAGGGGGGAAATGATCAACTGTGAAATTTTACTCATGAAATAAGATGAGAACAGAGAGTCAACCATTGATTTGGTAACCTGGATGTCATTGGTGGTTGGAATGGGTCTAAGAGAGAGTGGAAGGGACAGTGAGCATCAACAACTTTGAGAAATTTTACAGCAGATAGGAGCAAGGAAAGAAGATAGTAATATGAGAAAGTGAGTCTAGAGAAGTTTGTTAATAAGTGGAGAAATAATAACATTTTTATGGTGAATCATATAATAATCAAGATTTTCATGATATAGAAAATGGAAAATTGATGAATCAGGGTCTTTCAGTACATAAGACAACATGGGATGTATTGCACAAATGAAGATATTTAGTTAGGAGTGTAGATACTGTAGTAATGAGTGGTAGGTGATGCAATACAATTCTGACACCAATCAGAATTAGCACAGACTTCACAGATTAAGGGAATAATTCTTCATGAAACTCCCCTTATTTCAGACACTAGCTGAAAGCTCTGGGATTCTTAGGCCACCTATACTTCTGATCAACTGGTTACAAATTCTTGGGTTCCTATTAACTCCCTCAAGTTCAATAATTCACTAGAATGGCTCACAGAACTCAGGAAAGCACTATACTTCAATTATAATTTTTATTATAAAGGTTACAAATTAGGAACAGCCAAAAGAAGAGACCCATAGGGCAAGGTCTGGGAGGGTCCCAAATGCAGAGTTTCCATGTTTTCTTCCTGTGAAATCAGGGCCTGCCACCCTCCCTGCACATTGATGTGTTCAACCAGGAAGCTCAACCAAGCTTCAGTGTCCAGGAGTTTTTTTTATCGGGGTTTAATCACCCAGGTATGGTTAATTGAGTCATTAGCTATATGAAGGAATTCGGTGTCTAGCCCCTTTTCCTTGGAGGTGGGGAGGTCAAGTTAATATCATATGACTTAAAGCCCCACCCTTCTAGTCATATGGTTGGTCATTCCAGCATGGCCCACCTGTATCCTGCAACTGTCGAGGGGCCTACTATGAGTCACCTCATTAGCGTAAACTCAGGCATGGTCCTTGGGACTCACCATCAATGACAAAGATATTCCTGTCACTCAAGAAATTCCAAGTTAGTACTTTCCTCCCAGGAACCCAAGACAAAGATCAGACAACTTCTTCATTATGTACCATGTGGGTACTGTGATTGCAGTAGTTCCAGAAAGAGTTCCAGAAAGAGGTAGCCTGGACTAGAATATTAGAAGAAGGTATAGTCAGAAATTGTCAAATTCAAGAATTATTTTGAAAGTGGAGGTGAGAGAACTCAGGGATGGTTTAGACATGAGATACGAAGGAGAGGAGCTTTTGAAGATCACAAAGAAGTTGGCTTGAGTCATTGGATGAGAGCAGTTGACATTTACTGGGATGTGAAAGATTGAGGCAGAAAGTTTTGGGGTAAAAGTCAAGAGGGTTTTATTATTATTATTTTTAAAGATTTTATGTATTTATTCATGAGACACACAGAGAGAGAGGCAGAGACACAGGCAGAGGGAGAAGCAGGCTCCATGCAGGGAGCTTGACACGGGACTTGATCCCAGGACTCGGGGATCATGCCCTGGGCTGAAGGCAGACACTTAACCGCTGAGCCACCCAGGCGTCCCTATTTCATTTATTTGTCAGGACAGACATTTAAAATTTTTATGTGGTCTGACTTGCTGGGTTTTAAAATTTATATCCTCAAGGTTTTGTTAGTACTTCAACTTCAAAATTTTGAAATTTTATATTTTACAATGTTTTATATCTTCATATTTCTTTAATTGGTAATATTAGTATATTTTTATAAAAAGGAAGGTAGGATCAAACTTTATTTTTATCCAAATTCCTAGACTTTTGCAGCTTTAAGTTTATGGATGAAAGCCCTTTAGGTTATTGGAGGAGATGATAAAGCAGCATTGGCAATTGGAGGGATCCTTTAAGGTTTGCCACATATTGAGAAGTGTGGTGTATTTTATTAGATCCTTTTATTAGATCCTTTTATTAGTTGGTAAGAAAATGGAGAAGCCAACTACTGTGTAGTTGGCTGATTTTGCAAAATCATGAAATTGGAAGAATTCTAGTCTTTTTTTTTTTTTTTTTTTTTTTTAAATTCATAAGAGGCACAGAGAGGCAGAGACATAGGCAGAGGCAGAAGCAGGCTCCCTGCTCGGAGCCTGATGTGGGCTCAATTCCAGGACCCCAGGATCATGCCCTGAGCCGAAGGCAGACACGCAACCACTGAGCCACCCAGGCGCCCCAAAAGAATTCTGGTCATGAAGATATGAGGCTAAAATGGAATTTCTAGCTTTACCGAGTGTAATTATAGGCAAGTCTTTTAGTTGGCTATGCTTTTATTTCCTCATCTGTTAAATGGATTTTTTTCTTAGCTTAATGCTTGTGATGATGTTATTTAAACCATAAAGTGGAATATAAGTATGGGGTACTGGGGACACCTGGGTAGCTCAGTTGGTTAAACATGCAACTTTTGGTTTTGGCTCAGGTCATGATCTCCGGGTATTTGGATCAAGCCCTGTGTCAGGCTCTGCGCTCAGTGCAGAGACTGCTTGTCTCTCTCCCTCTCCTTCTGCTCCTTCCCCACTCTCTCTCTCTCTCTCTCTCTCTCTCTCTCAAATAAATGAAATCTTTAAAAACAAACAAACAAGGCTAGGATACTGACTTTGATATTTGGTAATAGGATAAAATGTTTCCTACTGACATTGTATATATACTGCATCTACTCTGAGCAGATGAATGCTAACTCACCAGGAAAGTAACCTATTGGATTTCGTGTGAGCTGCCATTGTTGGCATTTAGATAAGTAATCTGTAGATAGACTGAATTCTGACCTTCTATTTTGTTTGATTGTTTCCTTTCTTTCAGTTGCTGATTGTTGGAGGTTCTTTTGGTCTTCGCGAGTTTTCACAAATCCGCTATGATGCTGTGAAAATTAAAGTAAGGACTGTAATTAGAGTTTGATATGTGTCTGTCTATACATATGTTCTGGCTTAGATGTATATACTCAGTGTACTAAGCTGTCTGTCTAATTTTTCAAGGTGGACATATGATCTTTGGGCTCTTATTCTTTAAGACAACATTAATCATCATATGGAAATGAATCATGAAATGCAAAGAATTCAGTAATCTTATTCATTAGAAAATTTGCAATACTGCATTCTCCAATAAAATACATTCAGCATAGTTATTTTTAGGATTTAAAAGGGACTGAAGAATGTTGGACAATTTCACTCCCATTTTATTACTCCAATTATAAATTAGCTATTTCATATTAAAAATTACCAGTAATTTTATAAATTATGTTGATATATAAAGTATAATGACATACTAATACTGAAGGAAAGGAAAATTATTTCTCATTATAAATAATGGTAGTTACCTTTTATATATATAGGTATATAACATATTTATATATTATATGTAAAATTATATATACATATATATGTGTATGTGAAATTTATTTTACTGGTGAGGCAACTGAAGCTCAGAGAGCTTAAGTAATTTACCTATGGTTATATGGCTATTGAGGTAGTGAAAAAAAAATAGAAGTAGTGCTAGGATTTTCACCCTCTATGATTATGTAGTTACTAACAAATTTAGGCCAAGTGTTACATAAGAACTCTGGTTAATTAACTCTGGTAAATTCATTCAGAAATATGTAGTTTTGGGGGCACCTGGGGGCTCAGTTGGTTAAATGTCTGTCTTTGGCTCAGGTCATGATCTCAGGTTCCTGGGATGAGCCCTGTGTCTCAGGACTCCTTGCTGAGCAGGGAGTCTGCTTCTCCCTCTCCCTGTGGTCCTCCCTCTTGTCCTTTCCCTGCTTATATTCTCTCTCTCTCGTAAATAAAATAAATAAAATAAAATAAATAAAATCTTTAAAAAAAAGAAGTATATCATTTTTGTTTGTGACTACAGCTGATATTTGAGTTATTTGTCATGCTATAAATATATATATAAATTAAATATATATAAATTAAATAAATAAAATAAATATATAAATATATATATGTATTTATGTGGGGTGCCTTGGATGGCTCAGTTGCTTAAGTGTCTGTCTTCAGCTCAGATCATGATCCTAGGGTCCTGGGATGGAGCCCTGCAGTTGCAGGGACTGCTTCTGACCCTCCCATTGCTCGTGCTTTCTCTCAAGTAAATAAAATCTTAAAAACATATATATAATTTCCTATATGCATATACATATATATAATATTTACATATAAGTAAAATTTTCTACCAGTATTACTGAAGTCTGCTAATGAAATATGTTATATAATGTATATTAATTCTATTAATTAATTATTATTGGTAGGAAAGTAAAGAGTATTAAAGACCTCTTCAGTTTTCTCAGTTAATTCATGGTTTAAGAGAAACATCAATTGAACACCAATAAAAAATAAATTTATATAAAAAAAAGGACAGAAAAAAAATAAGAGAAACATCAGCTCCAACTAGTTTTAAAGACCATAAGTATTAGAGTAAATATTAAATTTAAAAAGAATATACAATTTCTCTGCAAGAATAGAGCAATTATCAATTGTATTAGAAGTTTGTTAGCATTCCACCTATTTTATTAAGAAATTATTTCTGAGGCACCTTGGTGGCTCAGGTGGTTGAGCACCTATCTTTGGCTCAGGTCGTAATCCCAGGGTCCCCCTGCCTATGTCTCTGCCTCTCTCTCTCTCTCTCTCTGTGTCTCTCATGAATAAATAAAATCTTTAAAAAAAGAAGAAAGAATGAGTGCTAGCTAAATGGTGGAAATGATTAATATTCTGTAACACAAGCAAAGTATTGGACATATGGTCAGAGGTTCATTTTAAAAATCCCTCTCTGGCCATGGAGGACAAGATGGATGGGGATTGAACAAAGTGGGAAGGGAGACAGATCTGTTAGGGCACTTCAGCAGTAGTATACATGGGCAGTAATGGAACTTGAAATGAAACATTTGTAATGAAGATTGAAACAAATGAGTTCCAGAGCAATTTTTAGCAGCTAATTGATAGTATCTGATGACTAATATGATACATATAATATAAAACTATGAATAGATCTTGCATGGCTTGAGGTTTTGGGTTTGAGGACTACATAAATGGCAGTGTCAATCACTAGGTTAAGGAGAGAATGAATGAGATTGGGTTAAGAGGAGAGGTCTAGAAGATGAGGTTACACTAAAGAGAAGAATAAAGTTGAAAGATAAAGTTAAAAGAATGAGGTTCATTGCAATTGAGAGGACAAGGTTGGTTGAAGAGAACAAGGTTGAGAGGATGCGGTTGGTCAAGGTCTACAGAAGGAGGCTGAGTGGACAGAGTTCAGGTGAGAAGGATCAGACACAAGACCTGCGGAGATTGAGAGGTCCAAGTTGGTTGATGTTCAGAAGTCAGACTCAGGTGAAGTCAAGAGTCAGTGGGTGAGATTGAGTTCAAACAAGGTAGAGAGGATGAGGTGGACTAAATATGAGAGGGATTGACAGGTTAAGATTAATTGAAGTTGGTAGGGGTTATAAGGGTTGAGAGGTTGAGAGCAAGCAGGAGTCAAGAGGGCAAGATTGTGGAGATCAAGGTGGGACCAAGTCTGAGGTTGAGAGTACAAATGCAGATGAGGAAGATTAAGGGAGGGTAAATTCAATTGAGATGTTTTGAGGAGGGGGGAAAAGATAATTGATTCAGACTGACTGACCTGAATTTGCTTGTAACTGTTCCTGATTTTAGGACTGAAAGTGTGGCATTCCAGAAAGCAGAAATTCCTGCTTCTCAGTCATGGGTTAGGAAAGTGGAAAGGCAAGTACAGAACCCAAGAGGTAGGCTAAAAAAATAAGTGTGAAATAGATGTGGCATAGTTTATCCATCATCCTTAGTGGTGATAGTTCTTTTTTCCTCTTGACTTCTAATGCAAACAACCATAGACCCACGATAATAGATCATCATGTTACATCATTCCAAGTAGTATGACCTTAGTGTACATTTAAGTACATTATAATCCTTAGCATGAAAATCTTTTTTTTTTTACTTTAAAAGAGTACTAGTTTAAGTTTTAAGATTGTAAATGTGTGACCATGTTTTCTTAGATTTAGATCATGAGAACAATTATAATACCAATGCCTGCATGATCCAAACATCACTAAAAGAGAAAGCTAAATGATTGTGTTATTTTATTGTTTTAACTCTTTTTTAAAAAAGATTTATTTATTTAAGAAAGAAAGGGAAAGAGTGTGGAGTGTAGAGAGGGAGAGAGAGAATCTCAAGTAGACTCCCTGCTGAGCACAGAGCCTGATCCCACGACCTTGAGATCATGACTTGAGCTAAAATCAAGAGTCAGATATTCAACCAACTAAGTCACCCAGTGTCCCAATGGCTGTTATTTTAATGACAGATGGAAAGACACACACAACTGGGTTAGGGAGTTATTTATTTTTTTTAAAGAACTTCCTCTTTCTTTTTTTTTTTTTTTTAATATTTGTTTATTTATGACAGTCACACACACACACAGAGAGAGAGAGAGAGAGAGAGCCAGAGACACAGGCAGAGGGAGAAGCAGGCTCCGTGCAGGGAGCCCGACGTGGGACTCAATCCTGGGTCTCCAGGATCGCGCCCTGGGCCAAAGGCAGGCACCAAACCGCTGCACCACCCAGGGATCCCTGGATTAGGGAGTTAAATAACCAAAACAGAGCATACTGCAAAACATTCAAAAAAGAACTTGAGATTGGACATGATGAAGATATGGATGTGAAACACATTTGAAGACTGAATTACAGCCAGAATGAGATAGGCTCAGTCCCAAATAGCAGCTGCCAAGTCACCTTGTGCACACCACACTCACAAGAACGTGTGTTATCATCCTTTTCTCTCCATTGGTGTTTGAAACTGAAAACAGTTATATTTTTCTGATTCAGAGGTTAGAACTACACAAATCCTGTGAGTAACAAAGGGGCAATTGTGGTACCTGATGTGCTGACCCCCTTCAGTGTAGAGCTGATTCTATTAAATTTTACCAAGGATCTTGCTTTCTGTAGAATATCAAGTGATGGTTTGAATCATGGCAACAAAGTGTTTATCTTAGCTCTTAGGTATTCCAATTTGAAATGGGATTCCAAATTGTCTGATTTCTTTGAAGAATTTAATGAAACTACAGAAAACATAAAAAATTGTTGATATTTTGTCAGATGTTGCTTTTGCCCAGTTTTTTCTCTACTTCCTTTATGAGACTCTAATCCAGATGTATCCAACATTTTTAATAGCTTTTTTTATGTTTTGTTTTTCCCCATTCTTTTTTTAGTTTTAATTTTTATATTCTCTGTTCTATCTTCCAGTCACTAACCCTGTCTTTTGCTGTGTCCAATCTCTTATTAAAGTTATTCGTTGACTTAGTGATTTTAGTTATAGTATTTTTTTTTGTTTTGAAAAGCACATTTAGCTCTTTTTTAAAATTGATTTTATTTATTTAAGAGAGAGAGAACATGAGCAGGAGAAGGATGGTGGGGGAGAGGCAGAGGGAGAGAGAGAAGCAGACTCCCAGCTGAGCATGGAGCCTCCTGCAGGTTTCCATCCCAGGACCCTGGGATCATGACCTGAGCTAAAGGCAGACACTCAACCAACTGAGCCATGCAGATGCCCCAAAGTACATTTAATTCTTCACTATATATTCTAATACTCTGGAGAAATCTTCAATGAAGTCATGTTTTCACTTTTTCCTTTAGTATCTTGAATATATATGAGTTACTTTAAAATCCTATCCCCAAAATACATTAACTATAGATCTGCTTTTATTGTCTAATTTTTTACTCTTGTTGGTTTTGTGAGTATATGTTCTGTCTTTGAACATACCTTGTAATTTTTAAATTAAATATTAGGTATTGTTTGTAAACAGTTGTAGAGATTCCAGGTGATATTGTTTTCCTCCTGAAAGGGTTTATCCTTTTTTCTGGTAGGCAGATAGACTGGAGGCTAATCCCCTTACTACTCTCCAGGAGTGAGTTTTTTTTTTTTTTTTTTTTTTTTTTTTTTAGGCTATATTTATTCATGAGAGACACAGAGAGGCAGAGACAAAGGCAGAGGGAGAAGCAGGCTCCCTGTGGGGAGCCTGATGTGGGACTCATCCCAGGACCCCAGATAGTACTCTGAGGCAAAGGCTCAACTGCTAAGCCACCCAGGAGTCCCTTTTTTTCTTTTTTTCTTTTTTTCAGGAGTCAGTATTAAGGTTGATCACTTCTATTTTTATTGGCCACTTAGGTTTCCTTTTTTGTTTATCCTCTATTGTGATATTTCAGCTCTTAGTTGCTCATTTTTCCTGTGGCTTGTTGGCCTTTTTCATTTTGTTTTGTAAGATTTCTTTATATATGCCAGATTATAAAATTTTTAGTCATCTTAATGGTATCTTTTGATGAACAAATTTTAGTGTAATCTATTTTATTCCTTTTGTACTTTATAGTTACTTTTTTTGTCCTTTTAAGAAGTTTCTTAACTCCAAGTATATTTTTCCAAATATAATCTTCAAATATAATTTTTTACTCTAAAATATAAATATTTTTGTATGAATGCTAAAATTTTTATTTTGCCTTTTGTACTCAGATCTGCAGATATAAAACCCAAATGGGATTGATTTTTTTTTCTTTTTTTGTATACGGTTTGAGGAATTGTGATGTTCTGATTTATAAAGAAATATGTAGTTAGTCTTTGCCCTAGTTTCTGGCACTGAGCTAAAATCCCTGGAGTTTCCCAAGTGCTGAGAGCAATCAAGGTGTCTCTTGTTCTCCTAGTAAACTTATGAAATGCCCCTGGGTAACTTAAAGATGGAGGCTGGTTGCTAGGAGAGCCAGCCTTGTGAGACAGTATTGAGTTTTCAGTCCCACCCCTTGACTTCCATAGAGGGGAGTAAGGCTAGAGGTTGAATCAGTTGCCAATGGCAAGGACTCAGTCAATTATCCCTGTGTAATGATGCCTGCATAAAAACCCAAGAAGGTAGGGTTTGGACAGATTTCTAACTGGGGAACTGGTAGAGGTGCTGGGAGAGTGGCTGTCCTAGAGAATACCTCTTCCATCTGGCATTTTATACATAAAATGTTTCAATTTTGTGAGCTGCTCTAGCAAATGGATCAAACTCTGGGAGGGGTTGTTGGAACCTCCAGTCTATAGCCAGTCAGAAGTACAGGTGACATCCTGGATTTGCAATTTGTGTGTGAAGTGGAGGGGAGGGCTGTCTTGGATGACTAAGCCCTTAACCTATGGGATCTGACTCTATCTCCAGGTAGGTGGTATCAGAATTGAGTTAATTGCTTGGTGGTTTGGAAAAAACCCACATGCATTGGAGGAACTATAACCGAGCTGATTGTAACTACACTAATGTGAGTCCATTTGCTCCTTGGTGAGTTACAGTTAGAGATTACAGTAGGTGATCTACAGGTAATTACAGCAGGTGGAGTTGTCACACACAGGAAACTTTATTTGCAACAGATAAGGAGATCACAGGAATAACTTCCAAATCCGTGACTACCCAAACATGGGTGAGAGAGTTCTTTTTATTTAAGTTTAGGATGAATATTCAGAAAGAGGAGCTTTGTCATCACACATAAAGGCAGGAATAAGGTTGTGTAGATATACTTAGAAAACATGCCTATACCTTCATCCTATATTATGAAGCCTTTGCTCCTCCTGGGGCAGAGACTTTAACATTATGATGAAGCAGAGTAACTGTTGGACAAGGGGAAGGAGCTATGGACATGATCTGTGAGCCAGTATGAACTGGATGGGGTCTTGGACTGGTTATCTCATGTAAGGTATGCAGAGCCTTGCTTGTTCCTGGGCTGGAACTGATGAGGAAACAGAAGGCTAGCTGAGGACAATGCAGAAGCTGACACTCTGTAACCCCCTACCTTCTCCCTTCTCCCCAGGTGGGATGTGTGTGACATTCCTCAGGCACTCCTGGCTGCCCTAAAGTTAAGGAAAGGAAAAACAAATAGTTAACTTACAGAGATCATAATCCTGCAAGACATGAGTCTCCCTCAGGTTACAGATATCTTAGTAATTTAAAAGAACAAAGCATTTTTTTTTTTATCAATAACCTAGCTTCCAGAAGGAAATGTAGATACCATTAAATGTCCTTATAACCTGCAGCCCACTGACAGATACTTGAAGTGGGCAGAGTGTAATGTTCCTCCAGGAAGCTCCCAACTATCTTAATTTTAATGCCCTGCTAGAAGGAAAAAAACCCTTAACTTGACAATGGCAAGGCCACCAGTATCCTGTGAGTCTTCTTTAACATATGAAAATCCTTTTGAAACCTCCCTTTTCCTTACCTCCCCCAATTCCCAAGTATGTAATGAACCACCCCTCACAACCTCCAGGGCAGTAGCTCTTCCAGCCCATGGGTCCTGTCCCCATGCTTTAATAAAACTACCATTTTGCACCAAAGACGGCTCAAGAATTCTTTCTTGGTGGTCGGCTCCGGACCTCACCCCAGCAAACCTCACCTATGTTCCGAAGCTGCATCAGACCATATCACCTGACCCAGAGTCCAAGCTTCTGAAGGGACAGCCAGTGTATTTGTTAGTGGGGTCTGAAAAGAAACAGTAGCTGATGACAGAGAGTTCTTTGAAAAACAAGCTTTAGGGACTCCTGGGTGGCTCAGTGGTTGGGCTTCTGCCTTTGGCCCTGGGTATGATCCCAGGAGGCTGGATGAGTCCCACATCGGGCTCCCCGCAGCGATCATGCTCCTTCCTCTGCCTATGTCTCTGCCTCTCTCTCTGTGACTCTCATGAATAAAGAAAATCTTAAAAAAAAAAAAAAAAAAGAAAAAAAAACAAGCTTTAAATTTTCTGCTAGTTCAATCCTGCAAAGACAACTCAAGAATATGCTAGGTCAGTCTTTACTTTTGAAACAGCACTGGAAGTTTTTACCATTGATTTTTTTTTTTTTTTTTGTCTCTGATATGTTAGACTATCTACTAGCCTATTAGAGACAGTTTTTGCATTCCCTTTGTTCTCTTAAAATTCTTAACTACCGTGGGGTTTTTTTGTTTTTTGTTTTGTTTTGTTTTTTCATTTCTTTGTAATTCTCACATCCCCCTAGATAGTTCTGCAAGAAGTATGCTTGGGCAAGTAGAGTTGGTAAGGCACAGTTTGGGGTGGGGGTGTGTGGGGAGAATGGTGGGAGGGGATAGCTGGGGACCTAAAATGACTTCTTTTGTATCAAAAAAGCTATGTCTGGGTCTTTCTTTTTCTGGGGACACCTAACTCTGCTTATAGGATTTCTTCCCTAATGTGGACAACAAGTTGTCCGAGTACCATTTAGAGACAACATTTTTTCCTTCCTGCTCTTCTGTGCCTATTTTGTTGTCTGTTCTGTTTTATTAGTTTATTTACAAATTCCATTGTGGTTTTCAAATTAACTGTGCCTTCTTGGGCAATGAGCTCACCTTGATCATGGTATACTGTCTTTTGGTATGTTGCTGAATTCTTTTTATAGTGTGTTCTTCAGGAACTCTGCATTAGTGAAGTTGGCCTGTCCTCTTACTGTCTTTTTCAAGTTTTGACTTCAAGCTTATGCTCACCACATAATTAGAAGTTTTTTTTGTACACTGGCATTATTTCTTTAGTAGAATCCATTGGTAAAGCCATCTGAACCTGGGTTTTTCTTTATGTGAGATTTTATTTTATTTTATTTTTTTATGTGAGATTTTAAAGTACAGATTCAGCTCTTTATATGTTATAATACTGTTTATTTTTAATTTTTATTTATTTATTATTTAAAAGATCTTATTTATTTATTCATGAGACACACACACAGACACAGACACACACACACACACACATACACACACACACAGAGGCAGAGACATAGGCAGAGGGAGAAGCAGGCTTCATGCAAAGAGCCCGATGTGGGACAAGATCCCGGGACTCCAGGATCACGCCCTGAGCCAAAGGCAGATGCTTAACTGCTGAGCCACCCAGGTGTCCCTATTTTAATTTTTTTTTTTAATTTTTTTTAATAATACTGTTTAAATAGTTTATTTTTCTCTGTTACATGTTAGAAAGTTGTATTTTTCTATGCATTTGTCCATTTTGTCTAAATTTGCAGGTTTATTGGCCTAAAAGTATTCATATTATCCCAGTATCTATTACCCATAAAATTTATGTTGTTGATCTTTTCATTCTAACTCTTACTTCTCTTCTAAGTCAATTTTACTTGAGATTTATCAACAGCTTTTGGTTTAGCTGGTTCTTTTGTCATGCATTTTTTTGACCTTTAATTAGTTCTGTTCTTAATTTACTTTTTCCTTTGAGTTTTTTTTCTTTTTTCTGACTTTATGAGGTAGTTCTCAGCTCATTACCTTTCCATCTTTTTTTGTAATATATGCTTGTAAGCTGATGAATTTCCTTTTAAATATGGGCTTAGCTATGCCATGCAAGTTTAATATGTTATATGTTCACAATCATTTTTTTTCAATTGTTCATAAGCTATTTAGAAGTGTTTTTCCTTAGTTTATATGTATAGGGGATTTTCTAGTTAAATTACTTTTTTATTGATTTCTAACTTCAATGCATTGTAATCAAAGAATATTTTCAATGAGTTCATTCTTTGAGATTTGTTGAGACTTGCTTTGTGACCCAGCATATGATCAGTTTATATATAAACAATGTGTGCTTGATAAGAATGTATATCTGGCATTGTTGGGTATATTTTAAAAATTAATAAATACATCCATTTGGTCAGGTTTGTAGTGTTTTCTCAAATTTTCAGTAGTATTGACTTTTAAAATCTTTTTTTTCTATCTGCTACTGAGAAAATTGTGCTAACATCTCACTATTACTCCATTTCATGATATTAGGCACATTTAATTTCAGAGTTATTACATCTTGATGAAGATTTGAGTTTTTATTGTGAGGAAACTTCTGTTAAAAAACAAAATTCAAATAAATTTAAAGATCAAATTGCTTTTATTCAGTGATTCATGAATCAGGCAAATGGAAAGGAGATCTGAAGAGCTGTATAAAATAGAACACTGTAGGATGAATAGAGCAGAGACAAAGAAAGAGTACATTATTTCATCTTTCTTTGGGGGACAGGAGGGACAATCAGGTAGTTTATTTACCTTACTACTGCTGACCAGGAAATTCCAGACTGACTGGTTAAGATTACATTCCTGAGGGAGGATAGAACTTATATTAGATATTATGTTTCAGTTTGGTGACATGAGCTTAGCATAACTGACTATTTGGGCCTCTTGTCTTTTTCTTTATTTTTTTTTTTAAAGATTTCATTTATTTATTCATGAGAGACACATAGAGAGAGGCAGAGACAGAGGCAGAGGGAGAAGCATGCTCCATGCAGGGAACCTGACGTGGGACTCGATCCCAGAACTCCAGGATCATGCCCTGAGCTGAAGGCAGATGCTCAACTACTGAGCCACCCAGATGTCCCTCTCTTGTCTTTTTCTTAATACTTGGCTTGCTAATAATGCTTTTTTTTCCCTTAAAGCCTGACTTCATTAGCTTTCTATTTAATCTTAACTGTTCTATAAACTTAAGTTTTAAATAGATCTTTTATAAACAGAATATATGTTTTTAATAGTCTTATTTTTTAATGGATTATTAAATCCATTTACATTAAATGTAATTTTTTATACATTTGGGTTTAAATATGCTTTCTTTTGGTGTGCTGTTTGTTACAATTATTTCTGTTTGCTGTTTTTTAGTTCTCTTTTAGATTAATAATATTTTATTAATTTACTGTTGTTCTGTTAGTTTGAAAGCTATTTTTACTCTTCCACTAGAGATTCCTCCAGAGATTTTTGTGGGTTTTAGTTTTTGTTTTTCCTCCTACTATGTGGTCTTGAGGGGAGAAAGGATATGCTGTCCCAAAATGAGCCATTTGGGCATGTGAATTGTTTTCAGCTGAAGTTAAAACCCAGTAGACTGTGGGAAAGCTTTTTATCTCTCCTTTAACTGCCTAAAACAACTTAGATGGAGGCCTATACTAGGAAGAGACCTATTACCAGATATAACTTTTTATATCAGAAAGACTTACCTGCGTGGCATGGTAGACATTTGTTTACCAAACATATGCTCTTTTCATCTTCCTGTGAATTGTCTTCTTACCCTTTTAAGTCCCAGTTCCATATCTCATTTTCCTTAGCTTAGAATGATATATAATTGCCTGACTCAATTGCCTGGCTACCTGTGAGTGTCTTTACGGGCCTCCATACATACATAATTAAATTAGTTTTTCTCCTATTCCTCTATTTTATGTCAGTTAATTATTAGGCCAGCCAATGAACCTAGAAGGGAAGAAGGAAAAATCCCTCCCCAACCATCAGATTTTTGGTGTCAGGGTAACAAAGCTGGCTTCATAACATGAATTGGGTTGCCTCCTTTTTTATTTTCTGGAACAGATTGTGTAAAATTGGTGTTACTTCCTTAAATATTTTATAGAATTTACCAGTGACACCTCCTGTGCTTCAGTCTTTCTTTTTAAAAATGCATTTAGCTATGGATTTAATTTTTTTTAAATAGAAAAGACTATTCTGGTTATGGATTCTTTTTTCTGACATTTCCTAATTGGTTTTCACTTGAGTAAAGAAACCCTATTGATTTTGTATGTAGATCCATGCACGTTGATTGATTTTTGTGTGTCAATCTAGCCACTTTGTTTAATTCTATTAACTGTAATCATCGTAAATATTCTTAATAAAGAAACATTAGAAGTATTCTCATTTAAATTTAATTAAATTTAAGCTAAGAATAAGAAAAGAATATCCATAATTATAGCTACTTTTTTAGTACTATTTTAGAGGTAATAGCCTCATAGCATGGATAGTCAAACAGCAAAAAGAAGTAAGTGGTATGAAGTTTAGAAAGAAAGAATTGAAAATGTGATTATGTGCAGATGAAATGTTGCCTGCCAAGAAATTTGTCCGCTCAAGAAGATTAAAACTATCAGAATGAAAAAGATGGTTCAACAAGGTGACTCTTCACTTTTTTAAAAATTAATTAATTTATTTATTCATGAGAGACATTGAGAGAGAGGCACAGACATAGGCAGTAGGAGAAATAGGCTCCCCGCAGGGAGCCCAATGTGGGACTCCCTCCTGGATCCTGAGATCAGGCCCTGAGCCAAAGGCAGATGCTCAACCACTGAGCCACCCAGGCGTCCCCCTAGAACAAGTTCTATTCTTATAAATATCTTGTGTGTATTTGAGGGGAAATGGCAATCTAAATATTTTCTGGGCTCAAAATTCGTTATATGCCTATTAGAAAAATCCTATTATTTTATTTATATCTTCAATAATCACATTATAATCTGCTTGATCTATTAGATTCTGTAAAAGTTATGTTAAGCTCTTCTAGAATGTTTGTGTTTATTTCTTACATTTTTATCCATTTCACTGCATATATTTTAAAGTAGTGTAGTCACATATCTTATAATTCTTTCTTTTTAAAGGTTTTATTTATATATTTGAGAGAGCAAGAGAGAGTGAGAGCACAGGGTGAGGGGGAGCAGAGGGAGAGGGAGAATTATAAAATATGCGTAGGCTGCCTGATGTGGGACTCAATCCCAGGACCCTGGGATCATGACCTGAGCCAAAGGCAGATGCTTAACTGACTGAGCCACCTAGGCACCCTTATATTTTATAATTCTTTTTTTAAATATATTTTATAATTCTTAGATATTTTTGAAAAGTTCCATTTATCAATATAAAATGTTCCTTTTTGATACTGTTTGCCTTGAACTCTGTTTTGTTCATTGTAAATACTGCTATTTATTGATCACTGTCCCCACAGTTTTGTTTTATTTTTTGCTATAATTTTTATAACCCTCTACTGTCAGCCTGTGCTTTCATTCTTTTCTAAGTGCATTTCTTATAAGTAGTGTATAGCTGTATTATTTTTCAGAGTTCAGAAAATCTCTCATAGTTAATAGATGAGTTCAATATTTACTATAATTATTGATGTTTGTATATATTTCTACCACTCAAAACTGAGTGAGAAAAAAATCAAACAGAAGTCAAGAAAAAAGAAAAAAGATAAAATAGTAAAAATAAAACTGAGTTTGAAAGTAATCCTCCCTCAATAGCAATACTGAAGATATAATTCTATCATCTTTTAGTATACAAAGTTGCTAATGAGCAGTCTTTTTTCTAATCCATACTCCTTTGTAAGTATACAGTCTTTACACTCTTTTTTGATTTTGAGATTTTCTTTTTTATCCTTAGTATTCTAAAGTTTTACTGTTACTTAAGAATGGGTTGTTTTTATTTTGTTGCAGTTATTTTTTATTGTGTTGTTTCAATCTGGGGACTCATGTTTTTCTAAATGTTAATTAATTACTGGTCAATTATTTAATTATATCCCTTCTTCCATTCTCTTTGTTATCTAATTCTGAAACCCCTCATAGATGTGTGTTGGAATTTTTGAGTCTAGCTTTCATAATATACTTTTTCTTTCATTCATCCCAACTCTTGTGCATCATTCTAATGGAATCCTCAGGTTGTATTTGTAGTGTATTAATTTGGTCTTAAGCTGTGTTCAGTCACAATTCTGCTATTGCGGGATCCCTGGGTGGTGCAGCGGTTTGGCGCCTGCCTTTGGCCCAGGGCGCGATCCTGGAGATCCGGGATCGAATCCCACGTCGGGCTCCCGGTGCATGGAGCCTGCTTCTCCCTCTGCCTATGTCTCTGCCTCTCTCTCTCTCTCTGTGACTATCATAAATTAAAAAAAATAAAAAATAAAAAAAAAACAATTCTGCTATTGCATTTATTTTAATTTGGGTTTTGTTGTTTATTGATTTTAGCAATCACATTCTTCTTTCCCAAACACTTTGCCACATACAGGTAACATGGCATCAGCTCCTATTTACCACAATGGAATCCTGTCCAATTTTTTCTTAAATACTTCTTTATTTCAGGTGTATTGAAGGTATCCTTTTTTTGTTTTCAAGAGCAGCGTTATATTTATTGTACTTTTTATATTACTTATATGTAATAACATCATTTAGGGTGATGGTTAACAGCATGGACTGTGGGGGCACAAGGCCAAGGCTCAAAGCCAATTTCTTCCTCTTCAACAAGTAATTAAAACTCTATGTCCCATTATCTTTACTTGTGATCATTATCATAATAATTATCTTGTATATTTTTGTGAGTACTAAAAGATAATATATGTCAAAATGCCTGGCACGTAAAAAGTGCTCAGTAGAAATTAGCTGCTGATAGCTGTAGTAGTAGTGGTAGCAGTATGCTAGTTATCACTATATGATTCATCTGATGGTGGAGATTTTATCATATGTTTGTGATCTGCCATACAATCCCAACCATCCCTTATATGACTTTTTAAATTCAAAATTGGATCTAACAGACTTAAACAACTTATGGCTCTTCTTTCTTTTCTACAGATTGATCCAGAATTAGAAAAAAAACTGAAAATGAACAAAGTGTCACTGGAATCAGAGTATGAGGTACATATGTTAACATGTTATATGTTAATGTAATCTCTCTTTTGTAACAGTTTTCCAAGTCAGTGACTAATTCTGTCTTGAGGTGAACTTAAATTATTACTAGTGCAGAAAAAATTATTTACCTTAAACAATATAGTATTGGGACAACTGTGTGGTCATTTGAAAACAAAATAAAAATGGATCTGTATTTAATATATCAGAATGAATAAATTCTAGGTGGAACAGAATTTAAAAGTACAAAAAGGCTAAAAATACTAGGAGAAAAAATAGAGATTCTTTTTGGTAGTCTTGAGTCAGAAAAGCTGATTTAAATGTGATACAAAATTCAAAAGCTTTTAAAAGTAAAGATTGAGGAATGTATATATAAAAACTCAAAAGTTTAACCTAAAAAAATAATGTATATAAAGTCACTAGTTAGATGAGGAGTCCTAAAAATATTGTATATTTTATCATGATGAATTAACTTATTTAAATATGAAAAGCATCTACAGATCAATATGGAAAAGTTTAATATTTTAGTTGGTCAGTGGAACATGGGCAAAGAATGTAAAGCTTCAGAGAAAAGGAAAAAAATACCATTCTTAAACATATGACAAGATACTAAACTTATAGGAAAGTTAGTTAAAATTATAATGGGGTGTTATTGTCCACCCATCTGATTAGCAAAAATGAAAGTGTTTAATAGCACATGGTATTACAGCATGTGGTGAGGGAAGATGTTCTCCATTTCTTATAGTTTGTTGATTTTTTGGCTGTGGATCATATTTCCCTCTTTCTTTGTATGTTTTGGTATTTTTCCTTGAAAGGTGAACATTGTGAATAGTACATTGAAGAGACCTGTGAAGATTGTTGATTCTCATTTTAGCACGCAGTTCCATTATTGGATAATCATTTTGAGCTTGGCTTTATCTTTTTAAGGGAAGATCTATGAAAGGCTTTGGTGTTTCCTAAAGTTCTGTAACTCTATGGGACTCATTCTCCAAATTGTCTCCCTAGAGGATCTTGTCAGAGGTTGGCTTTAAGCTCTTTTGGTGTGAGTCGAAAGTAGGTCTTACTCTTGGCATAATCCTTATTCCTAAAGAGTAGCGTTTTTGGTGTCTCAGATGTATGTTAAAGTAGCAGCTAGATACTTAGCTAGATACTATCTTTACCTGATAGTAAAGAGAGGTCTCCAGTGTAGCAGGGCTGAAAATCCAACAGTAACACCGCTTTTCATCAGCACTTCTTGATTCTGTATCATGCACAATTCTGTAGCAGTTGGTTGCTAAGTGGTAAGCCTTAGATGGTCTTGCCCAACACACGTACAGGATAGTCTTCAATGACTACATGTTTTACAAAATTCCACAGAGACTCTTTCAATTACTAAAGATCTTTGAAGACTGAAACACTTATGTGAAGTTGTTCTGTCAGCCTTGCAGCCTTGCATCTTTGAAGACTGAAACACTTTTATGTGAAGTTGTTCTGTCAGCCTTGCATCCTGTCTAAGAATAATTCTTAAGTTCTCTTGAACATATATATCTTATGTTATCTGGGTAAAGGTCATTCTTTCTTTAAGCCTTTTAATAACTTTGGATAATTTCATAACTATACTTGAAAATAATTGACTCCCTTGCACTTTAAATTAGTAGAACTTTGTTTATCCACATATATTTAATAAAGACTCCTAGCGAAATTCTAAGTGACCTTTAGGGAATGGTTTCAGTTCCCCACTTCCCCATTATTTTGTCCAAACTTGTAACTTGTTACTTCTCAATCTGTAAGCACTTTGTGATGTAGTGATGCTAGGGAAGGTTTGGGAG
Organism: Vulpes lagopus; assembly: GCF_018345385.1. Taxonomy (NCBI): domain Eukaryota; kingdom Metazoa; phylum Chordata; class Mammalia; order Carnivora; family Canidae; genus Vulpes; species Vulpes lagopus. The sequence goes on from NC_054829.1 coordinate 29,436,910, forward strand.
TAAATTTTCCTTTAGTTATTTTGAAAACCATAGAATTTAAGAATTGAAGACACCATGTAGACCATTTGGTTGAGCCATTTTATTATTACTTATGAGGGAATTAATGCCCAGATGACTTAAATCACTTGCCCAAGGTTATATAGCTTGTTAGTAAAAGAGACATGCTTATTATCCAAGTGTCAATGTAAATTTGTATCATTTTCCCTATATCTGGATATAAGCTATTCTGTGTTATCTGAGCCTCTTTTTCTATTTTATTTACTCAATAAGTCCAGAATAATCAAAGCAGATATAGGAAAGTTAGTATCAGAGTGGTGTGGAAGGATGAAGAAACATTTATATTCTATCCTTTATCTTACCTTCATTTCTGTGCTGAGAGGCATTTCACACTAACTGTGAAGGTACAATGATCCAAACTGTAGTTGAAGCTAGGTTTTATTGACTGAAAGGGATTTACTCCCGGCATCTGTGGGGAATGTCCTTTCATTTGCAGGCTCAGGCTTATTTCTCAGCTGCAGGATAAATCATCATTTCTTCATTTTAGCAGATTGTAGGGTCTCCACCTTTGTTCTTTTCCTCTCCTTTACTACTCTCACCCATGCTAACCCATGCTAGTCATTATTATGGTGAAACAGCCTTTAGAGTTGGACTCTTATTTTCCCGGCTTCTTGCCTTTCTTTGTGCTCTCAAAAATAAAATATGTAGACTCTTTCTCTAATTTGGTAATTTTATTCTGATGGGGAAGGGGAAAGTATGAAAGATAGTCTAGTTAATATCAATAGCAAACAAGAGAAATTCTAAATCCTAAGAGATATGCCATTACTTCAGTTATTATGTGTGATATGCAGTTGACTTGTTAAAATTACAATTGAGGGCCTATTGGATTTTTTCCACTCACTTATTTATTCATTCATTCAGTAATGTCCTAATAAAAGTCACAGGGATTTTACCCTAATATATATACTTTAATTTTTGTGACCCTACAGAAAATGAAGGACTCCACTTTTGATGACTGGAAGAATATTCGAGGACCCAGGCCTTGGGAAGATCCTGACTTCCTCCAAGGACGAGATCCAGAAATCCTTAAGACTAAGACAACTTGACTAAATTGATTCTTTTTTTTTTTTTTTTTTTTTTAACAAAAATGTTATCTACCAACCGGAATACCCACTACATATTCAATGGGAAGAAAATTTCAGAACTGCAGAAGCCTGGTTATGAGTAATGTGATGACAGATAATCTTGATAAAAAGTCGCAGTAACATCAGGCAGTGATTTTATGTCAAACCTATGTGGGAAATTAATATCGATCACAGGCTGATGGGAGTTTTGGTTTTACTTATAGTCCCTCACGTGGTATAAAATCAGTCTCCAAAGTATCACCTGATGATTGTATTGATACTATTAAAACATGTTAAGAAAATTATATTGCTCTTGGTTAAGGCAAAAATTATGATGTAGTACATATTATATATAGATATGGCAAATTTATTCAAGTATTCCATAAATGACTACAGTTTGGAAATACTGATTTAAGGTATGCTTTATGCCTCAGCATAATTTACAGTTAACTGTAGTTTTGCTCTTATTTTCTTAACTTAAGGTTTGCTGTGATCTAAATGCTAGGCAAAAGGATAGAATTGAGGGAAGTTGGTTTTTTTTTAACTTATTTTTTTCTTTTTACCCCTATCTTAGCCAGCCTTGTTGCCCCACCCTCTGATATTTTTACATTAATTTCCAGATGCCTAAAGTCTCAACTGAAATACTCCCCTTTATGTTGCCAAAAAAATTATAAATCGACCTACCTCTTGTCCAATCAAGAACACTATTTTCAGTGGCTAGTTTTAGCAAAAAAGAAGCCAGGCTGATTATCTAGTGATGAGAAATCATGATAGAGATAGAGATCTGAAAGAACAATTGAATTTCATGGACCCAAAAAAGTAATAGACTTCCACTTAAACATTGCTCCTTATATAAAAAGTAACTCAAAGTGGATCTAATTTAAATGAAAAACTTAAAACTTTTGGGAAAAGAAGGCAGAAAGTCTTCAGGATTTAGTGTATAGTTCTTGATGAATAGTTCTTTTTTTTTTTTTTTTTGATGAATAGTTCTTAACAAAACATTCATAAAAGAACTTGATATATTGGATCTTAACAAATTTTAAAACTTTTGTTTTCCAAAGACCCCATTAAAAGGTGAAAAGATAATCCAGACTGAGAGAAAATATTTGGAAACCACTTATCTGCTAAAAGACTCCTATCTAGACTATATGAAGAATTCTGAAAACTCAATAATTGAAAAGCAAACAGTCTCATTAGAAAATGGCCTGAAGACACAAAGTGACATTTCACTGAAGAGTGTATATGAGTATGTCAAATAAGCACATGAAGAGAATGGTCGACATGACTAACCACGAGGGAAATACAAATTGGGACTACATTGAGAAATCACTACACACTTACTAGAATAGCTGGAATAAAAAAGTGACAATTCTAAATGCTGGGAAGGATATAGAGAAACTAGACCTCTCACATGCTGCTAGCATAATATAAAATGGTACAATTGGTTTAGAGAATTATTTGGCAGTTTCTTTAAAAACAGCACAGGTACTTCAGTTTCTGGTCCAACATGTAGGAACCTTGGAAGTCACACCTCCCATCCTAACACAAAGGAAAAGCTGAAAACCTGAAAATCAACAACTATCTTTTGATCCATGGGAGAACTGAGGAGGACACAGAACAAAACCACCACCTGAAACCGTGAGAAAGACAAATAGAGGGGATCACAGGTACCTGGAGGAGAAACCACCTTGAAGCCACTGTTGGAGCCAGCATCAGATAGGAATGCTTGAAGGGCTATTGACTAATTACTAGAGAGTGAGCATGAACTAACGTGAGTTAAAAAAAGCTCTTGGAGACTAGGCCAGGGGCACGTTTTTGTGTTTTAGTTCCCAGAGTCCCACCAGGTTCTCACTATGAATATTAAAGAAAAATCTTATGGTGTCAGCAGAGGGAGGAAAAATTAACCATTCCAAAATGTCTCCTAAATTATGTTCTTCTTAACAAAAAGCCTGTCATCCAAGGAAGCTTTTACTATAGACTAATCACACTGGATTTTACCAAAGTTTAACCAACTCTGGGGCAGGGGAAATACCCAACTTGAGTCCTTTCTAGCCTCTTGTTTCACCTAAATGGAGTGGGGGTGAGGGGAGGAAGACTGAGAGGTAGTAGTGAAAGTCATGTAGGACCACGATCACTACAAGACTACAAGACCTAATCATAAGACTATAGAATGTTTCCTCCCCCCTTCACATTACTAACATATCTACCACATTCTATTACTACCACATTACTAAAGGTTATTCAGTGGAGTTTCTTTTACCCAATCCAACTGGGTATCATGTCCCACTTTGAACAAAGAAACTACAAGGCATGCTAAAATATAAAAAGCACAGCTTGGAAAGACCAAGCATCAAAATCAGATTCATGGAATCTGGGAAGTGGAAGAGAAGTTGGACTTACCAGACTAAGAATTTAAAATAACTATAATTTATATGTTTAGAGCTCTAATGGAAAAAGTACACAAATGTAAGAGTAGATGGATAAAGTAAGCAGAGAGATGGAAATTTTAAGAATCAAAGGGAAATTCTAGATTTCAAAAACAATATAACAAATGCTTTTGATAGAGTCATCAATAGAGTGGGCATGATTGAGGAAAGAGAACAAGAGGGAAATGATACCAGACAGTAGTTTAAATACACAAGAAAAGATAAGGAGCACTAATAAAGATATTTAGGTAGTTATTTTTTTTAAGTACAATTACAATTTTTCCCTTAATTCATTTAAGAACATATAAAACACTTTCTATAAAATGTATTTTGAGGTCTACATATAGAAATGTAATATATAATAATATAATAGAGTAATAATATAATAGAGTAATAATAGAGCAAAAAAAGGAGGTGGTAATGAAGTTTTATTGGAGCAGGGAAATGACACCAGATGATAATTGAATCCATAGGAAGCAAAGAAGAGAACCAAACTTGATAAGAAGGTTGATATTTAAATTTTTAAATAATTAAAAAAACAACTTCTTTAGGAATGCCTGGGTGAGTCAGTTGGTTAAGGATCCAACTCTTGATTTCAGCTCAGTTCATGATCTCACGGTTATGAGATCAAGCCTAGCCTCAGGCTCTGCTCGGCCAGGAGTATGCTGGAGATTCTCTCACACTCCCTCTGCCATGTGCCCCCAACCCCACACATGTGAGGACACATATTCTCTCTCAATAAATAAATCTAAAAAAAAAAAAAAAACTTTAAAAACACATCGAAGAGCATAAATCAGTAATTATAAAAGGTTTATTGGGTTTATGACGTGCATAGATGTAATATGTATAACAATAACACAAAAAAGTAGGGAAGGATTAAGCCAAGTTTCTATATCTTATTGATATTAAATCAGTATGATTCTGAAGTAGATTCTGTTAAGTAATGTGTATGTTGTAAGCCCTAGGGTAAACTTTAAGAAAGTCACTCAAAAATGTAGTTAAAAATCATTAAAGGAATTAAATGTTACACTAGAAAATACCTGCCTAATACAAAATAAGGCAGTTAAGGATTAGAGAACACTACAAAACACATGTAGAAAATAGTAAAAATAGCAGATGGAAGTCCTATTTATCAGTTTGAATTAAATATATAAAAGAATTATATTCACTAATTAAAAGGCAGAGATTGACAGAATGGATAAAAACCACAATCCAACCCTATGCTGTCTATAAGATTCAAACACACTAAGTTGAAAGCATAAGGGTAGAAAAATTGATGCCATGCAAATAGTAACCAAAGAGAGCTGCTTTGGCTTCTAATATCAGAGAAAGTATACTTTGAGGCAAAAAATTGTTACAAGAGACAAAGTGGAACATTTTATAATGATAAATGGTCAATAGTCAAAAAAACATAACTGTTATAAAACATATGCAACTAACAATACAGCCCAATAATACAAGAAGCAAAAACTTAGAAAAAGGCAATTTTACAATAGTATGGGAGACTTCAGAACCTCAGTTTTAACAAGTAGCAGATTGTCTACTTAGAAAACTTGAACAATACTGTCAGCCAACTAGACCTGACATCTGTGGGTTACTCTGCCCAACAACAGCAGAAAACACATTCTTCTCAACTGAACATGGAACTTTTTTAAGATACACCTTATGCTAGACCATAAAACAAACCTCAATAAATTTAAAAGGATTTCAATCATATTAATCTCAAACATGTTCTAGGACTGTAAGAAATCAACTATAGAGGATCCCTGAGTGGCTCAGCGGTTAGGCACCCGCCTTGGGCCCAGGGCACGATCCTGGAGTCCCGGGATCGGTCCCGCGTCAGGCTCCCTGCATGGAGCCTGCTTCTCCCTCTGCCTGTGTCTCTGCCTCTCTCTCTCTCTTTCTCTTTCTCTCTCTCTCTCTCTTTCTCTCTCTCTCATAAATAAATAAAAATAAAATCTTTAGGAAACGTCCGGGTGGGACCGAAGAGAGGCGACTGGGCAGGGGTTCGCAGCTCCGCGGCAGCCACGGCGTACAACAGCCTCACGGTGCCTCTCATCGTGATGAGCGTGTTCTGGGGCTTTGTCGGCTTCTGCGTGCCCTGGTTTATCCCTAAGGGTCCCAACCGGGGAGTTATCATCACCATGTTGGTAACCTGTTCAGTTTGCTGCTATTTCTTTTGGCTCATTGCAATTCTGGCCCAACTCAACCCTCTCTTTGGACCACAGTTGAAAAATGAAACCATCTGGTACCTCAAGTATCACTGGCCTTGAGGAGGAAGACCTGCTCTCCAGCGCTCAGTCATTGAGGTCACGAAGAGAATTCCTCTAGATGCAAAATCAACTCCAAACCCAGACCGCCTTGTTTGACTTGCCTATTTTGGCCATCAGCTGCCTTAAACATTCACACCATATTTGAATATCTTATTCTACAATGCAGTATTTTTTCCTGTTGCCTTTTTTTACATTTTGATGAATTATGTGCCTACTTAACCTAAACTGTGCTGACTCCATAAAATGTTTATACACTCTTCTGAGATAGAGGGTGCTATTTTTCTGAGAAATACATTGCTCTCTCCTTGGAACCTGTGAATTTTTTTAAAATAAATTTATTTTTTATTGGTGTTCAATTTACCAACATACAGAATAACACCCAGTGCTCTTCCTGTCAAGTGCCCCCCCCCCCCAGTGCCCGTCACCCTTTCACCCCCACCCTCCCGCCCTCCTCCCCTTCCACCACCCCTAGGGAACCTGTGAATTTGAAGATGACTCCTGCCTGGTCACAGCATGGGAATCAGCAAAGTGTTTAAAAACTGTCACAAGATAAGGCAGTCAATAGGAGAGCATGTTCAGAGGGAATATCTGTCCCAACAGAATTACACCAAAGTATATTTTCAGGATGTCTTTCTTATTTCTGCCATCTACTGGAATAAATTATTTTTTCAGCTTTCTGTGGAAAATAAAATTAAAAAAATAAAATAAAATCTAAAAATAAAATCAACTATAGAGGAAATTTTGGAAATTTACAAGTATGTGAAAATGTAATTGAGTATCCAACTGGTCAGAGAAGAAATTGAAAGTATAATAAATACTTTGAGATGAATCAAAATGAAGATACAACAGACCAAAACTATGGGATGCATCAAAACAGTAGCTAGTTGAAAATGTGTAGCTCTAAATACCCATATCAAGGAAAGATCTCAAGGGCACCTGGATGGCTCAGTGGTTGAGCATCTGCCTTTGGCTCACGGTCTTGGGATTGAGTCCCGCATCAGGCTCCCCAACAGGGAGCCTGCTTCTCCCTTGCCTATATCTGTGCCTCTCTCTCTGTGTCTCTCATGAATAAATAAACTTAAAAAATCTTAAAAAAAAAAAAAACCTCTCAAATTTAGTGGCTTAACCTTTCACCTTAATGCACTTGAAAAAAAAAAGAACAAAACCTAAAGTAAACAGAAGAAAGTAAATAAAGATTAGAACGAAGTAAATGAAGGAGAACAGAAACACAAGAGGGAAATCAGTGAAACCAAAGGTTCTTTTTTTTTTAAAAAGGTCAGCAACTTGACAAGTCTTTAACTAGATTGACTAAAATAAAAAGAAACGACAAATTATTAAAATCAGGAATGAAAAGGGACATTACTAGCAAACTTATAGTAATTAAAATAAAAAAAACTATAGGGGAATGCTATAAACAATTCTGTGTCAATAAATTAGGTAATTTAGGTTAAATAAACAAATTCCTAGAACTACCAAAACTGATTCAAGAAGAAATATAAATCTGAATAATAGACCTATAACAAGAAATTGAATTGGTGTTAAGAAGAATATACCCACAAAGAAAAAAGCCTGGACCCAGATGGCTTCATTGTGAATTCTACCAAATATTCAAAAGAAGAATTAATATCATTCTTTACAGACTTTTCCAAAAAAGTAGAAAAGATTGAAACCCTTCCCAACTCATTCCATCAGGCTAGTATTATCCTGATACAAAAACTAGGAAAAACAACAAGAAAGTTAAGGATTAATATCTCCTATGAATATAGATCCAAAAATCCTCAACAAGATACTAATAAGCTAAATCCAGTAATGTATAGAGAAGGTTATACATCACGATCAAGTGAGATTTACCTCAGGAATGCAAGACTGATTTAACATTCAAAAATTATTATATAATATATTCCATCAATAGAATTAAGATAAAAACCACATACTCATATCAAGATGCAGAAAAATACTTGTCAGAATTCAACGCCTCTTCACGATGAAAGCACTCAACAAAGTAGGAATAGGAAGAAACATGTTCAACTTGACAAGTTACCAACAGAAACACCTCACAGCTAACATACTTAAAAGGCAAAGAATGAGTGCTTTCTTCCTAAACTCAGAAAGAAGGCAAGAATGTCTGCTCTCGGGGCACCTGGTGGTTCAGTGGATGAGCGTCTGCCTTTGGCTCGGGTCATGATCCTGGGGTCCTGGGATTGTGTCCCACATCTGGGTTCCCATGGGGAATCTGCTTCTCCTTCTGCTTGTGTCTCTGCCTCTCTCTCTCTGTGTTTCTCATGAATAGATAAATAAAATCTTTTTTAAAAAAAATGTCTGCTTTCACCACTGCTTTGACATTGAACTTGGAGGTTTTTAGCCAGGACAATTAGGAGGGAACAAAAGAAAATGAGCATCCAGATTGGAAAGGAAGAAGGAAAACCATCAATCTTTGTAGATGACATGATCTTATATGGAGTACCTTATAAGGAATCCACTAAAAACTATTATAAATGAGTTTGGCACTCAAAGGATTATTAGTTATAGGAATGACAAAGGGTTATTAGTTATAGGAATGAATTATTAGTTATAGGGAATGTTTCCTTTTAAGTATCTTGCCTGATCTTTCTTCTCTCCACAACTCCAAAGACAGTGCTTTATGAACTGAACTTATGTCTTTCCTGTTAAGGAATGAATGTATCAATTTAAGACCTTGATGTTTTCATGTAATCATTTCAATTTACAATTCAGTTGATTGGTTATGTTCTATCATTGTCCTTGAGTTTTCCCTATAGTAGGGAAAACTCAGCTTTCTGACACTGAGTATTAGTAATCTATGTAAAATTTACTGAATTTACTGAAGATTTCATAGAGAAGAGAGAAATCCCCCATTAAATTTCTCTTTTCCACAAAATCCATGATGGGCACCCCATCCTTTTTTCACTTGGCCATTTCCCTATGTAGGACCCAGCTTTGATGGATCCTTTTTTTTGTTTCTGGATCTTCTCTTGCTCTTAAGCAGTACCCTCCCAACTCCTTTCCTTCTCTCTGCCCCCCAACCAAACTCATTACTTTCATATGTGCAGCAAGTTAGCTTTTCCCCAGCTCGCACAAACCTGCACACCTATCCCCAGATCCTCTGTAAATAAGCTCTTTTCTGTCACAGGGAAATAATGAGGAACCATAGTGAGGAACATTACATTCTACCCAAATTAAATATACATGTATTATCTTGGGGAAATTATTTAACTATTTGGTGGCTCAGTTTCCTAATGTGGAAAATAGGGATAATGGTAGCAATGTAGCAGAGTTGATGTGAGTTAATTATGTTAAGTTTAGAACAATGGCATACAGAAAGTACTTGGCAGATGGTAGCTATTATTATTAAATAGGTAAGAATTATTATTTTAAAAATATTTTATTTATTTATTCATGAGAGACACAGAGAGAGAGAGGCAGGCAGAGACACAGGCAGACGGAGAAGCAGGCTCCATGCAGGGAGCCCAATGTGGGACTTGATCCAGGATTCCAGGATCATGCCCTGGGCTGAAGGCAGGTGCTAAACCGCTGAGCCACCCAGGGATCCCTGGTAAGAATTATTAGTGACAACAAAATTCTTATCAAATGACATTGTCCTAACCTTTACACCTGGGTGGCTTAGTTGGTTGAGCTTCTTGGTTTCGATTTAGGTTGTGATCTTATGGTCATGGGATCCAGCCCCATGTTGGGCTCTGCCCTTGGCTTGAGTCTGCTTTGGATTCTCTCACTCTCTTCCCTACTCTCCCCACCCCTCTCAAGTAAAATCTTTTTTTAAAAAGTCATATCTAAAATAGTATTTTAATAACATTGCACAGCTGTCTATTGATAGCAATTAATCCTGTGTGAAAGCTCTGTCTGTATGTTTGCTGTCTGCAAACAGCAAAGTTCAGTGGGAAGACACACAAATTGATAGACCAAGTTGGAATCTTGTCATTTTGTCAGATTACAAACCATGTAATCTTACACAGATTACATAACATACTTCAGTCTCAGTTAACTCACTTGTGAATTGGTAGTTGTGAATTGGGAATCTGTCAGTTAACCTAGGTGAGGCACACAGTAAATAAATAGGCAAAGAAGATAGATGATAAAGGAATGGCTGTTACTATCTTTGACTAATAGGTGAAAAATAATTTGCTTACAGATAATAGACATTCTGACCTAAATCATTGCTTCAAATAATTCATTAAAAAGTCTTTTTTCCTGGACACCGGGGTGGCTCAGCCCGTTAAGTACCTGCCTTTGGCTCAGGTCATGATCCCAGGGGCCCGGGGGCGAGCCCCACATCAAGCTCCTCATTCAGCAGAGAGTCTGCTTCTCCCTCTGCCTCTCCTCCTGCTCATGCTATCTCTCTCTCTCAAAATAAATAAAATCTTAAAAAATGTTTTCCCCTGGTTTGTTTTCTGCCTTTTGACACTTAAACAATGTTTAACCTGCTGGATGCCTCAACACATGATAGGGGAACGTAGACAAGAGATTTCTGCAGTGGGATATATTATTTCCTCTAGACTGTGAAAGTGGAGATTAGACTTTTTTTTTTTTTTTTAAGATTTTATTGATTTATCTTGAGAGAGAGAGAGAGAGAGGTGAGACATAGGCAGAGGGAGAAGCAGGCTCCATGCAGGGAGCCTGATGTGGGGCTTAATCCCGGGACCCCGGGATCACGCCCTGAACCAAAGGCAGATGCTGAACCACTGAGCCACTCAGGTGCCCTTGGAGATTGGGGACCAAAGGCCTGAGAGACATAACTTGTCTGTGATCCTTCCAACAGAAAGCCTTAGAATTACTGCCTACTACCACCAGAGGGCGTGCGAAGACCACACAAGACTGAATTGCCCCCCCCCCCCCCCCCCCCCCCCCCCCCCCCCCCCGCTTGGTGAAGTCCAGCTCTGGTGTAGGTAGGACTGCACTATGTACCTGGGATCCTGAATCATGAATCCTGAGTTGTTCTCTCTCTGGAGTCTCCCTTTAGATACTGTGGGGCCAGGAGATTCCACGCTGGGTGAATTCTCTCAGCTACTGCAGCTACTGCATCCCCTTTGTGCACGGCTGCCTCTAAAAGGACTGGCAGATGCCTTTAGCCCAGCCGAACCATATAAACCCTTTACTCCACAACAAGAACACACAACAAACCACAGATGAGAATATCTTCCACATCTAATTCTTTAAGGAGCTACCAACCAACGAGGTTCTTCTCTCTTCAGCTATTTCCTCTGTCTTCCTGCTTTGTGCTCAGCTTTCTCCTGTTTTTTTTTTTTTTTCCCACCTCCCTTTTCCTTGCCACCGCGGATTAACCACAAGAAACTAGGGCTCCAGAAAAAAAAAATACTCCACCCCAAGATTGCCAGAACTCATCAGCAATTCAGCAGTGTGGCAGGATACAAAATCAATGCCCAGAAATCAGTGGCATTTCTATACACTAATAATGAGACTGAAGAAAGAGAAATTAAGGAGTCAATCCCATTTACCAGTTGCACCCAAAAGCATAAGATACTTAGGAATAAACCTAACCAAAGAGGGAAAGAATCTATACCCTAAAAACTACAGAACACTTCTGAAAGAAATTGAGGAAGACACAAAGAGATGGAAAAATATTCCATGCTCATGGATTGGCAGAATTAATATTGTGAAAATGTCAATGTTACCCAGGGCAATTTACACATTTAATGCAATCCCTATCAAAATACCGTGGAGTTGGGACAGCCCGGGTGGCTCAGGGGTTTAGTGCAGCCTTTAGCCCAGGGCATGATCCTGGAGACCCGGAATCAAGTCCCATATCAGGCTCCCTGCATGGAGCTTGCTTCTCCCTCTGCCTATGTCTCTGCCTCTCTCTCTCTCTCTCTCTCTCTCTCATGAATAAATAAATAAATAAATAAATAAATAAATAAATAAATAAATAAATATTTAAAAATTACCATGGACTTTCTTCAGAGTGCTGGAGCAAATAATCTTAAGATTTGTGTGGAATCAGAAAAGACCCCAGATAGCCAGAGGAATATTAAAAAGAAAACCATAGCTGGGAGCATCACAATGCCAAATTTCAGGTTGTACTACAAAGCTGTGGTCATCAAGACAGTGTGGCACTGGCACAAAAACAGACACATAGATCAATGGAACAGAATAGAGAATCCAGAAATGGGCCCTAAACTCTGTGGTCAACTCATATTCGACAAAGCAGGAAAGACTATCCACTGGAAAAAGGACAGTCTCTTCAATAAATGGTACTGGGAAATTGGACATCCACATGCAGAAGAATGAAACTAGACCATTCTCTTACACCAGACACAAAGATAAACTCAAAATGGACGAGAGATCTAAATGTGAGACAAGATTCTATCAAAATCCTAGAGGAGAACACAGGCAACACCCTTTTTGAACTTGGCCACAGCAACTTCTTGCAAGATACATCCATAAAGGCAAGGGAAACAAAAACAAAAATGAATTATTGGAACTTCATCAAGATAAGAAGCTTCTGCACAGCCAAAGAAACAGTCAATAAAACTAAAAGACAACCTACAAAATGGGAGAAGATATTTGCAAATGACATTTCAGGTAAAGGGCTAGTATCCAAGATCTGTAAAGAACTTATTAAACTCAACAGCAAAGAAACAAACAATCCAATCATGAAATGGGCAAAAGACATGAAGAGAAATCTCACAGAGGAAGACATGGACATGGCCAACATGCACATGAGAAAATGTTCCGCATCACTTGCCATCAGGGAAATACAAATCAAAACCACAATGAGATACCACCTCACACCAGTGAAAGTGGGGAAAATTAACAAGGCAGAAACCACAAATGTTGGAGAGGATGCAGAGAAAAGGGAACCCTCTTGCACTGTTGGTGGGAATGTGAAATGGTGCAGCCACTCTGGAAAACTGTGTGGAGGTTCCTCAAAGAGTTAATAGATCTGCCCTATGACCCGGCAATTGCACTGCTGGAGATTTACCCCAAAGATGCAGATGCAGTGAAACGCCAGGACACCTGCACCCCAATGTTTCTAGCAGCAATGTCCACAATAGCCAAACTGTGGAAGGAGCCTCGGTGTCCATCGAAAGATGAATGGATAAAGAAGATGTGGTTTATGTATACAATGGAATATTACTCAGCAATTAGAAACGACAAATACCCACCATTTGCTTCGATGTGGATGGAACTGGAGGTATTATGCTGAGTGAAGTTAAGTCAATCGGAGGACAAACATTTTATGGTCTCATTCATTTGGGGAGTATAAAAAATAGTGAAAGGGAATAAAGGGGAAAGGAGAGAAAATGAGTGAAAATATCAGGGAGGGTGACAAAACATGAGAGACTCCTAACTCTGGGAAACGAACAAAGGGTAGTGGAAAGGGAGGCAGGCAGGGGGTGGGGGTGACTGTGTGACGAGCACTGAGGGGGGCACTTGACGGGATGAGCACTGGGTGCTATGCTATATGTTGGCAAATAGAACTCCGATAAAAAAATTTTAAAAATAATGGAAACTAGAGCTCCTGAGCATCAGCTGCCTTTAAGCAGTAATAATCAGAGCTTCCTCCTGGTCCATTGAACCTGCTGTTCCACAAACATACACACGCACACACACACACACACACACACACACACACATGCGCATACACCGAGGTCCATCAGCTGATGCCCACAAGGTGAGGAGCCTGAGTGATAAGGGACCACCTGGGACTGTGGCCCTGGAAGGTAGCTCTGAAGCCTGCCCTCAGCATAAGTTGCCAGGCTGTATTATATCACCAGGGGGCATGTTCACTCCTTTGCTGTGAAAGGTTGATGTCCTTGCAAATCACATTTTCCTTGACCTGGAAAGTCTCTTTTGGCAGAATCAAAGTTTTCCTCAGGCATTGGGAAAACAGGAAAAGAATCTCCAAATCCTACACTGGACACTATATAAGGAAACATCCAACTTTCAGAAATCCCAGAAATCCTGGGTGAGCAGACTAAACATATTGGAGTATGATCCTTTTTAAGCACACAGGAAAAACATCTTTAAAAACCCAGGTAAAGGTGTCTACTGAGCAGTTCTTTGGACTTTACAATACTGTGAAGGCTCCATGGGCAGACTTCTGTCCCCTATCTGATTCCTTCCTTTTCCATTGAGGAAGGCAAGAAGCACCCAGTTGTCACCCCTTTCCCCCCTTTCCTTTGCTTCGCTCTGTTAATTGCTCTTACCATGATCTTTCTCTGAAGTTCTGTATGTAAACAAGAGAGGCCTATAGGTAGCCAAGTGCCAGTACATTCCATGTTTTCCATGTGCTCAGGCCACAGTTTCTGATGTAGCCCCAGAAAATAGTATCCCCTACTCTTCACTAGAAAAAAAATCTAGGCTCTTCATCAGTTTACCCCAGCTAATAACCTCAGCTATCCTACAACTGATACAGGGTCTGCATTTATTCAATTGGCTGGGTTAGAGAATATGAAATTGAGAAAGGAGCTTAAAGATCACTCATCTTTGAATAAAATCCTTACTTTACAGAAGTGGAAGATGAGGCCAGAGAAAAAAGATGGCTTGCTCCAGGTCACACAGCTGGTTACTAGAAGATTCTGGGCTGAAATTTAGTTATCCTGACTACCAGTTAAAGAAATCTTCCTGTTAACTCTCAGTTTAAAGAGTTGGATGGAAACTGTTATTTTTTTTCTAAAGGTGATAAAGCCTGCATGTCTCCATTTTTTAGTGTGGGTGAAGATACAAGCTCCTGAAAGTAGGTACAATGTTTTTGACATTTATAACAGTGCTAGGTGAACACATGCTAAAAAATGTTTATTGAATGAAGAATGTTCAACAGGCTCCTCTAGTGGGCAGAACAGAGCCATATGCTTTAAAATCTTAGCTCACCTTATTTGGCCCCCTCCAGCTGCTTTTTTCCCAACCAAGGAAGAAACTTGCCTTTGAACAAAGTATGCCACAAAACTCCTTCACAGCACCAACTTGATCAAGGCACCAGCATAGAAGACTTTTATTAAAATAATCTACATAATCATTAATTTAATGAACATTTATTAAGCATTTGCCATACACTAGGGACTTGTATAAATGCTGGAGATTCAAACAGTAAGGTTCTCCTCTTTTCATGCTTATTATATCTTTATATATGTTGATCCTTGAACAACACGGGTTTGAACTGTATGGGTCCATTTATATGTTGATTTTTTACAATATAGTACTGTAAATATTTTCTTATGTTCTTATGCTTTTCTTAATTTTTTCTATTGTAAGAATACAGCATATAATACATATAACATAGAAAATATATATTAATTGACTTTACGTTATTGGTAACTCTTCCAGTTAACAGTAGACTACTAATAGTTAATTTTGGGGTGGTGGTGTAAAAAACTACATGCAGATTTTTGACTCCATGAGGTCAGCACCCCTAACCCCTGTGTTGTTCAAAGGTCAACTGTATAGTCAAGACACTGACTTTATACATTAAAGATAATAGATGATGATAAGTGCTTTGTGATATGTATGAATCACAGGTTCTGTGGACAGATTGATTTAGCACCACCTGCAGAGTCTGGAGGCTTCATGAACCTGGTTTCCCTGGAGGTACATTTTGTACTTGTGAAAGTTCAGAGAATACTCAGGGGATGGTGTCTCCCTCTAGATGGAACATGGAGTGAATAGGGTATAGAGGCAGGAAGGCAGCCTTTGACCTCAAAGTTATAGTGCAAAAGGCTTGAAATTGCATGTTAAGAAACTCAGAATGAACACTATAGGCAAGGGCAAGAGAGTCCCACTGTCTTTTATGTCTTTTGGGGGAACTTCCAGCAATGTCAAAGATGGACTTGAAAATCACAGTGAAGTTTCTTTTCTCTCCTCCACTCCATTTTTAACCCTGTAGTCTTGTGGACATGAATGTTATTGGAGCAGCCTTAAGAACAGGAGGTCAGGACTTTCTCCTTTGGAGACTACTTAGGAGCTACTCTAATAGGTGGGAAGATAATAAGGGATTAAACCAGGACCATTTCAGTGGCAAAAGAAAGGCAAGCACGGATGGGGAGGTTTCAGGGATAGCATGAGAAATGTTACTCTGTGTCACCTTCACTCTATACTATTATGTCATCTCAAATAGTACTACTTGATAGGTGAGGCTTCCTCTGACTCACCCCGGCAAATGGCACATGTGGCCCCTGTGCCCTAAACTACCAAATGCACAGGTTCATTTGTGTGCAGGTTGAACTGCCAGGTTTTGTTAATCTTTTCATCTCTGTGTTCTTTTTAGCCTTTCAATGACCCACAAAAAGATGTGCTCTGGGGGTGGTGGTGGTGGCTACTGAATGAGTAGAAAATAGATATTCATAAATGACTGGATTACAGCCCACCTGGCAGCAAAGGCACTACCATTAAAGGTCCAATGGTAACAAGATACTACACTGATTACCATTCGACCTAACCACTCATAGCACTTAATTTTTTTGTTTGGTTTTTTATTTTATTTTATTTTTTTATTTTTTTGTTTGTTTTTTTACATTTATTTATTCATGAGAGAGTGAGAGAGAGAGAGAGAGAGAGAGAGACAGGAGGAGGGAGAAGCAGGCTCCATGCAGGGAGCCCGACGCGGGACTCGATCCTGGGTCTCCAGGATCACGCCCTGGACTGAAGGCGGCGCTAAACCGCTGGGCCACCCAGGGATCCCCCCCCCTTTTTAAATTTTTTTATTTTTATTAAGCTGGCAAGCTCCCCATCCCACAAGCAGCCACAGAGCCTAGTGTGTATTTTTTCCTTAGCTGATCTTAACCAGCGGCTATGTGCAAGGGAGTGTTCTAGGAAGACATTAGCCGAGAACATGGGAGGTGTCGGTTTCACATCAGTTTGAAGGTGACAGGGAACCCAACGCGGGTCTCTAAACGCGCAGTTGCTGGCCCTGGCGCCGGAACCAAAGCGTGGACGCCTGGATTTCCGGGCGGAGGCGCCGGTCGGCGGCGACTCCTCTGGCCTGGGGGACCTGTGTCAGGGGAGGACCGCGAACCCGGCCGCGGGGCAGGCAGGCGCTCGAGCTGCTGAGGGCGCCGAGGCTGCGCTGGCCCTGCTGGGGCGGCCAGGCGGGTCGCAGGGTTCAGGGGGGTTTGCACGCGCGGTGCAGTGCGCTTGTGGGCGACGGAGCTGGAGAGGTGAGAGCGGAGACCTGAGGCCGCGTGGGGGCGGGGTCGTGGTGCGGGAGTCTGATGGGGGCGGGAGTCCTCGCGGGGGGGGCACCCCCGCCAGAGGTCAGAGCCAGATGTTTTTTAAAAAAATATTTCATTTATTTATTCATGAGGCACACACACACACACACACACACACACACACACACACACAGAGGCAGAGACACAGGCAGAGGGAGAAGCAGGCTCCGTGTTGGGAGCCTAACGTGGGACTCTATCCCGGGTCCCCAGGGTCACGCCCTGGGCGGAAGGCGGCGCTAAACCGCTGCGCCACCCGGGCTGCCCCTCTTAGTGTTCTCACAGCTCTTTTAGGTCACACGAGTACAGGACTCTCACATGACATCCTTGTGCGTTCCCTTCTACACGGAGTGCCCTGAGAAAGAGGCTTCTGTTCCACGGCTCAGGGCGGTGCACGTTGACGTTGGTGTTCCTGGGGAAGGGCTAGGCCTTGCAACCGCTTAGACCTCCCTTGGAATCCAGACCAGTCCTCTGATTTTGCTGAGTGACCTTGGACAGGTTGTTTGCTTTTGCAATCCTCAGTCTTGTTCATAAACACAATGATGTGGATGAAGCTACGGACTGGGAGGTAGGCCTTCCCATCCTAGTTAAGTCCCAATCTACTAAATGAGGCCACGGACAAAGGCCACATAATTGTAAACACAAGTGGTCTGTGTTTGGGAGGGATTATAAAATTTATCTCTGGTGGCCTGTGAAATATACTAATTGCCCTGTTGGCACAGATGGAGTCAGGCAGACAGAAAATGTTGGATTCAGTGCTCTTAAACCCAGCAAAATTATTGGAACAAACTCAAGTAATGCACCCTCTTTTCCTTGTAGCAATGTTATGTAAAGAATAGTATATATATATATATATATATATATATATATATATATATATATATATCCTGTAATTACTATAACATCTTCAAGGTGGATTATATCTCCTGATAAATATTACTAGTCTTTATGGGAAAATATTCAGGGTTTTTAAAAAGATTTTATTTATTCATGAGAGACACACAGAGAGAGGCAGAAACATAGGCAGAGGGAGAAGCAGGCTCCCTGTGGGGAACCTGATGCAGGATTCGATCCCAGGACTCCAGGATCATGACCTGAAGGCAGATACTCAACCACTAAGCCACCTGGGTGCCCCAGAAGAGGGTTTTCAAGTAGCAGGGATCTACTAAGTAATTTTCTCCTCAGATAATGCTCTTGAAAAAAAAAACCAACAATGAATTTGATGCTTCAGCCTCTTCTCTATCCGTTCCCTTAATTTCTCTTGCTAGCAGCATCAGGGACCCACTACTTTCCAAATCTAATATTTTTTCATCTTTATTCACTCTGTTTTATAGTATATGTTACCAGCTAACTTCCTGCTTTTTGAAAGCCATGTTGTCTTAGTAAACCCATTGTGCTTGCTTTCTTCTCCCCACCCCCCTTCTTTTTTTGTTAGGTTGCAGTCCTTTCTCATTTTCCTTCATGGTTTTGTTTTTGTTTTTGTTTTTGTTTTTGTCTCTCCATTAATCTGTATTTTTCACTACTCCCTCCTACATACTTCTAATTCTACATGTCCAGAACCACACTTGACTTCTTTTTCAAGCTTTGTTCTTCACTCTACAACATAATATATAATATTCATATATATATGTATATATTCAATCTTCCTTAGCCCCCACTACCAAAATTCACCAAGGTCTTATTTAGTCTGTCTCTTAAACATCCCTATTCTATCACCTAATAATTTTTTCCACTACATTGCTTTAGTCTTCAATTGCGTCTTATGCTCCTACTCAGATTCTCCTATTTCCTACTCATTGGACAGGAAGTGTGAGTGCCCAGGAATTAGGATTATCCTGAGGCTTCTTCATGCACATTTTAGCTTCTAGCCTGGAATGGCTGTCATAGGATGTACTCATGGCCCGTCCATGTGGGCTCTCCATGGTTCTCATAGCATAGAACACTCTCCTAAGGGAGTGTTCTGAAAGAGAGTATCTGGAGACTGAGTTCCAAGTGAATCAGGTAGAAACTTCTACTACCACTATTACTTCTTTCCTCTTATCTACCTATCTAGACTTGGAAATAACTCAAGTTCATTATTGTTGCATTCTGTTAGTTGCATGCAAACCACTAAGGCCAGCTGAGCCCAGATTCAAGGGGAGAAGACTTAGACTCATCTCTTGATTGCGGAATGGCAAGGTCACCTGGCATAAGAGAACGTGGGGTGGAAGATACCTTGAGAAAATATTATCTGTCAGATATATGTAACACATGTGTATATATTTGTGCATGTACTTGTATATACACACAGAGGTAGTTTTTTCCTCCAAAGAACAACAATATTAGTAAATCAGTCTAAACTTTTTTTTTCTGTTAAATTGTGGCAATCAATGTATATCAGTGTCACTTCCTTCTTTCCTCCCTGTTACTTTTGTAGTACTGTACATGGCTACTATACACAAAAATATACCTTTAGACCAGGTAATCACTGTGCAGGCAAAATGACAGTTGCCACTTTAAATGCTTGGATTAGGAGGTCTACCTAGCTCTTTACCTTTAGTAAGTCAACCTTTATAAAGAGGAAAGTATTGTGGCTTCTCAGCCCTCATCACTAATCACAAAATAAAAAACAAAGTATCTTCTTTCTCCCTGTAATTTGGATGTGATACATATAATCCGAATTTACTGTGGTCTCCCTAGAGCCCATTAGCAGATTACCAATCCTTTTTTTATCGTGACTTATATCCAGAATTTCAATGAATAACCACACCCATGTGCTCTTCACCATTGGAGGAACATTCCTGTCACATGCTTAAAATTATATTGATAGTAGTCAGGTGCAATTTTGAATTTAACACAAGGACTTTGGAATTAGTGTGGTGGTCTGTAATGTGGGCCTAGGGCCAAGGAGAGAAAGGCGCCTCATTCTGGTTAACCTCAGTTTGCTATAATGTGGTTAGGTTAATAGAAGGCTTCAGCAGATGAATGACATTTCTCATTTTGTCTGCCTGCTATCAATAGCAGTAGACAGGTAATTCTGATCAAATTCTGAGAAGACCAGAAAATCTAAGTAAAATTTACAATAAAAACCTACTTGAATGTATAAGGATAAAACAAGATAGAGAATAATTATCAGGTGGAGAAGGGAGAGAAGAAAGAAATCTAGAGAGTTAAATATGGAATTTGGTGTTATTTTTCCCATGGGAGTGTTTCTGCCATAAGCTATTTGTATGTCCCCCCAGACTCATTTTGAAACCTAATACTCATGTGATATATGTTGGTTTGGCTTTTGAGAGATGAGTAGTTCACGAGGGTAGAGGCATCATAAATGGGATCGGTGCCCTTATAAAGGAGGTTCCACAGAGCTCTGTCACTCGTCCTGCCACGTGAGGTTACAGCCAGAAGACTATGAACAAGGAAGTGGTTTCTTACCGGACACTGAATCTCTTGGCACCTTGATCTTGGACTTCAGCCTCCAAAACTGTGAGAAATAAATGTCTAGTGTGTATAAGCCACCCAGAGTATGGTATTCTGTTATAACAGCCTGAGTGGACTAAGTCAGTTTCTAATTTTAGAAGTGGTAGCTGAGATGCTATATGATTATGCAATACTTATGACATGTTGTTGCAGATATAAGAATGAAAAAGTTGGAATCCAGGGCCTACCAAAAGGGGTACCTAGTAAACTATCATGGCTTTGGATTGAATGGGTGGAGAGCTTCACTGAGTGACACTTAAAGAAACCTTAGCCCAGAATCCAGTCACCTTGAAAATAAGTTGGCCGTTCCTTAAAATGTTAAACATAGAGTTGCCATATGACCTAGCAATTCATATACCCTAGAGAAATAAAAACATATATCCACTAGGGGTGCCTGTATGGCTCAGTCAGTTAAGCATCTGACTTCAGCTTAGGTCATGATCTCAGGGTCCTGGGATTGAGCCCTTCATTGAGCTCTGCACTCAGTGTGGAGTCTGCATCGCCCTCTGCCCCTCCCCCACACTTGTGCTCATTCTTTTTCTCAAATAAATCTTTAGAAAACATATCCACATAGAAACTTCTATACAGATATTCATAGTAGTAGTATTTATAATAATCAAAAGTGGAAATAATCCAAAGTGCATCAGCTGATGAATAGATAAGCAAAATTGTATATACATATAATAGAATATTATTCAATAAAAAGGAATGAAGTACTGGTGCATGCTACAATGTGGATGAACCTTGAGAACATTATGCTAAATGAAAGAATTCAGTCATAAAATGCCACATATTGTATGATTCCTTTTTTTTAATATTTTATTTATTTATTGGAAAAAGAGAGGAGGAAAGAGAGAGAGAATGTGCAGACAGGGGTGCAGAGGGAGAAGCAGACTCTTTTGCTGAGCAGGGAGCCCTACGTGGGGCTTAATCCCAGGACCCTGGAATCACAACCCAAGACAGAGAGATGCTTAACTGACTGAGCCATCCAGGTGCCCCAATATGATTCTTTTTGTATGAAATGTCTGGAAAATGCAAAGCTGTGGAGACTAAAAGTAGATAAGTAGTTGTGTAGGGTTGGGCAGGGAATGGACAGTGAGTACTAATTGATAGGAGGTTTCTTTTTGTAATAATGAGAATGTTCTAAGTTTGGATTGTGGTAAAGGTTACAGAGCTCTATGAATATATCAAAAACTTTTGAACTGTACACAATAAACAAATTAATTTCATGATATGTAGATCATGTCTCAGAAACACTATTCTTTAAAAAAACCTTTATCTCAGTCCCTGAATTTGGATCAAGGTATTTTGGATTGCTGTTGCCTCTAGGCACTGGCAGAAAAACAAAACAAACAAACAAACCAAAAATTTTAAAAGAAATAGCTAGGCACACAAAGGGACAAGATAACATAAATAAGAACCAGCAGAAACAATAAATATTAAGATCATAAAGACTCTAGCTATTGGAGTTACCAGACACTTAGAAAACTGTGCTTAATAGATTTACAATGATGAAAGACAAGATTTTTAATTTTGGCAAAGAACTAGAAACTATGGAAGACATAATGAATTTGAAAAAGAACCAAAATATATTTTAATATGAGAAATATAATAAATATTTAAAACTCAGTAAAATAAGAAGAAACAAAGCACAATTGAATAGAGAATTATCAAACTGAAAGGAAGTTCTGAGAAAAAACATCCAGAATAAAACACAGAGATACAAAATGATGAAAAATGTGATGAGAAGATAAATACGAAGAAGATGCCATGGGAAGGTCTAACATACATATAATCAAAGTTCTAGAAGCAAGTATGAAATGAATGGGGCAGAAGAAATGTTTGAACATACGAATGGTTGAAAATTTGTCAAATCTCATGAAAGAGATGAACCTGCAAATTCAGGAATTGTTATAAACTAAAAAAAAAAAAGAATTGTTATAAGCTATATGTAGAATAGTAATAGAAATATTAATAACAAATGCATATCATAAAAATTTGCTGAAAACCAATGATAAGTAAAAAACTATAAAAACAGTGAGAGGGAATATCTTTAGGTTGTCTCTTATACTGATAGTACTAAAAATGGAAGGGAAATTTGTTATTCTGATGCAAGTTTATCTATAAAAAGGCTTTAACATGTCAGGCTTAATGGTGGAATGACGTAATTCCCTTTGAGATTAGATCAAGGATTCCTACCCTATCCTTACTATTACCACTTATATTCAACAATGTACTGGAAACTTGTGGGGGCAAGAAGATGAAAGTAATTGGTGAAATATTGGAAAGAAAATTTAAAATGTCACTATTTGAATGTGATTGTGTAAAAAACCCAAAAAGGTCCACATGAGTTTTTAGAATTAATGACTTCAACAAGTTTGTGATTCAAGATCAATAGACAAAAATGAATTGTATTTCTGTAAAGCAGGGTGAAAAATTGAAAGTTTTTGAAACAGTACCATTTATAATATTTTGCATATTGCAACCTAATATTTTGCATCAAACAAAAAGTATTCAAAAATTCTTCACAGAAAAATAGGAATATTATTAAGGTTAAAAGTGACCTAAAATAAACGTAATGATATACCATTTCATGGATTATCAGATTCAAAATCATGCTGATGTTATCTCAATCCAGCATGATCTATAAATTTAATTCACTCCAATTACAGTTCCAACAACTATTTTGTGAAGTTTGAGAAGATGATTCTAAAATCTATGTTGGAAATTCAAAGGGCCAACATTTGCCCAAGACAGTTAAGGTGTGTCTGCAAGGATAGATGAATAGACAAAGTAAAAAGAGAGATGGAAAAAAAAAAGACCTGTAAATAACAATACCTGATTTATGAAAAAAACCCACAGAGCACAAGGTAAAGGAAGATTTAGATATATAGTGCTTGGACAGAGAAATATGCACATGCCAAAAAAAAAAATAGCATCTTGATTCCTAACCCATATCACGTAAAATCAGTATTCCATTAGCTATATACATCTCCATGTAAGAGATTCTTAAAATTTTAGGTAATATTAGATAATATATTAATTCAGAGCAGAAAAATAATTATTAAATGGGATATAAAATAATATACTATAAAGGAAAATACTGATAAATCGGACAATATTAAAATGAAGAACTTAGGTTCATCAAAAGATAACGTTAAGAAAGAGAAAAGACAGGCTTTAAACTGGGAGAAGATAATTGCCACACACAAAGTCAATAAAGGGCTTGTGTCCAGAATATAAAATGAACTTCTTATGAATCAAAGGTAAAAAGGGCAAAGCCTTCACAAAGGAGGATATCCAAATCCCCGATACAAATGTGAAAAGGGCCTAGCCTCATTAATCAGAGAAAGAAATGCAAATTAAACCCACAATGAGATACCACTGCACATCTAGCAGAATGGCTAAAATATTTTTTAAAAAAGAAAATAGTAGGAGTTGGCAAGGATGTGAAATAACTAGAAATCTCACACGCTGCTGGTGGGGTATAAATTGGCACAATTAATTTGGAAACAAATGTGTGCCTGTACATCAAGATACATGCATAAGATTGTTCATAGCCACATAAAGCATAGTTCATAGCAGTAAAAAACTAAAATCAGCCAAAAAGTACATTATCAGTAGGAGGAAGAATATGTGAGAAAGAGAGGATTCTGAAGCAGGTGGAGCCAGATCAGAACAGAGGGAGAGAGAGAAGTAAGATTTGTAAAGGAAACTAACCAGATAGGATGACAGATTAGAAGGGGCAATGAGGAAGAGGGAGAAACCTCAGTGAGTGAGGTCCCAAGATCTCTGAGTTGTGCTGGTCGTCAGGATGGGGGAAATAGAAGACAGAATGGGTTGATCTCTTTTTATTCATCTAACAAATATTACTGGGCACCATTTATATCCTAGGCACTTTGCTAGGATCTTGAAATACAAATGTTGAATAAGAGTGCACAGTCAGCTGAGTCTTCATTTTAGCTTTACAGTATTTTGAACCCAGATAATCGTTTACATTTGACAGACGGGCTTTTGTAACTCTAAAATGTCCACATAGTTAATGGTGAATCTGAGAGTCAACTGAAGCTTTTTGCCTCAGTGCTAAAGCCTAGTGAGGTGAGATGTGTGAGGCCTCAGAGGAGCGTGTTTCCCCACCCCAGGATACTTGCAACAACCAGAGACGCAAAGCACATGATTATGTTCACTGTAGCCAGCCAGGGTTATGGGGTGATCAGCTAGCTCTCCTGTTCCATGGACTTCTGTAGCAATAAGCATCATCAACTTTTATTACTCCTTCTCCTGGCCAGATTCATTTAAACCTTGATTCAAATATTTTCATTTACTATTTGGATAGCTACTAAGTGGTAGACACTGAACAAGTTATCAGAAACACACACACACACACACACACACACACACACACACACCAAAAAAAAAAAAAAAAAAAAAAAACCCAGACACATTCTGTGGCCTTAGGGAACTCTCAAAACTCTCAATCTTGTAGATAAAGGCAGATCTATAAGCCAGTGAAGGAAATGGAGGGTTTGTGGGCTTTGAGAGGTGTAAGGGTATGGCATAGTGAGCACAGAGGAGGAAGTGGTCAATTCTGTTGGGATTTAATCTTGAAAAGTGGGACTGTTGCTTTTAGGACAATTGAGCAGGTAGTCAGGAAAGATAATAGCTCTAACTAAGCTACTATCTTGTGTAGTATCCAGAACAGTCTTGCGTTTCAGGAAACTTTCTGAGATCTTGCTGTTCACATGGTTGTACTAGTAAGTAGCTGATTATGTTGATATATAAGGCAAAATCAATATCTATTATTAAGAAGGTGTCAGTATGAAGAGGATAGACAACAAATGAGTATATGCTTCAAAGGAAGCCAGGTAGAAAAATCAGAGTAAAAGCAAAACCCAGAATGGCACCATACATGGAGGTCAAGGGAAGAAAATTTTTCAAGAAGAGACTGTCCGCCTGCATCAAATGCTTGAGAATTTATGTGAGAAGAGACTAGAGGACTGATTATTGAGATTGGCCACATGAAGGTCATCAGGGTTTATGAAAGTCATTTCAGAGGAAAAGTGGGGATAAAGCGGAGTTGGAATGGATCTAAGAGGGAATGGAAAGTAAGGAAGTGAAAACAGGTAATGTGGAAAACTTCTGAGAAGTATTTTTGCAGTTTAGGGAGTTAGAGAATGGAGTGGTCACTAGAGAGAGAAGACTAAATTGGTTAAGGTCATATTGTGGAGAATGTTTTTCATGTTGGCAATGGAAACCCTTGAAGATTTCAGAATCAGAAAATTCAGTGAATGTGCAGGGTGGAAGGGGCAGTAGTAACTTGGAGAGGGTGAAGTTGATAGACCAGTGAGCAGATAGTCCAGGAATAAGGGAATAAAGATATGGACCTGGGTGGTGGCCACCAGGTTGGAAATGAACAAGCAGACATGAGGTCCATTTTATTTTAAGATTTTATTGATTTATTTGAGAGAGAGAGAGAGAGAGAGAGAGAGAGAGAGAGCATGTGCTTGAGCTGGGGGACAAGCAGACTCTATGCTGAGTGTGGGGCTCAATGTGGGGCTTGATCTCATGACCCTGAGATCATGACCCGAGCTGAAACCAAGAGTCAGACGCTTAACTGAGTCATGCAGGTACCCCACAAATGAGGGCTGTTTTAGAAGAATAGTGCCCAAATCACTTACTTAGAGAGACAAAAGAATGGAACTGAAAGGAATCTGAGAGGAATCTAATCTTTATAGAAAAGGAAAGTAACACCTAAGAAGGGAGTTAAAGCATATATCTTACATGAAAAGAAATTACATTAAATGTACACACATATATTTATATATTTATGCATTGAGAATATAAAATGTACCTGAGGACACCCCAGCTAGGGGTTCTGGGTAAGATCATTTATACAGTTTGCTCCTTGGTCTTCAACAGCCCCATCTGGCGAATGGTAGGACCTTTGGCTTTCCTCATTCATTTTTTTAAAAAGATTTTATTTATTTATTCTTGAGAGACACACAGAAAGGAGGCAGAGGCATAGGCAGAGGGAGAAGCAGGCTCCATGTAGGAAGCCCGACATGGGACTTGATCCCAAGTCTCCAGGATCAGGCCCTGGGCCAAAGGCAGCGCTAAACCGCTGAGCCACCCCGGGCTGCCCGGCTTTCCTCATTCATGTCTCATAGGTGTTCCAAACAAGGCAGGGCCATGGTACCCATGAACAGAACGTGCCCTCTGTTTTGCAGGACTCAGTTTAGACTCTGGGCACATGGAGCCTTTGCTCTGCACTTCTGTTCTGTGGTCATCTTGAATCTGTCACCTCTTACCTCTTCTCTGCATATTTGTGGTCCTCAGTCGGCCAGCTCTCCTCACATTCCTGTTGTGGTGGAGCTGGCTTTTCCTCCAACTCTGGTTATGACTTAGGCACCAGCTCTCCATATTGCTGCTGCTGGAGCCAAGTTGGCTCTTAGCTGCTGCTGAGACTATGGACAGATTACTTAACTTCTCCGTGCTTTTGATACCCACTTAGAAAATGGTAAAAAATGCAAAAAAGGGAAAAAAAGAAAATGGTAAAAATATTACTGCTTACCTTCTAGGTTTGTGCTGAGTATTATTAATTAATTACTGTAAAACGCTTAAATATATTAGTATTTAGAGAGCTTAGAACACCATTTGGTCCATATGAAGTATTTTTACAATATTATAATTATACTCACCTGATACTATGGATCAAACCCAATGTTGAGCTCAGGCTCTCTTCTTTTCTTCCAGCCCCAAAACACGCTACTTAAGAGGTGTGTGTGTGTGTGTGTGTGTGTGTGTGTGTGTGTAGAAGGCTTTACTAAAGATTAGGGTAATGGAGGAATTTGCATTTCATTTGTGCCAACAACTTTCCATTTCAGGGTATATAGTTCTGTTCCTAAAAGTTTCTCAAACATTTCCAGTTTAAATTTACTCTCCTCTCATTCTCTGTTCATCTCACACTTTTCATCTTTATGAATGCAGAGAAATTGAGCTGTTTTTTCACCTTTAGCTCTACTGACTGTGGTCTCAGGGTTTTATCATTCACCTTGACCTACTGATTAGGAATTTTATTAAGGATAGGTATTTCCTTCTTCTGTGAGCATTTATCACGCAGTAGATACAGTTTCTAATGGTTCTCATGTATTCTTTAATATTGAAGTATGTTGAAAGCAATTCTATGAATTCTTTTATCATTTGAGCCGTCGGTCTGGCTGTAGGTTTTCTGTAAATTCACACTTTCACACCTTAGGCTTTGAAAGTAATACAAGAAACTGTGAGCCCCTAAAGAGCACAGATTAAATCTTTTTCATCTTTATGTCTGCAGCAGTACCCAGTAGGTGTCTCAAAAATTGATGTACACTTTATAATTCATTGTCTATATCTTTTCAGTAGGAACGAAATACTTCCATGTGGAGAAAGCTTCAAGCCTGGTACTCATTTGCAGTTAGTGGGTATAAGGTTGCAAAATTTCTTCACTACCATGGTGGTAAAGTAAATGATTCCTTTTGGGCTCAGCTCAGGTACCATAGAGACCCAGCTGATACACTACTGCATAATCCCAGGAACTTTTAAGCATCATGAGCAATTCCCATTCTTTTCACTCCACAGGACTTGATATCTAACTTTATGTCACTGTAATAATTCCTCTTGATATTGAGTTTCTTCTGTGAAATAGTAAAGAATTTAAATTTTCTACTAAGTTTAACAGTTTACCATAGGTCTTCCTCTAGTAGGGTACTCTTGGGAGAAGAATGGGAGAAGTGGTATCTAAAAAGTAGAAGTAACATTCTTTTCTCTGCAGACATATTACTTCCAGCATGGCAAATACCACTTTTGTTTCCTATACAGTTTTGTTTAAAATATTTTTGTAGGAAAGAGTATGACTATATTTTTTGATGTTTAATTGACATCTTTTAAGCCTCATCTCTCCCTCTTGGCCATTGTCCCACATATGGGAAAACTGATAAGAAAGTCCAAGAGATCTTTTCTTTGTACCTGTGGAACTTCAAACCTATGCATGGGAACCCTTGCTCTAGTCACCCTCCTTAGTCACTCTGAAAACCTCAAATCAATCTTTTCCTGCTCTCTCAAGTCATTTTTGGACCTGTTTGGGAGCCACCCTGTTCTCCCCAGAAAACCTTATTATATAACTAATAAGTCTTTTCACACCTTCCTGTTTTGTGTGTGCACATTTAAGTCAGATTTGAATAGGAGTCCATCCGGACTCTATAATGTATGTGCAACAATTTTACAAAATATTTAATGCATACAAAGGAATGTTTATATGTTTAAAGTATAAAAGCAATTTTAAAAAGCTCTGGACCATGGGATGCCTGGGTGGCTCAGCGGTTAAGCATCTGCCTTTGGCTTAGGACATGATCCTGGAGTCCCGGAATCAAGTCCTACTTTAGGCTTCCTGCATGGAGCCTGCTTCTCCCTCTGCCTGTGTCTCTGCTTCTCTCTCTCTCTCTATCTCTCTCTGCATCTCTCGTGAATAAATAAATAAAATGTTTAAAAAAAAAAAAAAAAAAGCTCTGGACCTATCACCCAACCTAAGAAACGGAACATTACCACCACTGTATTTGAAGTGCTTTTCCCTGATTCTGTGCCTCACCCTACACAAACCAGTTCCCTATCCCGGCTTATCAAGGCGTTTTGGGTATTTGATTGTTTATCATTCCCCTTATTTTATTTTTTACATTTAAGCTACAGGTGTACATATTGTTAAGTTACATATTGTTTGGTATTACGTGTTTATTAACTCAATATAGATGACATCATGTTGTATGAACTATGTGGGTACTTTTTCTTGTTGATATTTTATTTGGAAGTTTGGATTCATAGAGCTGCAGGCATACATTTTCTCTACTGTATTGTATGTCTGTAGTGTGAACATAGTACAAGTAATTTATGGATTATCCATCTTTTGATCTCATGTATAATATTGCACATTAAACATTCTTGTACATAAGATCTGGTGAAACTGTGCAAGAATTTCTCCAGTATGTATGCCTAGGAGTGGAATTTCTGCATCATGCAATATCCACAGTTTTAACTCTATTTAATAATGACAAGTTGATTTCCACTTTCATATCTATTTGGATAAACAATTTTTCTAGCACCATTTACTGAAAGGCTCTTAACCTACTGATCCATATTATCTATTCCATCACAAATCGAGTATATATATATATATATATATATATATATATATATATATATATAGTCTGAGTTCTTGGTTCTGATCTATCAGTCTGTTTTTGTTTATTTCCATACAGGTACAATCAGGCTTATGAAGATAGTTTAGTTATAAGCCTTGGTATCTAATAAAACAAGATTCCTACCTTATTCTTTTTCTTTAGGAGTGTCCTCACTATTCTTTGGCCTTTGTTCTTCCATAGAAGTTTTAGGAACAGCTTATTGAGCCACCAGCCAAGAAAACAAAACAAACAAGACCCAAAACTTCTTTTAAGTTTTTGACTGGGATTGAATTGAATCTATAAATAAAAATCTTTGTAGTGTTGAGTCTATGTATTTATAAACATAACTCCCCATTTATAGAAGTCTTCTTCAGTGTCCTTCAAGAATGTATTATGATTTTCCTCATGAAGGTCTTACACATTTTTGGTTAGGTTTATTCGTAGCCACCTCATTTTTATGTATTATTGTAAATGTAAATCTTTTTTCTAAATTAGGTTTTATATTTTATATTTTATTTTTTTTAAAGATTTTATTTATTTATTCATATAGACAGGGGGAGAGAGAGAGAGGCAGAGACACAGGCAGAGGGAGAAGCAGGCATCATACTGAGAGCCTGACGTGGGACTCGATTCAGGGCCTCCAGGATCACGCCCTGGGCTGCAGGCGGCACCAAACCGCTGCACCACCGGGGCTGCCCGGTTTTGTATTTTAAAAGCTGTGTTTTGATGGTGTGTATAAAAGAGCTTGACTTGTATGTCTTGGTTTTGATTCCAAATACAGTAACCATACAACATTGCCATTCCAGTAATTTATCTACAAGTTATTTTGTTTTTTTTTTCTCTGCAACTCTGAATAGTAACAGTTCTGATTCTTCCTTTCCAGTCCTTGTAACTTTTAAATCTTTTTCTTACCTTTCACTGGCTAGAATGTCCCATACAATGTTGTGTAGAAATGTCTTGTTCCTGATTGTAAAAGATTTCATCATTAAGTAGGTATGTAGACTGTAGATGCCCTATGGTGACTGATGGTTATCCTGGGAGTGCTCCTTGGTTGCCCAATAATGAAGTAGCTGGGACTGGGGTTACTGCTTCTTCAGCTCAGTAGCAGGGGATAAGCCTAAGCCTAACTTCACATACGACTGGAGGCTTTCTTTCCTTGAGGTGCCTGAGTCCAGTTTCATTAAGATCTTCAGTAAAAATGAAAACATATGACCATACAAAGACTTGAACATGAATATTCATGGCAGTATTTCTCACAGTAGCCAAAAAGTGGAAGCAACTTAAATGTCCACCAACTAGTAATCGGGTAAACACAATATGGTATAGTCATACAATGGAATATTACTTGGCAATAAAAAGGGATGAAGTGTTGACACATGCCACAAGATGGATAAGCTACAAAATCATTATACTCGGGTGAAAAAAGCCAGTCACAAAAGAATGCATAGTGCGTGAATCCATTTATGTTAAATATCCAAAAAAAGCAAATCTAAAGAGGTAGAAGCAAATTAGTGGCTACCTACTGCTGGGAATGAGAATAGAGAATGCCTGTAAATGGACATGAGGGTTTTTTAGGGCAATGGAAATGTTCTAAAATTAGGTTATGATGATGGTTGTACAACTATAAATATAAGAAAATTAATTTAATTATACACTTAAAATGGGTGAATTTTATGGCATGTAAATTATATCTCAGTGCGGCTGCTTAAAAAAACAAAACAACTATAAAAGCAGCTGATGTTCCATGACAATAATCTGACTGGCATCTAAACCTAGACCACTTGGTGTCTAGGTCCTGACTGATAATTCCCTGCATACAAAGCTGCTCTGATGCTTTCATGGAAGGTAGGATGGTAAAGGGGCAGGAGACCATTGCAAACAAATCACTGAATAGTTGCTGTCTACCCAGATTATAGTGCAGTTATCAACTGGTCACACTCATTGGCCACCACAATACTGAGGGAATGCATTCATGAGTGTAGTGGCCATGGTGGCACAGATGAAGGCTTTGTATGGGCACAAAAGCATGTGTCCCTCATCAAAGCTGACCTTGCTACTGCTTCCACCCTCCAAGTTAGCTACAGACACTAATGCTGAGCCCTTTGAGGAGTGAATCTTTGAGGAGACCAACAGTCACTTAGTGGCACTTGATTACACAAGACCCTTCTGCCCTGGAAGGGGCAGCAATTCATTTGGCATGTTTTCTAAGTGTACATTTACTTTTCCTGCCTATAGTGACTTGGTTAGCACTTCTACTCAAGGACTCACAGAGTATACGATTTACTGACTTGGGATATCCCACATACTGTCATTTCTGATGAAAGGACCCAATTTATGAAAAAAGAGGTTCTGCAGTGGGTACATGCCTGTGTGATTCACCGGTCCTGCTACATCCCACATCATCTGTAAGCTGCTAGCCTGATAGAGCAGTGAAATGGCCTCAAAGAAACAGCTGAAGCAAGTTTGGAGGTTATATCCTACAAAGGTATTCCTTCAGGATGCAGTATATAGATCAAAGCAGAGGTTGGCAAACTGGTTCCAAGGCCAAATCGGGCTTGGTGCTGTTTTACAAATATAATATTGGAACACGACCACACTCATCATTTATGTATTGTCTGGCTTCTCTCATGCTACATCAGCAGAATTAAGTAGTTGTGTCAGAGACTGTATGGTCCACAAAGTCTAAAATAGTTACTGTCTGGCACTTACAGAAAAAATTTGCCACTTTTTCCTTAAACCAGTGATGATTGTATGGTTCTGTGTTACTGCTGGGAACCAAGGAGTGGGAAGAATGGCTCTGTTCCAGCAACACACTTGGGAAACTTTTACTTCCAGTTTCTGAAACTTCAGGCTCTTTAGTTGAAGAACTAGAGGTCCTGGTTATAGAGGTCCTAAACACTTCCATTAGGGGACACATTAATAGTTTCACTAACCTTCAGGCTGTGGCTGCTATTGATCATTTTATGCTCATTGTTGCCAGTAGACTAGCAAGAGTTACCATACTTGAAGGGGTAACTGACTTTGATAATCCTGAGGATCTGGGGTTGCTAGCATGTAATGGTAGCAGGGAAGAATATATTTAGGACCCATGTGAACTTCTGGGGTATTTCTTGGTAATCTGAACCTCAGTTTTCATTATCAATTGGCAAGTAGAGCTCAACTGTGGCCAGACAACAGCATGGTAACCAAAGTCTCAGACCCATCAGGTGACAGACAGTACCATGCAAGTCACCTAGACCAGCAAAATTGCTGGCACAAAGTGAGGGGAACATAGAATGGGTAGTAAAGAAAGGAAATGATCAATATCAGTTCTGACCTCAGAACCAACTGCAGCTGTGGAGGCCATAGTTTATCCCACTAACTTCTCTTTTAAGTTGTCATAGAAATTATGATCAACCAGAATCCTGGAGAAGTTGCAAAAGAATGAAATAAACCTAATGTGTAAAGCAAGTGGGCCTGGGTGGTACAAGGGATGGAGCACAGCAGACAGTGTCGGTGCTCTGTCCTTTTGTTGGCGTGGTGAACTCATTCTTCTTCAACGGCTGCATATGTTGCTACTAATGCACCTGCAACATTTGTAAGAGGCTTGCCTTTGGTAGGTTGGAGCAACATCACCAGGAGATATCTCTGGAAGTTATGTACTACATTTCCCTGTAACAGTCTGTAAACAGTGACTGCCTAAAACCTCACTCCCCAGCTCTACTGTGGAAAAGATGTGATGTGGTGTGTGCATCAGAGCTCCTGGAGATTTCAGCCTGAGGCTAGACCCAGCTAAAACCACAGTCTTGCTTTGTTTCTTCTGTTGGCCTCTTCTGTTACCCCTCACTCCCTTACAGATTTTTTCCTTTTTCTTATAATTTTGAGTTTGGACCTTTAAAGATGCTGTTAATAAGTGGGTTGGTTTAAAACAGGCAGCCTGGGGGTATGTTTGGCTCAAAATTTCTCATGTAATTATGTAATTTCTCTCTTAATAAATAACTTGATTATATATTTTCTGCTTGGTAAAGTTTGTTCTGTATTTCCCCCCTAATGTCTAAGGTTGGAATGCTTAGTTCATTAATTTTGAGTCTTTTGTGTTTCCTTAGGAATATACAATTATCCATTTTCTTCAAAGTAAGCCTTTAACAGCATCTCACAAGTATTGAATATGACATTCTTTATCAGTCAGTTCTGAGAATTTTCTGATTTCTTTTATGACTTTTTTGGATGCATAAATAAATTTTAAAATTTCCAAACACTTGGAAGTATTTCTACTTGTCTGTTATTGATTTGTAACTTAATTTTATGGTTGTCAAGTAAGTGTTCTGTATGATACTGATTTTTAAAAATTGCTGACATTAGTCTTATGGACTATCATATTGTGTGCTTGGAAAGAATGTATATTCTGTAGCTGTTGAGTGCAGTAATCTGTATCTATATCTATATATCTATATGTATATATGTGCTTTTCATTAAACTTGTTAATTATTTTGCTCAGATTCCTTATATCCTTATTTTTTGGTCTATTTAATTTACTATGATAAATTAGTTAAAATCTTCCTCTGTGATAGTGGAATTGTCTATATATTTTGAGACTATGTTATTAAGTACATAAAGTGTAGAATTGTTTTATTTTCATGATAAATTGAAACTTTGATCATTATATAGTGATCATCTTTATCTCTAGAAATGCTTTTTTGCTCTAAAGTCTTATTTTATAGTATTAGTATCACCACACCAGATTTCTTTAATATTTTCCTAGTCTATTTTTCCCCGGCTTTGACTTTCACACTTTTTTTGTCCTTGTGTTTTCACTTATAAAGAGCAGAGAATTGGATTATTTTTAATCCAGTCTGACAATCATTGACTTTGAATTGGATAGTTTAGGTAATTTCCATTTATTTGGATCAGTTTTATATTTGGTATGGTAGATATCATCAAAATAGTCACTGACTCTTCCTAACAGCCCCTCCTTTATTTTTTTTTTTTAAAGATTTATTTGACAGGAAGAGAGAGCACAAGCAGTAGGGCCTGCAGGCAGAGGGAACAGGAGAAGCAAGCTCCCTGCTGAGCAAGAAGCCTGTTGTGGGGCTTGATCCCAGGACCCTGGGATCATGACCTGAGCCAAAGGCATATTCTTAACCAACTAAGCCACCCAGACACCTCCTAACAGCCTTTCCTTACAAGCCCTGTCTCTTCTAAGCTTATCTCTATTGAAGTATTATAACCCCATTGATACCTAAGTCTATTAAGAGATGTGGTCTTAATTATGATGATGATTTTTTTTACTAATTAAAAGTGAGTAGAAATAAATGTACTACTTCTGAGTAGAAGCTTGTAGTGTCACTATGCTATTCTGAGTCGTTCTCTGTCACCATACCTGTGGGTTTCAGGCTGAAGCCATTCCTTCAGTCTGGGTTTCAGATTGAATAGCTAAGGACAGCCAAAGACTGGCATGCAATTTGAGAAACAGATTCTCTAAGTCACTGAGATTTGGGGATTATTTATTAATGCAGGATAACTTTACAAGATCTGATTAATACAGATGACCCTTGAACAACAAAGGGGTTGGGGGCACTGACCCTCACACAGTCAAAAATTTGCTATAGCTTTGACTCCCCTAAAACTTAATACTAATAGCCTACTGTTGACAAGAAGCCTTATCAATAACATAAACAGGCAATTAACACATATTTTATATGTTATATGTATTACATACTATGTTCTTACAATGAAGTAAGCTAGAGAAAAAATATTAAGAAAATCATAAGGAAGAGAAAATACATTTACACTATTGTACTGTAAGAAATCTGTATATAAGTGGACACATCTAGTTCAGACCCATGTTGTTTAAAAAGAGACAACTGTACACTTAAATTTGTTTCTACCATTTTATTTGCTACCCTCTATTGCTCTGTGTATTCTTTCTTGTCTTCTATTGTGCTTTCTTCTTGATTTTTAACTTTTTCATTCCTTTTCTCCCCAACAGAAAAATTGGTTTTGTTACATGCTTCCAGTATATAATGAAGAAACAGGCACAGCATAAATAGAAAAGTACTTCCATTTGGAAGACTCTATGATACATAGCAATCACTGGTCCATAGCAGTTTTGAAATTCTGGTGGGCACATATGGTTAAGGCCCTCCATCTTTGAGGTGGGAAATATTTTTTGATTAAATATACTCTACAGATCGAAGGGAGTTCTTTTTCCATTGTTCTTTGTGGCCCTGACTTGACCTTCTGGAAATTTCTTCCTTTTGTATTATTCTTCTTGGCCCCGTGTGAAATAAAAGGCAATAGGACATCCTTGTGGGCCATGCAGTTTTCTGACTTTGGTTGCTCTACTTTTTCTGGCAATAAAACTCCCTCAAACTTAATAGACTTGCAGTCTATTTTATTTCAATCAGCTGTATGTGCCAGTATCCACATCTTCATTTCTTTATAAGTGTGCTTTCTTACAGTGTTCTATTTCTTATCTTTGACACATATATTCCTACATCCTCACTCCCTTTAATATCAGATAAATTGAGTCTATTAGATGTCACTGGGAAGAACACATACTCTAGCTATTTACTGAGTTATTTTGTATAAATGATCAATTTGCTGGATACCACCCTCTTAATTTGCTTTTTGCTTTGAAGTTCTTAATCCATTTCTCAGGACAGTAGAGGCTGTGTAGCATCGCCATTACTCTGAGGAGAGAACAGTCGGTAGCAGGGTGCAAAAATGCAGAGCAATAAAACCTTTAACTTGGAGAAGCAAGACCATACTCCTAGGAAGCAGCAGCAGCACCACCACCACCAGCAGCACCACCAGCAGCAACAGCAGCAGCCACCACCACCACGAATACCTGCAAATGGGCAAAAAGCCAGCAGCCAAAATGAAGGATTGACCATTGACCTGAAGAATTTTAGGAAACCAGGAGAGGAGACCTTCACCCAATGTAGCCAGCTCTTTGTGGGCAATCTTCCTCCTGATATCACTGAGGAGGAGATGAGGAAAGTATTTGAGAAATATGGGAAAGCAGGCAAAGTCTTCATTCATAAGGATAAGGGCTTTGGCTTTATCCGCTTGGAAATACAAACCCTAGCGGAGATTGCCAAAGTAGAATTGGACAACATGCCACTTTGTGGAAAGCAGCTGCATGTGTGCTTTGCCTGCCATAGTGCATCCTTACAGTCCAAAACTTTCCTCAGTATGTTTCCAGTGAACTGCTGGAGGAAACCTTTTCTGTGTTTGGCCAGGTGGGGAGGGCTGTAGTCATCATGGATGATCGAGGAAGGCCCTCAGGAAAAGGCATTGTTGAATTCCCAGGGAAGCCAGCTGCTCAGAAAGCTCTGGACAGGTGCAGGGAAGGCTCCTTCCTGCTAACCACATTTCCTCAGCCTGTGACTGTGAAGCCCATGGACCAGTTGGATGATGAAGAGGGACTTCCAGAGAAACTGGTTATTAGCAGTTTCACAGGTAGCGAGAGCAGTCACCCAGATTTGCACAGCCTGGCTCCTTTGAGTATGAGTATGCCATGCACTGGAAAGCACTGATTGAGATGGAGAAGTAGCAGCAGGACCAAGTGGACCGCAACATCAAGGAAGCTCATGAGAAGCTGGAGGTGGAGATGGAGGCTGCCTCGCCATGAGCACCAGGTCATGCTAATGAGACAGGATTTGATGAGGTGTCAAGAAGAACTTAGGAGGATGGAAGAGCTGCACAACCAAGAGTGCAGAAACGAAAGCAACTGGAGCGCAGGCAGGAGGAGGAGTGAGCAGGCACCAAGAGGAAGAGATGCGGCAGCAACAGGAAGAAATGATGTAGCAACAGCAGGAAGGATTCAAGGGAACATTCTCTCATGCAAGAGAACAGGAGATACGGATGGGCCAGATGGCTATGGGAGGTGCTATGGGCATGAACAATAGAGGTGCCATGCCCCCTGCTCCAGTGCCAGCTGGTACCCCAGCTCCTCCAGGACCTGCCACTATCGTGCCAGATGGAACCTTGGGATTGACCCCACCAGCAACTGAACGCTTTGGCCTGGCTGCTACAATGGGAGGAATTGGGGCAATTGGTGGAACCCCTCCTGCATTCAACCGTGCAGCTCCTGGAGCTGGATTTGCTCCAAACAAACGTTGCCGACACTAATAAAAATTTCAATGTCTTGTTTCCCCAAAACCCTTAAAAGCAGGACCCTTTTTGGACTAGCCAGAATTCTGCCCTGGGAAAGTGTTAGGGATTCCTCCCAGTCGTTAGGTCTTCCTTGCCTGTTTACTGGAGGGAGTAACTGGAGTTTACTGGAGGCTGAGGGCAAGGGAGGGGCGATATTTAAAAAATCAGTTCTGTGTGGTATATCGTTTAACTAATTGATTCTGTGTGGTGCATTCCTGAAGTCTCATGTGATTGTTGAGGGTCTTGGGGGGTGGAACCATGGCAAAATGGATCCAGTTAGAGCCCCCATTAATCTTGGTCATTCCATTCTTGTCCATCCTGTTCTTTTTACTTTCTCATTCTTATATCCTCTAACCCCATAGACACTGCCGCATACACCACAAAAACAAACATTTCCCCCCCCCAATGACCTTAGCCCCATTCCATTCACTCACAGGTGGGAATTCAGGCAAATGTCCACAGAGGTCACAGAAAACATGATTCTGTTATATCCCATATATTACCCCTTCATGTCCTAAGGAAGACCTTTCTCTTAGAGATTTTCATTTTAGTGTACCTTTAAAAAATCTTGTGTTAAGTTGCCTCCATCTTTTTTTGGGGGGGGGTAAGGACAACCCAGGTATGGCCCTTTTATCTCTATGATGCTGTTCACAGCTTTTCTTGATGGGCCTAGTACAATCTTGGGAACAGGATAGCTGTATGCTGCAGGTCAGACAGTAGCTCTGAGCCTTGCCTATCTTAGATAGTTATGCTGTGCATTTTTTTAAATTGGTGTACCATGTTTGATTTGTCCCTGATGTCTTTGGAGTTTTCCTGAGAAATGGAGCAGTAATGCAGCATCAGCTTATTAAAATACGTCTTAAGCCTTTTAAAAAAAACTGTTCTTAATCCATCCAGTGGTTTTCACATTTATAAGGAACACTCCTTTAATTTGACCTTTGCCTCAAGGCTGAGTTATAATTAGCCTTTGTTGCTCAAAGATTTTCTTATATTTAGCTTTGACATTTTGGGATGGTGAGGAAGTTTTCTTTTCCATCTCTGAAAGTTCATGAATTTTCATATTCTCTCTACTCCCTTTTATTCCTGTTCATAATCATACAAATTCTTTCTTCAACTCAGGAAATGGTCAAATGCAGCTAAGTACCAACACTCCCTCATGAAGTTTGTTTTCCAACTTCTTTCCTTAGAGCCACATATAACTTTTTTAGGCACCTGATATGTTTCCCAACTTAGGGCAGATGACTTTTTACCAAACATTTTGGCATTACATGTTGCTCATCTTAAATACAGATTTTCCTCATTGCTTTAAGTACCAGTGCTTGTTTCTGATGGGATTAAGTATATTGTTATACGAACAACCCCAACTTTTCAGAAAGAATCAAGATTTCATCCTCATTCTGGGTTACAGGTTGTTGAAGGTTCAACAGGAATAGTCTAGTCACTGGTCACAGCAGCAAAGGGACAGAGAATGGATACTCTAACTCAAATACTTCTTCTTGGAAGTAACACTTCATTCATATTTCATTGATCAAAGTTAGATTCATGGCCAAGGCTAATTTCCAGTAGGCAAGGAGGTACAGGCTCCCAACATTCCTCAGAGGAGAGGAGAATCATACATACTAAGGAGTAGCATTACTTTCTGCAACAAAATACAAAGTTGTTATCTTTAGTCTCTTCTGAAACAATAATAAGGGCATTAGAAAACATTAAAGCTGATTTTCTGAACTTTTATATTTCCCAGGGTATTTTAAAAATATTCTCCCAAATTAGATATTATTTTAATGTCATTTTCTACAGTCAGTGTTTCTTTAGATTCATTCATATATTTACCACTTATTTTCCCACATCACATTTTCTTATTAAATTCAGTTTCTTTTTGTGTGTGTGACATAAAGCCTTTAGAGTCCTTCAACTGAGTCTATTAGTAGAAAATTATTTTTGTTTGTCTGAAAAAGTTATATTTCACCTCTTTTCTTCTATGTGAGAATTCTCTTGGGTACTCTATACTAGGCTTTCTTTTCAGATTTTTGAAGGTGTGATTCCTCTGTCCTATGGCCAGTACCATTGTTGTTGAGAATTCAGTGTTTGTAAAACTGCCATTATTTTGTATCTAATCATCTTTCTTTCTAGCTTCTTTTACAGTCTTCTTTTCTTTGTTCTGCTGTAAATGCACTATGATGTGTCTCAGTGTGGAAGTCTAATTTATCCAGCTAGGAATTTGGAAATCTTAATCTGGGAGTTCTTCTTTTTTTTTAATCTGAGAGGTGTTATCTTTCATCAGTTTGGAAAACTTGGAGACTGTATCTCCAGGAATATTCCTTTTACAATTCTGCCTTGAAATTCTGATTAGATATAAGATAGGTCCTCTTACTCTAATGTCTGGGGATTTTTCACCTACCTTGTAGTATTTATTTTTTGTCTTTTACTCTACTTTGGTCTTGGATAATTTCTCTTACTTTCTTGTTAGGATACCTATATGCATATAAGGTTGGGAGGATTAAAAAAACTATCCAAATGTTTAAATTATTTTGCTACGTGAGCATGGAATTAGATCTATAGTTTACCATACTGTCAAGTATGGAATTGAATTTTCCTTTTTTTTTTTTTGCTTTCTTATTTGTTACTTGTATTTTTTAATTCTTTTTTTATTCTGTCACTTTTAAACAGGTACACCCAAAAGGCCATTAAGAGAACTGGTGTTTGTTTATGACCCTTTAAACTACAATGACCTATCACTGACTTCCATCCCATATGTAGAATTTTCAGCATTTTCTATTCCAGGCAGTTACCTTAGTCCTTCCCTATTTTGTCCATTTCCTTGTTTTTACTTCTTACTTGAATCCAGAGTATACTCAGGTTCTGACCTTTGTCTTTATATTTCATTTTAAACCCAAAGTTGATCTTTTAGACATGAATACAAATTTAGCCTTCTGAGTTTTTATATCTTCATACTTCCTAGAATTTGTCTTGGTTCACATCATTGCCCTTTCTGCTTTTTTACTGTCATAAATGAACTGTTAGACTTGGCTAGATCCTGCAGGAAGCATCCTACTCTGTTACTAGCCACCTGACTTGTACCCTGGAAAAGTGTGTCCCTATTCAAAAAAGAACAGTCAGGAAGGAAAAGATAGTTCCACCTCTGACCACTCTTCTGACAGTGATCAAACTTGGGTATTTAAACCAAATATACTCTAAGATTTTGTGTTTTACTATTGGCTGGGTGGTATTAATATGATGGCATATCTTATGTTCCAGGTATTGATTTGTTGATCTCATGTTTGGCAAGTGTTTTCTACTTCTCCTGGGTGGCTTGTTCATAGGTTTTTTTTATTCACACAGATTTTTTGGGCTTTAGAGTTGCGGTTCATTTCAGTGTTCCAAACATGGCATCTAGTTCCAAGGAAACATCTTCCTTTTGTGTGCACATTTTCATCTCTAAATAAAGTACTGTGGACAGAGGAATGCATTGTTCTCAGCCAGGTTGGTATCATGTGAAAACTCCCAAATCCAGGAACGGGTTCAGCTTTATGTAGGCCAAAAACCTTAGTGGAAAGAAGTCATGCATGGTACTCTTATCAGAATAATAAAAGATGAGGGGGCCTGGGTGGCTCAGTGGGTTAACCGCCTGCCTTTGGCTCAGGTCATGATCACAGGGTCCTGGAATCAAGTACCACATCTGGCTCCCTGATCAGTGGGGAGTCTGCTTTTCCCTCTGTTCCTCCCCCCACTTGTTCTCTCTCTCATATAAATACAATCTTCAAAAAAAAAAAAAAAGAATAAGAAAATATGGATGCAGAACAAAAAAAAAAAAAAAAAGAAAGAAAGAAACCCAGATGTTTACTACCATTTATTACTTGTGGGTTGGGCAAAGTCTGACTACAAAAAGATATGTAGAGGGATCCCTGGGTGGCGCAGTGGTTTAGCGCCTGCCTTTGGCCCAGGGCACAATCCTGGAGACCCGGGATCGAATCCCACATCGGGCTCCTGGTGCATGGAGCCTGCTTCTCTCTCTGCCTATGTCTCTGCCTCTCTCTCTCTCTGCGTGACTATCATAAATAAATAAAAAAATTTTTAAAAAAGATATGTAGAAAGACCATCCACTCCTTGAGCTTTCTTTTCCTATGCCTTTGAATAAGTGATTGTATCTCTTAATTCTCTCCTTTGCTTCGTAGTTTAGACAGGCATCCTGGACCTTGAGTACCTGAAGGGTAGCCAGGTAGCACCTGTTCCCTGTAAACCTAGCAGAGTTTCCACTTCTTCACAAGCTGAATTCCATTCCTTGGGATCATCCATTCTCTAGGTCACACAAGGTACAGAGGGCCTAAGCAATGGTGAGTATAAAGAAGAGACTTAAGGAAGGGCACTTGAAGTAATGAACACTGGGTGTTGTATGCAACTGATGAATCACTGAATTCTACCCCAAAACTAGTAATACAGTATGTGTTAATTGAATTGAATTTAAATAATAAAGAAGAAGAAGAAGAAGAAGAAGAAGAAGAAGAAGAAGAAGAAGACGACGAAAGAGAAGGAGAAGGAGAAGAAGAAGGAGAAGAATTAGGTGAACTAGCAAATTGGTTAGTCCAAGCCTACCTTGGTTCAACTTACCAATTCTACCACATGGGGGCAATAGGAAGCAAGAAAGAAGAAGCTACACATAAGACCTCTCAATACACCATGGCTACCAAACAGTAACTGGCCCCCCCAAATCCCAGAATTTGACAAAATATTAGCAACTCCTCCTCAGGATTGGGATGACTTGGGGAAGAACAGGAAGGGAGTGTGAAAGAATGGAATAAAGATTTTTTTTTCAACTTCAATATAAATTTTTCCAATTATTTTTCTAAGCATAGGGGATAATGATGTTTAGTAATTTTTACTTAAGAGTATATTTTCATGTCCTTAAATATCTGATAGCACATAATTTTCAATGTTTGGATAAATTTCCAGTCAGAGGATATAATATACCGGGACGCGTGGGTGGCTCAGTGGTTGAGTGTCTGCCTTACGCCCAGGGCCTGATCCTGGAGTCCTAGGATGGAGTCCCCCATCGGGCTCCCCGATGGAGCCTGCTTCTCCCTCTGCCTCTGTCTCTGCCTCTCTCTCTCTGTCTCTCATGAATAAATAAATAAAATCTTTTTTAAAAAAAGCAAGGATATAATATACCTGACCAAACCACTATTTTTGGATAGTTGAGGTATTTCCAGATTTTCTTTTTTCTTTTCTATTTTTTTTTAAGATTTTTTTTTTGTTGTTGTTGTTGTTTATTTATTCATGAGGGACACAGAGAGAGGCAGAGACACAGGCAGAGGGAGGAGCAGGCTCCTTGCAGGGAGCCTGATGTGGGACTGGATCCTGGGGCCCGGGATCACTCCCTGAGTTGAAGGCAGACGCTCAGACACCGAGCCACTCAGGTGTCCCTATTTTCAGATTTTCTGTAGTATAAATAATAATGGTGTAATTAATTTATATAGGTTTAAATCATTATAAAAATTCTGGTTATTTCCTCTGTACAAAATATATAGATGAAAATGCTGGGTTAAAATGAATATAGATTTTTGAGGCTAAATATTGCTAAATTCTTCAGGAAGCATATACAATTTATACTTCACAAATAACATATTAGTTATTTATTTCTCTGTCTTTACCATGCCAACACTTGGTGATTTTTAAAATCTTTGCCAAGTTGATTCTCTGTTTATTCCTATTTTATTTATTTATTTATTTATTTATTTATTTATTTATTTATTAGAGGCAGAGAGAGAGAGAAAAGAGGGAGAGAGGCAGAGGGAGAAGCAGAGTCCATGCAGGAAGCCGGACAGGAG
This sequence comes from Vulpes lagopus, assembly GCF_018345385.1. Classification (NCBI taxonomy): domain Eukaryota; kingdom Metazoa; phylum Chordata; class Mammalia; order Carnivora; family Canidae; genus Vulpes; species Vulpes lagopus. The sequence goes on from NC_054829.1 coordinate 29,480,548, forward strand.
ACTCGATCCCGGGACTCCAGGATCACCCCCTGGGCTGAAGGCAGGCGCTAAACCACTGAGCCACCCTGGGATCCCTTATTCCTATTTCTTAAATAGTAATGAGGTGAATATTTCATTTTATTAGCATTATGACATTTTATTTACATATTTATTGCTTTTTAAATTTATTTTTTTGAATATTCCATGAGTATCTTTGATTCAGATATACTTAGTCTTTCTGTCATTTCGGTCTGGTTTAGTTATGTTCACCCCTGTCAATTCCCAGGACAAGAAAGCACTGGCAAAAAACAAAGTAATTTGTATCATTGTGTTTTTGTAAAAGTACTTCCATTTCTGATATTGCATTTTGTTTAGGCTCTCTTTCCCTCTCCCACATCATTAACCTTCCCCAGTCTCCACCCCACCGTCAATTTCCCCATCACAGAGCTGCTCCTTTAAAGAGTTTGCCAAGACATCTAGATCCGCCCCATTCAGAGTCCTCACGACAGGAAATTGAGCCCAGCATTCTGCTACCTGATAAAGTGTACTTTTCTGACCTTTTCTGATCTTTTCGTTTGTGATACACAGGCTTTCACTCAGTTTCCTGTGCAGCCTGTTCTGATGAACTCACCACAGAGTCACTTTCACTATCACTGGATCCATCATATTAAAATAGTACTTCAGAGCTGGGTGAGACCTTGAGGAAGAAGAGAAGAGAAAGAAGAATGAGCAGAAAGGAGAGGGGAGGGAGAGGCAAAAACCCTGATGCTTGATGGGAAAAATTTAACCAGACTGCCCTGGAAGTAGACTCCACTTACTTTTGGATCAAACCCCATGTTCTACCTAGTGTATTGACAGCTGGAGTAGATTATTATTAGTTTTTTTTTTTTTAACATTTTTTCCTCTTTATGACAAAGTTGTTTTTAGGAATACTCATGAAGTAAATAATAATGGCCAGGAAAAAATGTAAACAGTGAACATTTTCTTTTATTCAATGTCATAATATGTCATGTCAGTAAAAGTAAATAAAAATTCCATTTCAAAAAAGGAAAAAAGAATAGAACTTTTCTTTTATTGAATTTCCCATATGTGATCATATGCCTGAAAAAGCTTTACTTTTTTAAAAAATATTTTTATTTATTTATTTATTTGAGAGAGCGCGAACAGGGGAGAGGGGCAGAGACAGAGAGAGAGGGAGAAGCAGACTCCCCACTGAGCAGCGAGCCCAATGTAGGGCTAGATCTCAGGACCCCGGGATCATGACCTGAGCCAAAGTCAGATGCTTACGTGACTCAGCCGCCTAGACACCCCCTGAAAAAGTTTTAAAAGGTAAAATATATAGCGCAGTACAAAAGAGAAGGAGTAGTGGTTAACACTTGTTAAATGCATATATTATATATAAATTGCCAAATTGGAAAGCTAGCAATCCTATTTCAAAAGAAAATAATAAGGAAGATTTACATTTTGGACAGTTTGGCCAAGAAGATACCTGGAATAATCCTTTCAGATAGAAATAATTAAAATGATAAATAAAATATATTTTTTAAAGAGAATTGTTGACAGTAGATGTGGGGAGACCATTGAGAAGCCATAAAATAGAAAAGAAAAACTGGTCCAGCATGTGAAGAGCCTGGAAGTTTCATTTTGTCCCAACAAGAAGGAAGAAGCTGAACAAAAAGCTGAACAAACTTCTCTTAGATTTATTAGAGAAATGAGAGGTTGTGTGTATTGGGGGAGGGGGGGGCAGAAGGTATGTGGGGAACTCCCTGTCCTGGATGCTCAATTTTGCTGTGAACTTAAAACTACTCTGAAAAAAAGTCTATTAAAATTTTTCTATTTAAAGCTGAGTTGAGACAAGTGAAAGGATTCACAAGGCCAAAAATAATGCTAGAAGGAACTCCCAAGAAGTAACAGAGAACCCAGGTCTGCTTTCCTCCTAATGGTTTCTCCTAATCCCTGGAGATTTTAATCTTTAGGGGCTTGAATGCCTGTATTATGCAAGGGAATAGGAGGTAACGTCTTGGACCTCAGAAGTCTAACAGAATATCTCTTCATAAAGCCAGACCCCAAAGGGAAAATGAGAAACAAACCTGTTACAAGAAGAGAGATGGGATAATCTCAAACTTGTAACAAAGGAGAGGTGGGTAATCTCCCATAAAAAGTTATAAAAACAGGCATGCCCAAAGTAGATTTGAGGCCAAATTCATACAATCTGGGTGACCCCTAGCAATCTCTAAAAACTTCCAGTAGAGAATTTAAAGTCATCCAGGTTGGTATAGTGCCCCTTAGACAACTAATAGAGACTAAAGCAAATCTTTGCAGGAATGCAACTTCAACCAAATCCCAGAGCATTCTTAAAGATTCCAAAGTAAATGAATGAATGAATGAATGAATGAATGAACAAACGAATGAACAAATAAACAGCTCCTGGAAAAATAGATCACAGAGCAGAAATAAGGCCCCCTAAGTGACAGCCGAAGAAACAACTATAGTATTAGGCCCCAATGACTTAAAATATTCAAGTTGTCATGTATAGATTATAATGTAAGCATGCTTATTATATTCCAAGAAATTTTTAAAAGATTAAAATATGTTTAAAGAATAAAAGAATTTGAAGAGAAACTCCACTAAGACTTGGAAAATAACCAGCAAGAATTTCTAGAAATGAAAAACATAATAATTAGACTGATAAAATTCAGTGGAGCAAGTTAGAACAGTTTAGAGAATATTGGTGTACTGAAGTATACATTCAAAAAACTTACTCAAAAAACAAAAAACAAAAACAAAAACAAAAAACTTACTCAGAACTCTAGTTATTCAGAAAATGGAGAAATGAAAAATATTAGACAAGAAAGCTACAGCTACAAGTTCTAACAAGCATCTACACAAAGGCTAATACGGAAATAGCAGAGAAAAAGGAAGAGACAATCTTCAAAGAGGTAATGACAGGGAATTTTTCAGATTTTATGAGAAACACAAAACCCAATGCATCACAAGTAGAATAAATAAAAGAAAGCTTATACCTTGACAAATCGTGGTGAAACTGTAGACAATAAAGAAAAAGATAACCTTTAGAACAAGCAGAGAGAAACAACTCAAAATATTTGAGGACAGGGATATATATCAAATGTTGCACTCCAAATTTGGAGAATTAAAATTTCTTTCAAATTCACATGAAACTTATATGAAAATTAACCATACTACCACATTCTCCAACCACAATACAATTTAGCTGGAATATTTTAAATATAACAAAAACACCACGTATTTAGATATTTTAGAATTTAGATACCTACTTCTAACCAACTCATTAGTCAAAGAAGTCATGATGATAATAAAAATATTTAGAAATAAGTTATAATGGTAATATGTGCAGTAAAGAGTCTGATTCCATTGGTAATGTTCGCTGACAATTTGCAGGCCCCACCAAACCTTCCCTTCTGTCTCACTCCTGGGCAAACAGATAAGAAAACTTGGATGTTCCCTCCCTCCTCTGGTACTAATAAGACACTGAAGCCACATAAGCTCCAGTCTACAAGAGGGAGCTCTTACCTCAACCCCACCCCTTAACTACCATAAAATCCCATGCCAGTTGCCCCTTCCTGCTCTCTCCAGCCATCTTTGGAGCACCTTTGAAGCTGGTCTTACTCCCCAGAAAACCTGATTATGTGAGTAATAAACCTTTTCATATTCTCTTAGTACATGTGTGGTGTCATCAGTCTCAACATCAAAACCAAATTTAGTTTTGCATCCCTTCACTGTAGGGGGCTACATGTTTGGTACTACATATCAAAGCTTTCTATGTAAGTACTGCTGGGCTTACAGGGATATTTATAGTCTTAAAAGATACATATATTGGAAAAGAAGAAAGGTTGGCAATTAATAAGCTAAGTATCCAATTTAAGAAATTAGGGGGAACACCTGCCTGGGTGGCTCAGTCAGTTAAGCATTTATGTGCCTTTGTCTGGGGTCATGATCCCAGGGTCCTGGGATCAAGCCCTTTGTGAGGCTCCCTGCTCAGTGGAGAGTTCGCTTCTCCATCTCCCCCTGTAGCTCCATTGATTGTGCCCTCTCTCTGTGTCAAATAAATAAATAAAATCTTTTAAAAAATAATAAGTTAGGAAAATAATTGAGAACAATCCCAAAGAAAGGCTGAATGGTGAGGCACTGGGATACCTGGGTGGCTCAGTGGTTAAGCCTTTGGCTCACGTTGTGATCCCGGGGTCCTGGGATCGAGTCCCACATCAGGCTCACCCAAGGGAACCTGCTTCTCCTCTGCCTATGTCTCTGGCTCTCTCTCTGTACCCCTTATGAATAAATAAATAAAATGTTTTTTAAAAATGGAGAGGTACCTGGGTGGCTCAGTCCTAAGTATCTGCCTTCAGCTCCGGTCATGATCTCAGGGTGCTGGGATTGAGCCCCAGGTCTGGGGCTTCTTCTCCCTCTCCCTTTGTTCTCTCTCTGCTCATGCTCCTTCTCTCTCAAATAAATAAGTAAAATCTTTTAAAAAAAGGCAGAGTGGAGGAAATTAATAAATGAATATAATAAATGAATATAGAATTGAAAGACTCCTCAAAGGTTAAAAATTGGTCATTCAAAAAGACTTATAAAACAAGTAACTCTTGGGGCCCCTGGCTGGCTCAGTTGGTAGAATATGTGACTCTTGAGCTCAGGGTTGTGAGTTCAAACCTTATGTTGGCTGTGGAGTTTACTTAAAAAATCTTAAAAAAAAAAAAATAAGAAAAGATAACTCTTTAGGAAGATTACCAGGGAAAAAAGAGAATAAACAAAATAAGAAATTAAAAAACTATAACTACAGGGATCAAAAAGACAACAAAATGAAAACGTTTTGATAGCACATTGGAAAACTTAGATGAAATTAATGAAGTCCTAGAAAATTTAACTTACCAAAACTGACTTCAGAATAAATAGAAAATTTGAATAGTCTAAAAATGATAAGAAAACGGAATGAGTAGATAATTTCCAGTTCACATAAAATGGTATAGATTTGTTTCTCCCAGTTCCTTCCCACGAAGTACAACTATATACCCTGGAAATAACACAAAAGGTAACTGAAAGAGAACTCTAAAATGTTGTAAAAACATTTGTAAAAACATTTGTAAAAAGAAAGCAAACTGGTTTGGAATCTCAAGACCCAGCAGCAGGGGCATTTTATATCCATCTCACTTAACAAAAGAAAGCAACTCAGACCCAGTATTTCCCAACACCCAGCTTAGCAACAGAAAGTGGCCTAGGTTGGCTCATTCACCACTTTCCATCCCCCCTTCTGATATCAGACATGAAAACACTGCCAAGTGAGCCTGGCATCACTGGCAAGGAGCCCTGCTAATGATTAGTGTTTAGGAATAGTTCTTTTCTGGGCCTGAGATTCACATCCTCCATCAAGAGATGCTGGGACAACTGAGCAGCACTAGACCCCTGGCCCCCATCACAATATGCATCCCAAGTAGGAGAGCCTCTCACCTTGTGGGTCTGAGACTCCTCTCTTCTAGTCAGAAACACTAGAGAGTCCACATAACATGAACAGGAGAGACACTATCACAACAGTAGCAAGGCATGGCAAGCCTTTTTTCTCCATGGGCCTGAGATTTCCCTTTTCCATCCAGAGACACTAGGGTGGCCAGGATGGAGCATGGGAGGAGACGTGATCAACCAGAGAGACCCCAATACAACAAACTGCTCAGCCAAGGAAGCTTCTTTGTCTCTGCAGACCTAAGATTCCCTTCTCATTGCTGGAGGACACTAGGTAGTACAGGCTGCAGAAATCCTTCTGTTTTCTCAGGCAGCGAGGGCTGGAACATGTTGGGAACCCTAGTGTCAACTGATAAAGAAAATAGACCAAAATAATAACATAATGGCTCTGAAAATTAAACTGTGATTGGAACTACATCCCACAAAAGTTGGGTAGAACTTTCACTCTAAACCTAAACAAGGTAAATACCTGCTAAAATAAGGCTTAAATAGGAACCAGGATTTTTTTTAACATAATAGCCAAAATTTCCAGGTATAATTGAAAATCATGCATCATACCAAGAACCAAGAAAATCACAACTTCAGTGAGGAAAGACGATCATCTAATACCAATACAGAAATGAATCAGATGTTGGAATTATCTGACAAGGATTTTTAAAGAGGCCATTGTAAAACGCTTTAACAATCATTATGAATTCTTTTCAAACAAGAAAAAAAATCAGAGCAAAGAAATAGAAGTCATTAAAAAAGAAACATTGAAATTATAGAACTGAAAAATGCAATAAAATAATTCTTTTATATTGCTAGATTAAATAGTAGAATGGAGATGACAGAGGATAGAAGCAGTGAACTGAAGCACTCAACAATAGAATTTACCCAGTATGACAGAAGGTAAAACAGACTGAGAGAAAAAGAATAGAGCCTCAGGGGTTCAGGGACCTCTGCAACAATGCAAACATTCATATTGTCAGAGTCCCAGAGGAATAGGAGAGAGAGTGGGACAGAAAGAGTATTCAAATAAACAGCAGCTGAAAAATGTCTCAAATTTGGCAAAAGACACAAACCTACATATTCAAGAAGCTGAGCAAATCCCAAACAAAGAAAATCCAACCAGGTCTACTCCAACACACAGCATAATTAAACTTCTAGAAACTGAATAAAAAGAAAAAAAAGTCATGAAAATATAAAGAAATTGTTACAAAATCCAAGTTCAACTTCCTATCACTCAAAAAGCTAATACTCAAGGATGAGTTTTGATTGGAAATGAATATGGGCTTTATTCAGGAGGCCAGCCACTTGGGAAAAAGACAGACTCTTGTCCTAAGGCCAGCTCCAAGGTTTCTGCCTGGCTCAGGGGTTTTTAAAGGAGTTTAGGGCAGTTAATCAGTAAAGGGAGTGCAGTGATCCATAACATTTCTTGATTATGTGCAGACTCAGTGCCAGTGACAGACGTTATCTCAGTGCTTGGAGGTTGTGCAAGGAGGTCTGGTTTCTTGGTGTCTGGGGCGGTTGGGGAAGGGTGTGGTACAAGATAATTTGGTGATATGCAGAAGGACTCTGTTCTTTTGTAGGAAAGAATGCATGATCTATAGATATACAAAGAAAGGTTTAGTTAATTACGGGGGCTAAGGGTGCCTGCTTGAAAACCACTAGGTTGGCCAGAGGGGCCAAAGTGGCTTCAGTATAATGCATTACCTATAAAAAACACTAATTCCAATGAGCAGATGCTTCATAAAAAACATGCAGGCCCAGAAGGAAGTGATGAATTTTTCAAGTGGTGAAAGAACAGAACTGTCAACCATGAATTCTATGTCTTGTGAAACTACTCGTCAGGAATGAAGAGGAAATAAAGACACTCTCAAGGAAGGAAAACTGTAAGAATTTGCCTCTGGCAGAACTACCCTTAAAGATTAGCTAAAGGAACTTCTTCAAGGACATAAGAAATAATAATAATAAAGGAATCTTGGACATCAGGAAGGAAGAAAGAACAATAGAAAGTGTGTAAATATGGGTACATATAGTAGACTGTCCTCTTCATGAGTTTTAGAAATCATATTTGATGACTGGAGCAAAATTGTAATGCCAACTGATACGCAAGACAATGATAATTGAAAGTGGAGAAGGCAAAGGGACCTAAAAAGAAGTAAAGTTTCCAAACTTCACTTGAAATGCTCAAATGTTGATACCAGTAGAACATAATAAGTCACATATTTATACTGAGAGCAACCACTATGAAAAGTACACAAAAAGACACACTCAAACTCACTATAAATAAGATTGAGTCCTAAAAAGTGTTCAAATAACCCACAGAAATGCAACAAAAGGAAACAAATGAATGAAAACTAGAGAAAACAGAAACAAAAAATAAAATTGCAGACTTAAGCATTAACTATAATCACCTTAAATGTAAATGGTCTAAATACACAATGAACAGACAGAGATAAGTGGAATGGATAAATAAACATGACTCAAAAATATGCTGTGTACAAGAAATTCATTTCAAATTCAATGAAAGAGATAGATTGAAAATAAAAGGACTGAAAAAGATTTGTCTTGCAAATATTGATAAAACCAGGTGTGGCTACATTAATATCTGATAAATTTGATTTCAAAGCAAAGAATATTACTAGAGACAAAGAGAAATATTTTTTAATAATAAATTTATTTTTTATTGGTGTTCAATTTGCCAACATACAGAATAACACCCAGTGCTCATCCCGTCAAGTGCCCCCCTCAGTGCCCATCACCCATTCACCCCCATCCCCTGCCCTCCTCCCCTCCCACCACCCCTAGTTTGTTTCCCAGAGTTAGGAGTCTTTATGTTTTCCCTTTCTGATATTTCCTACCCATTTCTTCTCCCTTCCCTTCTATTCCCTTTCACTGTTATTTATATTCCCCAAATAAATGAGAACATATAATGTTTGTCCTTCTCCCATTGACTTATTTCACTCAGCATAATACCCTCCAGTTCCATCCACGTTGAAGCAAACGGTGGGTATTTGTCATTTCTAATGGCTGAGTAATATTCCATTGTATACATAGACCACATCTTCTTTATCCATTCATCTTTCGATGGACACCGAGGCTCCTTCCACAGTTTGGCTATTGTGGACATTGCTGCTAGAAACATCGGGGTGCAGGTGTCCTGGCATTTCATTGCATCTGTATCTTTGGGGTAAATCCCCAACAGTGCAATTGCTGGGTCGTAGGGCAGGTCTATTTTTAACTCTTTGAGGAACCTCCACACAGTTTTCCAGAGTGGCTGCACCAGTTCACATTCCCACCAACAGTGTAAGAGGGTTCCCTTTTCTCCACATCCTCTCCAACATTTGTGGTTTCCTGCCTTGTTAATTTTCCCCATTCTCACTGGTGTGAGGTGGTATCTCTTTGTGGTTTTGATTTGTATTTCCCTGATGGCAAGTGATGCAGAGCATTTTCTCATGTGCATGTTGGCCATGTCTATGTCTTCCTCTGTGAGATTTCCGTTCATGTCTTTTGCCCATTTCATGATTGGATTGTTTGTTTCTTTGCTGTTGAGTTTAATAAGTTCTTTATAGATCTTGGAAACAAGCCCTTTATCTGATATGTCATTTGCAAATATCTTCTCCCATTCTGTAGGTTGTCTTTGAGTCTTTGAGGATAGCAAACTATCCTTTGCTGTGCAAAAGCTTCTTATCTTGACGAAGTCCCAATAGTTCATTTTTGGTTTTGTTTCTTTTGCCTTCGTGGATGTATCTTGCAAGAAGTTACTGTGGCCGAGTTCAAAAAGGGTGTTGCCTGTGTTCTCCTCTAGGATTTTGATAGAATCTTGTCTCACATTTAGAGCTTTCATCCATTTTGAGTTTATCTTTGTGTATGGTGAAAGAGAGGAATATTACACAATGATAAGGGATCAATTCACTAGGAAGATATATTAGTTTTCTAGGACTGCTATAACAAAGTACCACAATCTGGGTGGGTTAAAACAATATAAATTTATTATTTCACAGTTCTGAAGGGTGAAAGTCTGAAAGTAAGGTGTTGGCAAAGCCACGCTCCCTCTGAAACTTGTAGGAGAAGGAGGAGAACCCTCCTTTTCATCTTCTAGCTTCTGGTGTTTGCCAGCAATCTTCAGCATTCCTTGGCTTGTAGATGTATCACTCCAATTTCTGCTTCTGTCATCACATGGTTCTCTTCCCCCTATGTCTGTCTGTGTCCAATTTTTTTTTCTTTTATAAAGCCTTCCCTAATCCAGTATGACCTCATTATAACCTAATTACCTCTATTTCTAAGTGAGGTCACAGATTCCAGGGGTTATGATTTCAACATACCTTTTTGGGGGACACAATTCAACTCAACATAAGATATAATTATCTTAAATATGTATGGACTCAACAACAGAGTTTCAAATTACGTGAAGCAAAAACTGACCTAGCTGAAAGGAGAAATAGACAAACCACAATTATAGCAAGGGACTTAAACAGCCCTTCTCATAAATTGATAGAACTACTAGACAGAAAATCAACAAGATCCTAATGAATAATTGTGTTGACTTCTACCTAGCAATCAAGAAATAGATAATCTCATCTTAAACCAACTCTTCCAGAAACTTACAAAAGAGAGAATACTCTTCAATTTATTTTAAGAGACTGGTATAATTATGATAATTAAACCCAAGAAAGAGAATACAAGAAAGAAAATTATAGGTAATGCTCAATAATGAATATGGATTTAAAAATTTTAAATAAAATATCAGCAAACTGGATTTAGCAACATATAAAAAAGATACTACATTATGACTAAGTTTAATTTATTCAGGTAATGCAACATTTGTGCAACGTTTGAAAATCAATTGATATAATTCAAAGCATTAACAGATTAAAGAAGACCATATAACCAGGTCAAGTTATTCAGTTCCTTGGTTAAAATTCCACACTCATTCATGACTTAAAAAACCTTGTTAGCAAACTAAAAGTAGTAGGAAACTTCTTGGTCTAACAAAAATAAACCTACAACAAATATCATATTATTAAAATATATATCATGGGGCACCTGGGGGCTTAGTTGATTAAGCATCTGTCTTTGGTCAGGTCATGATCTTGGGGTCCTGGGATGGAACCCCACATCAGGCTCCCTGCTCAGTAGAGAATCTGCTTCTCCCTCTCCCTCTCTACCTCTATGATCTCTCTCACTCTCACTCTCTCTCAAATAAATAAATAAATAAATAAATAAATAAATAAATAAATATTGTAAAAAATACATAAATAATGAAGGATTCTTCTTAAGATGTATTATAAGACACAGGTTATCTATTACTACTTCCATTAATCATTGTTCTGGAGTCTCAGGCCAACACAGTAAGACAAGGAAATAAATAAATGTATAAGTAGTGTAAAGAAGTAAATAAAATTGTCATAATTCATAAATGACATGCTTTTCTTTGTAGAAAATCCAAAATAATCTGGAGACAATATGTTAAAGAGCACTTAGCTCGTCTGTTGCAGAAATGTAATTACACAAATTATTACACTTTTATTTAGCTACAAGAACCAGTAAAAATAACATTTATAGATACTTCAAAAATATAAATACCTCAGAAAAGCTAGTAAAGGACACACAACACCTTCACTGAAAAAAATTATAAACCTTTAATGAACTAAAGTTACCCAAATAAAAGAAGAGATAGACCATGTTCATGGATGGGAAGACAATATAATAAAGATGTCAGTTGTCTCCCAAATAGAAATATTTATTCAATGTAATTCTAATCAAAATCCAATAAATAAAAAAATCCAATAAATATTTTTCTATCCTAAAAGCTAATTCTAAAATGTTTAGGGAAGGGTCAAGAACAGCCAAGACACTCTTGTAGAAAAACTTCAAGATGGGGAGACATACCTACAAGATATGAAGAGTCTTTATACAGCTCCAGTAATAAAGGATAGTGTGCCATTGTTGGAGATGTAGACAAACAATCTAGATGAATAGAATGAAAGCCCAGAAAAAGACTCACATAAATATTGAAACTTGCTATATAATAGTGTTGGCATAGCAGATCAGTAGAAAAGGATAAATTCTTTAGTAAACAGGGCTGGGATTATTGGTTATGTATAATGAAGAAAAAGAAAATTATACCCATACGTCACATTATACATAAAATTTAATATCAAGTTGGGACTCCAAATGTCAAAGACAACTCTATAAAAGTTCTAAAAGACAATATAGATGAGTGCCTTTACACGACACTTTATGAGACAGGGCCTTTATATCTGCTGGTCCTTCTGTCCAGAAAAGTCTGTCTTGCCTTCTGCCTGCTTCACAGCAGCTCACCCTTAAAATTCTAGCTCATATGTTACTTTTTCTTAAAAAAGACTTCATAAGATGTGGTTTATGTATACAATGGAATATTACTCAGCCATTAGAAATGACAAATACCCACCATTTGCTTCAACATGGATGGAACTGGAGGGTATTATGCTGAGTGAGGTAAGTCAATCGGAGAAGGACAAACAGTGTATGTTCTCATTCATTTGGGGAATATAAATAATAGTGAAAGGGAATATAAAGGAAAGGAAAAGAAATGTGTGGGAAATATCAGGAAGGGAGACAGAACATAAAGACTCCTAACTCTGGGAAACGAACTAGGGGTGGTGAAAGGGGAGGAGGGTGGGGGGTGGGGGGGAATGGGTGACGGGCACTGAGGCGGACACTTGACGGGATGAGCACTGGGTGTTTTTCTGTATGTTGGTAAATTGAACACCAATAAAAATTAATTTATAAAAAAAAAGCTTTCATAATTACCCAGGCTTAATCAGATTCCTTGGGCATAAATACTCAAAGGTCATTCTATTATTTTTTCTTTCTTTAAAAATTTGCCTTTGAGTTATGATTTATATAAAATAAAGTGAATAAATCTTAAGTATAAAGCCTGATGGATTTTTACATGGGTGAATATTTGTGTAACTATTACCTAGATCAAGACATGGAACAATGTTTCTTCCAAGCTTAAGCAGGTGGCTTCCTCCTATTGTTAAATAAAAGGGCAATAAGGGCTGGATGGAGGTGTTGGCTAACAGATAATGAAAAACATGAACAATTCATTGAGGCTGAAGTCAGTGCAACCTCCATGTAGGGCCTTTTAAAGAAAGCCCATTTATTCTACTCAAAGCAACCTCTAATTCATACTTAAGTCACTTGCTGAACTCTATTCTCTCTGTGTGTGTCTATTTTGTGTGTGTGTGTGTGTGTGTGTGTGTGTGTGTGTATTTTTAATATGGGTTTCATTCTGATTTCAATATTGTAAACTTTTAATATACTCTTATATTACTGAAAGTACCCCCTCCACATACTCATCATTCTCACGTTTTCAACGTTTTTCAATGTTTTAAAAAAGATTTCATTTATTTATTTGAAAGAGAGAGAAAGAGAAAAAAAACATGAGTAGGAGAGGGACAGAGGTAGAGGAGGAGGAAGAGAATCTCAAGGAGACTCTGCACCAAGCCTGGAGCTGATGTGGAGCTGGAACTCACAACCCTGAAATCACAACCTGAGCTGAAACCAAGAGTTGGATGCTTAACCGACTAAGTCACCCAGGTGCCTCTATCATTTTTCTTTTGAGAAATTTTTGACTGTTTTCACCATTATTTTTCCTTCTAGATAACTTTCAGAATAATTTTATCAAGTAGCCATAAAAAACATAAAGCATTTTATTTTATTTTTTTTTGTTTTTTTTTTCATAAAGCATTTTCGAAACATACCATTACTTCACTTCAAGTCTTTCATTTATGTCTTTGGTGGCATAAACTGCTATGTGAACCTAAAATCCTTCATGCTTCAACCAGTTGACCTGGTTGGAATGGAAGTAGAAACAACCCCATGGCAACTTTGGATTAAAGATGGAGGCAACGCAATATGGAATAACCAGGCTCCCTGAATCCTATTTGGAAGAAAGCTGCCCTGATCTAAAACACCCATTTTGACTTTATGTGAAGAAGGAATACATTTTCATTGGGTTAAGCTACTGAAATTGGGAACTGTGTATTATAACAACTAGCAGTTCTCAGTAATGCATCCTTTATGTGGTTCTCCCCATCTCTCCACAGGAACTATACTATTTGAATTATGCACTAATATAACAATATTTAGAAAAAGTAGAAATTAGGAAAAGTACACTACAATCATTGTAGTACCGGTATTTAATGATAACCATTGTTAACATTTTGATTTCAACCTTTTCAGTTGTCTTGTCGGTTGATCACTCTATCTCTGGGCTTTGCCACATTGTGATTAAAAAATCAGTTACATTTCTTAATTTTCTACTTGCCTATACAGTAGAGTTGTCAGATTTAGCAAATAAAAATGCAAGATCTCTAGTTAAATTTGAATTGCAAATAAACAATGAAAAATTGCTTATTATAAGTATTTCCCATGCAATATTTGAGAAGTACTTACATTTAAAAACGACTGTTTGTCTGAAATTCATATTTAACTGGGTTTCCTGAATTTTATTTGGCACTTCTACCATGCAAGGACTTAATACACTCAAAGTGTGCCCCATTTTTTTCTGTTTCATGTGTCAAGGTACAGCTCCAGCTTTCTCTGACATCTAGCTGCCCCATGCTATCTAGCTATCTCCCTGACTGATGGTCCTCATTAAAAAAAAAACCTAGCTAAAACTATATATACAGCTTGTTGGAGAATAATAAACAACAAATACAATAGTGCTACAAGCTTAGACTCATCTCAGAATCCTTATTGTGGACCTCTTTCCCAATTTCCTTACTTGCCTCCACATGGTAGGACCAATTCATGCCCATTATTGGGAAAACTTTGAGCATCTCTGTGCCCTAAGTCCAGACCCAACTTCCTTAAGGCCCTAATGAACCCTTCTGTCCTTGGCATCATGCTAAGTACTTTATATATATTATCTTATTTAAGTGGCTAGAGAGACCAGCCATCCTGGTTTGCTGACGACTATCCCAGTTTTAGTACTGCAAATTCTGGTCCCAGGAGACCCCCTCCCTGGGGAAAAAAGGCCTGATTTTCAGTGATGGATGTTGAAGGTTGGAAGAAAAGTACAAACATCACAGAGTGGCCCAAAGAATAGAGGCTGAAAGCAACATTATTGCTTTTTAGTGGTCAAATGGATGCAGCATAGGAGATCCATCTTTTGTAGCTACTGCTAATTTCCCCTTGTCCACCAATATTGACAACCATGAATTGCGCTCCACAGTAATGGATCACCCATTGTTGCATCACTCCCAGGGATGCAGCTGAAGTGTGCATCTTAAGTGCATTGTGGTCATAACTGTTAATAGTTAATATTTTATACCTGACTGCCCTTGGATTGTTTTGCTTTTTATCAAGGTAGCACTCGTTTATTTTTTCACATTCTTAACATGTGACTATGTTTTCTAAGAGTTCAAGTGATGAGAATGATAACAATGTCAATGCTAGCATGACCCAAACTTCACTGAATAGGGCAAAATGTGTTATTTAAATAATAAATGGAAAGACATACAACCGGATTAGGAAAATATGCACCCAGAACAGAACATACTG
Source organism: Vulpes lagopus (assembly GCF_018345385.1). Taxonomy (NCBI): domain Eukaryota; kingdom Metazoa; phylum Chordata; class Mammalia; order Carnivora; family Canidae; genus Vulpes; species Vulpes lagopus. Next base: position 29,495,560 of record NC_054829.1, read on the forward strand.
TACAGTATTTGGAATTGAGCATGGTGGAGCTGGGAAGTAAAAGCATATATACAAACGGAACCTCACAAATCTGGGATGAGACAGGCAAGTACTTCTAAATCAATAAAAAGTTTTTCATCTCCCCAAAAGACACTAACGCTAACTTGAAAAGTATAGCTGCTAAATTATTCTGAGTATACCACAGGGAAAAAACAAATACATTATCATTATAGTTCCTGTGATTGCTCCGCGAAATTTAGTGAAGTTACATTTCCTGATTCAAAGTTGCGCCTGCAAAGTCCTACGGGCAAACAAAAGTTTGATAACAGACGTGTTGGCTCCTTAAAGTATAGAGCCAATCCTGTCAGTTTTTAGAAATGATCCTGCAAGGAGGAACTATCAGATGGTGCTTCAAATCACTGAAATTTAAAAATGCCCCCTTCAAGTCTTAGGTACTTTGATTTCAAAACTAGTTTCAAATTGTCTTCTTGATTTCTACTAAGATTTAAATGGAAGCACAGAAAATATAAGACAAAAGATTGTTAATATCTTACTCAAATACAAACTAGACTCGGCTCATCCAGCTACATATTCAGCAGACAGTGCAAATTTAAGGTTTGACAAGTTCCATTCAGTTCATAAATATCTTACCAAAGAAAACGAATATGTTGTAGCTTCTAAGTAGCCTGCACATTTTGTATATAACGCTGCTAACAAGAGGTGACTTGCTTACCTGTGAAATTGAGGCTTTCATAATGATAAATTTTAGTCATTTTCAGTGTTCTCAAAATGTACAAAAGCATTTAATGAAAGTTTTGATTTTACGGAATGGAAGGAGATAGCCTTGTTATACATGTGCCTACAAGATAGCTGTCATTGCTGCCTTCCATATAAAAGAGGTTAAAATGTAGGCCTACCATAAAAATAAACTTTTCAGAGTGTGGGATAAGAAGAATATCCTTCTGTAACTTGGAAATACGTTGAAGAATGAAAAGGATTACAATAAAGTAGAAATGTATATGCGTTTCTCTAAAATTGACGATCTCTGAAGAGGCTAGAAGAGGCATAGAAAAGGATGAACTGATTGCACTTGAGTTTGATGGGATTTGTAAGTTGTAATAAAAACTCATATAGTGAGAAATGACTCATTTTTTAGAGATAAAGACTGCTCCAGAACTCCAAAGGGGAAAAAAAAACCCGCTGCCAGAAAAAGACACCAAGTTAACCTGGACTTCTTAATTTCTTTACTACATTGTAACTTACTTGGACTCCAACTTCAGTTTCATAAATCTCAATTACCTCTGTGCTTTAAAACTATTTTTCCTGAGAAAGGTTGAAATTATGATGGCATTTAATGTGTTTTAGAATACTTTTAAAATATGGGTTTTTAAGACCTGGATGGTCTATATCAATAGATACAACGGACCTAATTAATTGACAAAGGGCTAATCTGTCAAAATGACCCCATGGAAACAAGTGTATAGACATTTTTTGGAGAGCCGGAAACTAACTTCTACAAATCAAAAAATCTACTGGTTGGAAGTAAAATCCTCAGTGTTCCATGTCTACATGCTTTTATTAAGATGATATTTAGCTTGATGTCATCACATTGGACTGATACTTAGACTGAGTCATGTGGGCCTGATAAAAGCAAAACTGCAAGTCAACTGAATTTTATGTTTAACTGCTCAGTTTTACTATTACATTAAAAAAAAGAAGTGTGTTCTAAAGGTTGTGTGTTCTAAAAGAACTATTATTGGAAAAGGAACACATACTAAAAATATGGGACATAAGGATAAAGGTCATTATTATTTTAATTAAATACAGGTAATACCTGTCTAATTAGTCTTATTGGTTTACATGCTTCTTCTTTTTTTTTTAAATTAAATTTACTTGTTCATTTGAGAGAGAGAGAGCATGAACAGGTAAGGGGGAACGGGCAGAGGGAGGAGGGAGAAACAAATTCCCTGCTGAGCAGGGAACTGGACATGGTTCTCTGTCCCAAGACCTTGGGATCATGACCTGAGCCAAAGGCAGACACTTAACAGGCTAAGCCATCCCGGCGCTCCAGTTTACACACTTCTTTTAAAAAGTCTTACATTTGGGATCCCTGGGTGGCGCAGCGGTTTGGCGCCTGCCTTTGACCCAGGGCGTGATCCTGGAGACCTGGGATCGAATCCCACGTCAGGCTCCCGGTGCATGGAGCCTGCTTCTCCCTCTGCCTGTGTCTCTGCCTCTCTCTCTCTCTGTGACTATCATAAATAAATAAAAATTAAAAAAAAAAAAAAAGTCTTACATTTATATGTCTTAGAATACACAATAAACTAAGGCATCTATGGGCAACTGATTTTCAACAAGGGTGCCAAGACTGTTCAGTTGGGGGGGAAGAGTAGTCTTTTGAATAAATGCTGCTGGGACAGCTTATTATTGTTCTAATCAACATAATTATGTTAATAGCAATAACATGCCATTGCTTAAAAGTATTTGAAAGTGAATAATACAGAATGATGTCTAATTAAAAATAAACACCTATTTTCCATATTTTTGTTAAAGCAATAAAATATAATTATGTTAATTATAATTATATATTGTGTATAATAAATGTATTCTATGCATTTATAATATAACGTATATTATATACGAAATCTAGAATGTCTGGGTGCTCCAGGTTGGAACTTTAAAAAGTTTGTGAGTTAACCCAGTTAATCCCCATCTTAAGTCTACAAGATAATATGGTTTTCTCCACCAACTTATGGATGAGAAAACAGAGGCTCAGAGACATAAATTAACTTGCCTAAAATGACAACATAATAAATGGAGGATTTTTTTCCTCTCTCCCATTAAGGTTCATCTACTTAGCTCTCTCCTTTTTAGGGGTTGATTGCACATGGAAATGCCCATTCTCCTTAATTAATACAGGGTTCAGGACTTACTAGTCCACAGTAATGAGTGTGCATGCACACGTGTGCATGTGTGTGTGTGTGTGTGTGTGTGTGTGTGTGTGTGTGGTTTGGCCAGCAGTATACTCTAAAATGAGGAACCCAGGTTTCTGTTTTCTCTGGAAAACTCGGATGGTCTGGAGACCCTGAGCCCGCATACCTCCGCAGTAGCTGTTGCTGACCGGTAGCTGGCTGTTCAGGCGGGACATTCATCTCCAGTTTGCCCAGTTTCCCCTCTCCCTTTGGCTTGTGTCCATCCAGCTTTATTCAAGGACATTACACTCACTTCAAAGTGGCAGCAGATGATAACGATAAAGAGTCTGGCTCTGCAGCCAGACGGGGGTTCAAATCCCATCTCTGCTATTTTATAGGCTTTTTAACTTTGGACAAGTTACTTAACCTATCTGTGTATGGGTTTCTTCAGTAAAAATAGCGTAATAAAATTATGCTAATATTAGCATCTTCTCCATAGGGTTTTTTGAGGATTTGAAGTGATAATTCAAGTAAAACCCTTAGGACACTCTTTGGCATGCTTTGGCGTGTTTCCTATTACTGTTATTACTGCCTGTCACCTGGTAACCACCTCAGTGTGCATCCCCTGCTGTAAAGGAAACCTCTTCCCTCTGCAGTCAGAGGTACAGCCCCAGCCACACAATGAGAACAGATCACAATAGTCCAGCAGCTATGCTTTCTGGGTTAGTCCATCCTAAGTAATTCCACACACATGGACATCACTCATCCGGCGCACACTGAGGTAAACCAGAGCCAAATTACTTATTTTTTTAAATTTAAATTCAATTTAATAGTCCCTATTCTAAAGGGAAGATCCTGCCTCATGTCCTTCCTTCTGTTTTCAGCTTCCCAGCTCTAGATACCCTCCACATGATTAACCAAAAAGGAACAAGCAACAGTTGGCAAGGTAGTGCTCACTAAATTCACACAGGCAAGCAACAGCATTTCTTCCACCTTCACCTTGAACCCCTCCCCAAGGAAGTTAGAGTCTCAGAGACAGCTCTGATGCAAACACACTCAAGAGGGCCTATTACCAAAAACAATACCGGCCACTCCATCTAATCATCTGAATCATGTTAAGGGTGATGCCCCTTAAATCCACCCCCCCAAGATATGAAACCAACTCTCTACCTCTTTGAGGACTGATAAAATGCTGGCAGTTTATAAAAGATTCCTAAAGAATCTTAAAGATCTGGCTTTAACTGGTTATATGTAGATATTAATTTAGATTATAAATATAATTTTAACAAAATACATCTACTCTACATATTTAACCCTTAAAATCTGTTCTTTCACTTAGCACTATATTACTAATATATTTGGTGTCACTGCATTTACTCTTACAATGTTATTTTTATTGGTTTTATGGTATCCAGCTGTGAGAATGTAATCAATTCTCTAGTCTCAGACATCTGGACTATTCCCTGATTTTCGCTAAGACAACAATGAGGTGATAAACACCCTCATGAATAAAATTTGGACAGCAACTTCATTTGTTTAACCTGGGAATTTTTACTATGTTCCTCTAAGTAATGCTCACCTGTGAAAATCTGCTTGTAAGGAGTAACAAAATGTTAAAACATCCTAATTTGTACATTCCATCTACTTCCTGTTAGACCCTAACAGACAGAGAAGCTATTAGTTATCTACATCTACTATGTGTTCTGTACTTTCATTTTTTACTTAAATCGCCCAACAGCCTTTTGCAATGGGCATTATTATCTTCATTTAAGAAATGAGGCTCAAAGGAGTAATGTCCAAGGCCTCAGCTAGTTAATAGCAGAAAATTTGAATTCTTGTTGGTCTGACTTAAAAGTTCAGGGACTTTCCTTAACACCATATTCCTGAAAAGATTTCATAATTCAATTTTTGTATAGACCCAACAATATTTTAGATGCTGTGAGGAAGATGACCATTTAAGACTGTCAGTGAATGAATTTGCAAAATGAATAACCACTCACTAAAAACTGATAGAAACTGAATGTTTTGTTACAAAGTAGCTGAAGTCAAGAGGTATTTCTAATTTCCTTTGATCCTAAATACATATTACTTTGTACCATCTGCTCTGGGATGGATGCATGCTCAAGTTAAATCCCATGTTGTTCCTTAGCGCCCACCAAAGCTCTCTGAGAGGTCTCTATTTGCGAGTCTGACTCCCTGTTCTTATACTCCCTGTTAACCTAGGTTAACTTTTCTCTGTTAGTTGTTGTAAAAAACATACATACTAATACCAACATACTTTAGGCTTAACAAAAAACACATTTAAAGAGTATGCCACGTTAATTGTACTTCAGGATTGTGGAATCTAAATTCTGGATGATTCCTTTCTGCCCACTCCTTCATCTTAATCTGTCCATCTTCTGGAAATTGAAGAAAGAAAAATACATCTTATTCACCCAACTGGTCAACTCCCGACACTGAATTTGTTGATTTGTAGTTTAGCAGTTACTACAACATTGACACTGCCTTCCAGAAGAGTTGAGCCTCTCATGCATTGGTCATCCTTGGCACGTATCAGTTAGGATAGGTTCATCTGCAAGAAAGAGTACCTTAAATTATAAGAAATTTTCTTGTTTCTTAAAAAAGATTCCCTAGGTGGACAGTTCTACGTAACTCAAAAATGTCATTAAAGATCCAGTTCCTTTTCACACTTCAGCAACAGCATCCTGAGCCTGGTGGCTTTTTACCCTCATGCTGTCAGCTCAGTGTCACCAGGTGGCTAGGCTACCACAGCTCTAGGCATTAGGTCTTCATACTACATTCAAAGATGAGAAAAAGGAAGCAAAGGAAAAACACCTTTCCTATTCATCAGGAAGGAAGTGTTTTCCAGATTTTTTCCTATGCCCATCATGGGAACTGGATCACATGGCCATCTCAAACAGCAAGGCAGGCCGAAAAGTGAGTATCTGGCAAAGGGGTTTACGATTCTCATGACTGGCATAAGTATAAATAAATCTATATTTATTAAGCCTTTTTACTCCCACCTTTGTGGTGCTTTTTAAACTCTTTTTCTCTTACTGTGGTCAAGGCTAAAGAAGGAGGAAATGACTGTTGGATGGGCAGCTAACAGTGTCTGTTCCTCATGTGATAATGGCTCCTCATGTGACCCTCTGCAGTCTGATAAGTAAGAAAGACAATAAAGTTACATATATGCTATGATTAGGGCTGGTCAAGAAGTGGGTTGGGTTTATGTTTGGCTCCTGCTTTCACCTCGCCACAGTAAGAATAAAAAAGATAACGAAGACACCCACATTGTAAGACTACAAAAGCTGATTAAAATTTTCCATAGGGCGAATTCATTACAAATGCCATTAAGAGACTCATGTGAACCTAAAATGAAGCTGAAGTTATGGTTCTGAGTCAGGCAGAGAACAGCTCATCTTTGATAGTATCTTCGCCAGAGACAGCTCTCCTCATCTCTTATGACTACGAATTGGCCCAGTTCCCTGGTTAAAAGGCCTACTTACTAAGGCAAAGTCAGGACGTGTGACATGATATGGGTGGCCAAAAAATTTTTTTAATGCCATTTGTGTGTGTGTGTGTATGTGTGTGTGTACGTTCCTCAGCAATGTATCCGGCATCGCAGCAAGTCTGTGTGGCCGCTACACATTAAAGAAAATCATCTGCTCTAAAAACCAGTCCCTGGGTCTCTGAGTCTCTCTTGTCCTCTTTCTATGACATCCTCTTATGAATTGGAGTGGAAAGCCAGGAAACCGCCAAGGTCATAATACAACAGTGTTTTTACCTCAGAAAACAACCACATGGGACTTAATTTGGACTTTTGTCCACCCCAACCTCTCTCTGCCTTACTTCTCTTGGTATGGCTGGAGCCTAGAGCCCAGTGTGGGGAATTACAAAAGATACTGTCATTGGGAAAATGACTGCTAACTAATGATAAATTTAAAATTAGGATACAGAAATGTAGCTACCAAATGACCTCAGGTAGACCCAAATACATATTAACTATATAGTTATATAAAATTAGTAAAGTTTTCTAGAATTAGTAACCTTAATAATAGTTATCTCTAGGTGGTGATATTTGGGTGAATTTTCCTCATCCTTTTCTGTATGTATAATTTCCCAACCACAAATATTGTTCTCACAGTTAGGTAAACATCATTGTTTTTCTTCTCTCTCTCTTTTAATCAGCGTCGCAGAAGAAGACGTTATAACAGCTGGTGCTGTCGCCATCTTGAGAAGGAGCAAACCTTCAAAGAGCTGTTTTCTTTACCTCAAGAAGCGCATTTCTCACTGGTGAAGGGAGAATAGCCGATAGATCAAGACCAGAAGTTTTATGATGGTTTCTCAGGGAAGAGACTGCCCAGGGTGCTTTGGGGGCCTGTTCCGTCTGTCTCCCTGCTGCTCCTGGCTCTCTGCAGAATTTAGCAGATTAATCACTGTGCTCCATCCCAGACTCTGTTATTTTTAGCTTTGTTGACTTCTCCACGGTAGGCAAACAACCGTGCACTGGCCTAAGTACCCTGCAGGTGGGCCAGGGAGCCCTGGCAGAGGGCAGCAGCCCTGCTGCGGGAAGAGGACCGCTCTCCCCGAGGGGAAGAATGGCTTGGTATCTCAGCTAGGAATATTGAGAGAAGACGGAACCAGGCTAAGGGCTCCGGGGACTCCAGGCTGGCTCCACCTAGAATGCTGCCGGGTGTCAACGGCTTTCTGTAAAGAACTGTGCCATCTGTGAAGGAATGGATGCATCATTGCCCTCACCTGGCCTGTGAACTCTTGATGTCATGGCAGCTGGGCCGCCCCTCACTCGGGTACCCTAACTCTGAGTCTGGTGTGACTGCTTTTCCCTTTGGTCACCCTGGCCCATCACCATGGTCACTGCCCAGCATCCCGTTTACCTCACTCGTTGCCACTTTTACCCTGTCTACTTCTTTCCTTCAACCTTTCCTCTGGGGAATTGCTTTAGAGCCTCAGCCTTTTTCTGCATGTCTCACCTTGTGCTCTTTTAATTAAAAAAAATTTTAAGGCCACCTTTAAGGTGGAATTGGCAAATAGGAATTGCATATATTTACATTGTACAATGTGATTTTTTAAAAGATATACAATGTGTGACTTCATATATGTGTAAGTTTTCCAGGGATGAGAACACTTAGGATCTACTCTTAGCAAATCTCAGGCATACAATGCAGTATTATTTACTGCAGTCACTATACTAGACATTAGATCCCCAGAACTTATTCTTCTTATAACTGAGCTTGCACTCTTTGACCAATGTTTCCTGATATCCCCTGGCTCCCATGAACCACCGTTCTACACTTCGGTTCTGTGAGTTCCACTTCTTTAGATTTTACATATAAGTGAGATCATACAGTATTCGCCCTTGTGTCTGGCTTATTTCACTTAGTATAATGCCTTCCAGGTTCATCTATGTTGTGGCAAATGGCAGGATTTCTTTTCCCTTCACTCTTTATCATAACAGAAACATGTTCTTTCCCATCAAGACCTAGCCTCTGAACCTCAGAGACCATAACTAGTGTCCAAGGGCAATGACCCAGGTAAGCCCACAATGGCAACCTTGTGGCTGCAGAAGCTCTTGTGAGGCCCAATTCATTTCTGACAATTTGGTGATGTGACAACTTTTCTCCCATAACAAAATGGAACAGGTAGTCCTGAATCAAATCCTCTTACCAACTGTGGACCTTTGGCTACCATCTCATGATCCTGAAGTTACAAACATCATGGGAAAAGTCAAACATGCTAAGGACCATTGGACAGAAATTAAAGAAAATTCTCACTTTTTTAATGATGTGACTGAGCTGCTAAACTACCATGAGATTCACTTTCTTTTGGATTTCTTATGGTTTACGCTGCTGTTGGGTGGGTACTCTATTACTTATGGAGGGAAAGGAAAAAATCGTAACAGGGTGTGGGATTGATCAAGGGTTTCTTTAAGTTTGGAAGATAACTTGCACATATAAATCCCTTTATTTTTTCTTTTGTTATATTATTATTATTATTATATCATTATTTGCAAACAGATAATTCTTTTTTTTAATAAATTAATTTTTATTGGTGTTCAATTTACCAACATACAGAAAAACACCCAGTGCTCATCCCGTCAAGTGTCCCCCTCAGTGCCCATCACCCATTCCTCCCCACCCCCCGCCCTCCTCCCCTTCCACCACCCCTAGTTCGTTTCCCAGAGTTAGGAGTCTTTATGTTCTGTCTCCCTTCCTGATATTTCCCACACATTTCTTCTCCCTTCCCTTATATTCCCTTTCACTATTATTTATATTCCCCAAATGAATGAGAACATACACTCAAACAGATAATTCTTTATCAAATTACCAGTTTATATTTGGGTTTACCTGTAATTTCTGTTTATATCAGTCCTATTAAAATCAGGAATAAGAAAAAGTGGTTATTATTTCTTCTGTTATTCCACAGTGTTTTATAAGTTTTAGCCAATACAATAAGGAAATAAAATGAAATAATTACTTTAAATATTGGTAAATAGTAAAATTTTAAATTTCAAATTTGAAGATTGTTTTCTTAGAAAGAGTAAGAAATTTTACCTTAGGTCTCAATTTCCTCACCTATAAAACTGATATAATAGTATCTAGCTTTTAGAAATATTGAGGATTTAATGAGCTAATACACATAAAAAACTTAGATAATGCCTAGCCCATTGGTAGTCCTTTTGCTTGTTATTAAAACAACTGAATAAGGTGGGACGCCTGGGTGACTCAGTCACTTAAGCATCTGTCTCTTGATTTTGGCTGAGGCCATGATCTCAGGGCCATGAGATGGAGCCCCAGATTAGTCTCCACACTGGACATGGAAACTGCTTGAGATTCCCTCTCTCTCCTGGCCCCTCCTCTGCCCCTCCCTGCAACTCGAGCACACTCAAAAAAAAAAAAAAAAAAGAGTAAGGTAACTGGACAGAAAATTAAAATACAAAAATTAGTAGTTTTGGGAGCGGTGGATGACCCTACACCTGGCGAAATGGAGCTTGAGGCCATGAGCAGATACACCAGCCCAGTGAACCCTGCCATCTTCCCCCATCTGACCGTGGTGCTTTTGGCAATTGGCATGTTCTTTACCGCCTGGTTCTTCGTTTATGAGGTCACCTCCACCAAGTACACTCGGAATATCTACAAAGAGCTCCTCATCTCCTTGGTGGCCTCACTCTTCACGGGCTTTGGAGTCCTCTTCCTGCTGCTCTGGGTTGGCATCTACGTATTAGCTCCCAGCGTGCCAACAAGGTAGCTTCACTGAACTCCTGCTTTTGTAAATTAATTTTTTTACTATTGCTGGAAGTGTCCCACCTGCTGCTCCCAATAAAGGCAGATGTGTGACCGTCAAAAAAAAAATTAGTAGTTTTACTTTTATTTTATTTTATTATTTTTTTTAGTTTTACTTTTAATCAACAGAAATTTGAATGTCAGAAGGGAGGAAATTCCATTTTTAATAAAAAATCAAAGTATAAAATACCTAGAAATAAAATGCACAAGAAAGGCAAAAGACCTAAATAACCATAAAACCTTATTAAAATGTAAATAAAAGATATCTAAGTGGGGTGACAACTTACTAAGAATGATAGAGAGGCGTCTTAGAGCCTAGAGCCTAGAGCTTAGTCAGTTGACTATGACTCTTGATTTCCACTGGGGTCATGATCTCAGGGTCATGGGATCAAGCCCACCATTGAGCACCAGTCCAGCTCCTGCTCAGTGGGGAGTCTGTTTTCTCTCCTTTTCCTGCTCCCTTTGTCCCCGCCCCCCCTGCTTGCACACACACACACACTCTCTCTCTCAAATAAATAAATCTTTAAAAAAAATTTAAAAACTAAGAATGCTAGAAAATGTCATAACAGTGCCTGCTCTTCACAAATTAATTTATATAGTCAATGAAATGTCAACCAGAATCCTAGTTTGGTATTTTTTACACTGGATGTGATGATTTTAAAGATCAATGGAGGAATAGCTGTGAATAGTCAAGTAAATTCTTACAGAAAGATGGTTGGATGATATAACAATTTGCTGTACATTTAATGTAATAAAAAATACAGTGTATGGGGATAGGATGTATATAGAAATTCTCTGTACTTTCTACCCAGTTTGGTTGTGAACCTAAAACTGCTCTAAAAGATAATTTATTTAACGTAAATAAATAAATAAATAAATAGGTAAAAAAAAAACAAAAAACAAAAACAACCCTATGGACTTGGCACAACAATAGACAAAGAAATCAATGAAACAGAACCCAGAATTGGTTCAAGTAGATATGAGTCTTAATATTTGACCAAGGAAAAAGGTAGTTAATAAATTATTCTGGCAGAATTGACATCTGGGGAAAATAGGTTAGACCTATGTATCATACCATCACATCCCTACAGAAATATTCTAGGAAATCGACTTTAGGAAAGCATTTGTATAAGCTTGAAATGGAGAAGCCTTAAAACATAAGGTCCAGAAGCCATAACGAAAGCATGGGCATTTTATGCATGTAAAAATTAAAACTTTCACATAAGAAAAGACACCATAAGTAACATTTGGGAAAGTATTTGCAACATATGTGACAAATGAGGGGTTTATGACATGAATTCTATTGAGAACTCTTACAAATTTGGTAACAGTAGGAAAATGGGCAGAGGATGTGCACAAGAATTTTCAAAGGAGTGTATGTGCATGACCAAGAAACATAATTTAAAAATTCTTTAACTATTTTGGAGTGAAATTAAATACATATTTCACATAGTAGATGGGCAAAAATTGAGAAAGTAGTAATATATTTATGTGGTTGGAAAAAAATAGAAACCATTTGAATGTCTAATAACAGGAGAGTGATTTAATAAATATGACATAAATGTATGGAATATTATGCACTTATTTTTCTAAATAATTTTTTTATGCATTGATGGAGTTCTAAGTAAAAAGCAAGTTGTAGAATTGTGTGTATGCGTGATACCATTTTTGCAAAACAAACCCAAACTAATTGTCTTTAGCAACTTCTATATTGGTATACGTGAGTATAAAAAAAGAATGGAAAGATACACAGCAAAACTTAACATTAGTTACTTCAATAAAGGAGATGGATTGGGAAAGGGGATTTATTAAACTATTCCTTGTATATGTCTGTATTATTTAATTTGATGGAATAAGTGTGTATTTCTTTGCATTTAAAAATACAATTAAGCAATCTGCACTTCTAGCTATGATTTGATGATAACAAAGCTACCAAGGCAGTAAGGGCTTGAAGCATTAAAACAGAAGAGAAAAGGAAAGCACTGAGGAGTGAGCTGAAATTCTCTAGTGCATTATTCCTCAAAGCACCTGCAGACCCATAAACTCTGGTGAACCGAAAAGCTAAGCAGAATGTAGCAGCTAATAGATGGAGGTATTAAGTAGATTTTTGGCTGGTCTATCTATATAGAGACAAAAAAATTGGAGTTGTGGCTCACCACAGAGGTGAGCCTTGGGAAACAGAAGTGACCAGAAATAGACCACTGCTCACAACAGCATGAAACAGTCTCAAATAAACTCACATGCAGACAGGATTAAGATAATTCATCTCTATCATAAAAGCCTACCCAAAAGAAAAGTGATTCCTCTCTAAAAAAGCTAATATTATCCAGAGACTCAAATTGTATACTTAAAATGTGTACAATTCTTCATAAATAATGTTAGTATTCAGCACTACCACCCCCCCCAAATACCAGGCATTCCCAGAGACAAGAAAAACAAGAGTGAGGGGAGAGAAGAAGAAAGGGAGGGGAGTAGGGGAGGGAAGAAGAGGGAAGGAGGAGGGAGAACAAGATCTAGAAATAGACTCACAGGAGATCTAGATTTTAGAGGTACCATGTCCAGACTGTAAAAGACCCATGATTAATAGATAATAAGATAGAAGTTTTCAGCAAAAACCTGGAATCTATTTTAAAAAGGCAGATGGAAATGAATGAACTGAAAGATAGGTCAGTATAAAATACCTACACAAAAACATAGAGATGAAAAGAATAGAAAACCCAGACAAGGGCATAAAAGTAATGTGGGGCATACTAATGCAGTTGAACATTCCTATAAATGGGGTTCTAAAAGAAGAGACAGACAACAGGACAGAAATTTTATTTAAAAGGATAGTTGCTACAACATTTCCAAAATTATTTAAGCACATTAAGGGATATGCTCAAGAGTTTCTAAAAGAAGCAGCTGAGTGGCTTAGTCAGTTAAGCATCTGACTCTTGATCTCAGCTCAGGTCTTGATCTCAGGATAGTGAGTTCAAGCCCTGTACTGGCTGATGCTGGGTGTGGAGCGTGCTTAAAAAAAAAAAAAAAAAAGAATTTCCACAAAATCCAAACAAGGTAAATTGAATAAAAGCCATACCTAGGCACATCATAGTGAAACTGATAAGAACTAAAGGCAGAGAAAAATTTAAGAGCAACAGAGCAAGCAGATCCATTAGCTGCAAAAGAGCAGCAATAAACTGACAACTGACTCCCCAGCTGCCTAATTTATATTAAATTTAATAAAGCATGGGTACATGTTATAACCTCTAAGCCAGGGATTAGCAAACTTTTCTGTAAAGGCCGAATAGTAACTATATCCCGGTTTACAGGTGTACAGTCTCTGTGGCCACCACTCTACCCCTCTGAGCAATTGCAGACGATACATATACAAACAGGCATGGCTGTGTTCCAGTAAACTTTTACTTGCAAAACAGGCCACAGGCCAGAGATTGCTAACCCCTGCTCTAGGATAATCATTTAAAAAGGAGTGGAGTAGAAGAGTGTGTAACTAGCTCTACGCATTCTCCCGGGGTGCTCTCATCTGTTCCCATGGCCTCGATCACCACCTGTGTGCTCAGGGCTCCCAAATCTCTGTCCAGTCAGACCTACCTCCAAAGCTTCAGATCTGTCTCTGCAACTGCCCCTGAGGTTTCTTATTTGAACATCCTTCAGGTTTATTAGGTGCAAAATGACATCTTCTTCTCTGCTCCCCAAACATGTTTTCCCTTTCATAGTTCCTTTTTTAAAAAAATATTTTATTTATTTATTCATGAGAGACACAGAGAGGCAGAGACATAGGCAGAGGGAAAGGTAGGGGAGCCCAATGCGGGGAGCCCGATGTGGGACTTGATCCTGGGACCTTGGGATCATGCCCTGAACCCTGAACCGAAGGCAGACTCTCAACCACAGAACCACCCAGGTGTCCCTCCCCTTTCATGTTTCTAAGCCAGGGCTGCCATCCATCTAGTTTCTCAAGCCAGACCCCTGGAAATTGTACTTAGATACCCTTTCTCCATGATATGTTTAGTTAGTCAGCAAACGAGGCCTGCTTATTCCACCATGGAAATATTTTCTCTCAAACAACTCACAGCCTAGTAATAAAGCCTTCATAAACAAATGCAGAAATTATGTAAGAGGTAAGAGAATGTGTTGGTGGATATTAGATGAGGTGCTTCTAGCTTCTTAAGAAGACGGCTAAATACCGAGGAAATTATTATAACCTATGGCTAGAAAAGAAGGTGTAAGTGTCTAAGGGGAGAGAGCAAAGAGAATGCTTTAATGCTGACTGACATGCTGTTCTTTTTATTCCACACTAACCACTGTCTACCTGCCATTGGCAGAAACAGCGTCCAACAGGAGCCCTTTCCACCTGGCTGGTGCCTCCTATAGACATTTAGGGAGGCCCATCTGGGATGGAAGAACACAGTGAGAGACAGAAACTTCAAAGGCATGAAAATCAGGGGCTCCTCTTCAAGGGACCTGTTCTCTTGCATAGAAGATGAACAAAGTTCTTCTATCCCTTTGAGTATTCTTAAGGTCATGGTGCCCTGGGAGGGAAGATAGAAGTTGTGAACACTGAACTGAGACCAAGGAACCTGGATGAATAAGAATCCTAATGACCAAGAACAGTCTATATATGGTTCTGTGAAAAGACAAATTTGTGAAAAACATCAGACAAGGATATTTTAAGAGTGGAAAATTGCAGACCAATCTCTACCATACATATAGTTACAGAAATCCTTAACAAATTGTAAGCAAACTAAACCCAATAATACACATAAAAGGATAACACATCACAACCAAGTCCTTTATTTCAGGAATATAAAGTTGGTTTAACATTAGAAAGTGAGTCCAAAATCCTTAAAATAAATAAAGAAATAAAATAAAAAGGAATTCCTGGGTGGCTCAGTGGTTGAGTGTCTGCCTTTGGCTCAGGGTGTGATCCGGGGTCCCAGGATCGAGTCCCACATTGGGCTCCCTGCATGGAGCCTGCTTCTCCCTCTGCCTGTCTCTGCCTCTCTCTGTGTGTCTCTCATGAATAAATAAATAAATAAATAAATAAATAAATAAAATCTTTAAAAAGAAAAAGAAAATGAGTCCATAAGGGTGCCTGCATGGCTCTGTCAGTTAAGCATCCGACTCCTGATTTCAGCTCAGGTCATGATCTCAGGGTGGTGGATCTAGTCCTGTGTCTGGCTTCCTGTGGAGTCTCCTCTGGATTCTCTCTCTACCTCTCCCTCTGCCCCTTTACCACCTGCACACAAATGTGCTTTCTCCCTCTCCCTCTCTCAAAATAAAAAAAGTAACACCTTAAAAAAATAAGTCCATATAATTTACCACTTTAACAGGTTAAGGAAAGATTTCATACAATCATCACAATAGATGTAAAGAAAGCATTTGATATTAGTCAACACAAGTTTACGATTTTTCAAAAAACTTTAAGAAACTAGGAACTAAAGGGAACTTCTTTAATATCATAAAGATTTTCTATGAAGAACATATAGCAAACCTCATATTTAAAGGGGAAAATATTGAAACCTTTTCTGTTAAGATAAAGAAAAAAACAGATTCCCACTATGTCCACTTCTATTTACCATTGTATTTGATATCCTACCCAGTGTAAAAATGAAAGATTTGAAAGGAATAAATTTGTAAACATGGTTATATATAAGGAAAATGAATAAAAAGCAAAATCTACAACTATGAGAACTACACAATTTACCACTGTCACTGTATACAAAGTAAGTGCACAAAAATCGGTTATGTTTTACTTCCATAAAAACAATTTAATATAATTTTTTTTAACTACAAAAAGAAAACAATACCATTTACTTGGTATCACAAAACCTAAATACCAAGGAATAAATCTAAAGAAATATATGTGAGTCCTATACATCGGAAAGTTTAAAACATTACTGGGAGAATTTAAAGATGGCTTAAATAAATAGTTAATCCATATTCATGGGTCAAAAGACTTGATATTATAAAGATGTCAGTTCTCTTTAAATTGATCTATTGATTTGGTGCCATCTTAATTAATATTCCAGCAGGCATTTTTGGTGAAAACTGATGAACCAATTCTAAAATTTATATTTATTTATTAAAAGATTTTATTGATTTATTTGAGACAGAGAAAGAGAGCACAAGTAGGGAGGAGGATCAGAGGAAGAGGGAGAAGCAGACTCCCCACTGAGCAGGGAGTCCAATGTGGGGCTTGATCCCAGAGCCCTGGGACCATGACCTGAACCAAAGGCAGATGCTTAACTGACTGAGCTACCCAGATGCCCCAATTCTAAAATTTATATGTAATTGGAAAGGGCTAAGAATAACCAAGATACTCATGAAAAGAACAAAGCAAAAACGCTCACTCTCTTAAATATCAAGATTTCTTATAAGCTATGGCAATTAAGACATATGACATGAATAGAAGAATAGAAAAATAAACCAATAAAACATAGTAGAGAGTCCATAAACAGACCCATACGTACATAAATACTTGGTTTGTATCAAAAGGTGACACTGCAGGTGAAATTATCTCTTTTCAACAAATTGTTCTGGGTCATTTGTATGTCTATATGGGAAAAAAAAGAAATTTCACCCTTTCTTTGCATTAAATAAAAAAAGATAATTCTACAGACCAAAAATACAGAGAACAAGCTGATGGTTGCTAGAGGGAAGGGCAGGGGGTGGGAGGAGGATGGGCAAAAATAGGTCAAGAAGAATGGGAGATCCAGGCTTCCAGTTATGGAATGAATAAGCGATGGGAATAAAAGACACAGCATAGGGAATGTAGTCAATGATATTGTGATAAGGATGTATGGTGACAGATGGGAGCTACACTTGTGGGGAGCATAGCATAACGTATACAGAAGTTGAATCACTATATTGTACACCTGAAACTAATGTAACATTGTGTGTCAATTGTACTCAAATAAAAACATTAAAAAAATAAAATTCCTTCTAGAATTTTATTATATATTATATATTATAATTTTATTATATATTATAATTCAATATATAGAATTATATATCTAAATTTGAAAGATACAAAAAATAAGAATTCTAGAAGATAACACAGAAAAATATCTTGATGGCCTTGGATAGACAAAGGATCACAGAGCACTTAGGATAAACAAATGATAAATGTGCTATGTTAAAACTAAAGAAAACAAATGATAAATGTGCTATGTTAAAACTAAAAAATTTTACTCATCAAAAGATACAATTAAGAGAATTAAAAGGCAAGACACAGACTGGGAGGAGATATTTGCAATGCATGTAATGACAGAGGACTCATATCTAGAATATGTAAAGAACTCTCATGGGTCAATAGGAAACAGACAGACAATCCTCTAGAAAAATAAGCAACAGACTTGATGAGACAAGATTAACAAATGAGGATATCCAAAGGTGAATACATATATGAAAAAGCTCCCACTTCATAGTCACTAGGATAATGTAAATGAAAGCCACAATTAAATACACACTAACCAGAATGGCTAAAATTAAATAGATTGAGAATACTAAGCACTGCCAACAATGTGATGCAACAATGCTGGGGAGGGGAAGGTGTCTATTGGTACAACCAACTGAAAACTATCATTATCAATTAAAGCTGCATATTCACATGCTGCATGAGCTAGCAAGTCTATTCCGAGGTATATACATACTTAAGAGAAGTGAGTACATACGTGAACCAAAACACATGCATGCAAATGTTCATAGCAGCATTATTCAAAATAGTAAAAAAATATAACTGGAAACAACACAGACATCAATCATGCAGAGAGTAAAAAATTAAATTGTGGCATATTCACCCAATGGAAACACGGCAAAGAAAAGCAACAACCTGCTGCTACACACACTTTGCTAAACCTTACAAACACACTGTGAGCAGACACAGTAGTACATTTTATGCTTCCTTTTATACAAAGTTCAAAAATCACATAAAATTCATGTAGCATTTCAGAAGTCAGGAGAGAGCTACCTTTGAAGAGAAGGAGGCAGTGTCACTGGGCATAGCACGTGAGGAGTACCTGGGAAACCTGTAATGTTTATTGTTCTGGGTGATGATTCAATGAAATATAGACACTTTACGAAAATTCTTTGAGCTTATACTTATGACTTGTGTACTTGTCTATATGTGTGTTCTACTTCAATAGTTTAAATAAAGGAAAAGATAGAAACATAATTAAGTGAAAAGTTTTAGGAGTATAAGTTATAAGAAGGTTAAGAATTATATGGGCACTTGGGTGGCTCAGTTGGTTGAGCACCTGACTCTTGGTTTTGGCTCAAGTCATGATTTCAGGGTCCTGGGATCGAGCCCTGCATCAGGCTCCGTGCTCAGCTTGGAGTTAGCTTGAGATTCTCTCTCTCTCTCCCTCTGTTCTTCCCCTCCCCCACACTCTCTCTGTCTCTCTCTAGAATAAATACATCAATCCTAAGACAAAAAGAATGATATAACCCACAGGGAGGAATTGTGTCTTACTAAACTACCCTATTATTAAACATTCCTTGGGAAACTTTTCTCTCCCACAAAGCTCCTCCAGAACATACTTTAAGCTTCAACCTGATTGTCTGCTTCTGCCTCTCCTCAACTGCTAATCAGATTTTATAGTCCCAGTGCTGTGGAAGGCTGGCACCTGGGCATAACGGTGTCTGTGACAAGCAGAGCTGAAGGCAGCAAAGGGGAGGCAGGGCTGCTCCTTGTGAAGTGCCTGGGGCCCCATGTCTGAGAGGCACCAACCCGTGGGCCCTGGGGCGCAATGGTCAATAATGGGGCATAATAGAGTAGCCACATGGAGGGTTCTCAATACTCACCCCGTCCGCCCCATTGTGCTGCTACACTCTGGAGAAAGAAGGGCATTACCTGCTCTTGTCTGGGTGACCTCATGGGAGTGATTTCTGCCATTTGAGCGTTCTTCTTCTCTAGGAAGGGCTGCTATGCACCTCCCGATGTGGAGGTGAGAGCTAGCTAACATAATTTTTCCTGAACAGGTCTGACAAACTCCTACTTAGGAGTCTTGGAGTTTGCTGGTTCTGGAAACTTCCTCCCTCAAGCATCAGTGTGGCACCTTCCCCTTCCTCCTTTGAGTTCTCACTCAACTGTCTCTTCATCAATAGAGGTTCCAGGACAAATTCCCCAACTCTCTTCAATTAAAAAGCCTAACGATTTCCCCCCTCTTCCCTCAGCAGTTCCTTATCCTTCTCCTTTGCTTTTTTTTTTTTCCTCCACAGCCCATGTATTTTGTTCATTCATTTTTATCATCCGTCTCTTTCCTTTAGGATGTAGGTTCTATGAGGGCAGGGATTTTACCTTCATTGTCCATAGCTGTATCCCCAGCACTTAGAATAGCATCTGGCACAGAGAAGGTGTTCCACAAATAACTTCCTGAGTGAAATAACACACACAAAGGTGCACAGCACAGTGTCACAGCAGGCATTCAGGAAAAGCTGGCTTCCTCCCTTTTTGTTAAATTCCAAAATCCAGGTTGTTTCAAGGTTCCAAATAACCTGAATCAGCTTCTTGAAGTTGGAATATAGCAAACCCTCATAGAATCCACCAGAATACTTGATTCTGTATTAGTCTGCTCTGGCTGCCATAACAAAATACCACAGACTGGGTGGCTCAAACAACGGAGATCTATTTTCTCACAGGCTGGAGGCTGCAAGTCCTAGATCAAGGTGGCAGAAGACTGGATTTCTTCTGAAGCCTCTCTCCTTGGCTTGCGGATGATGGCCTCCTTGCTTGGTCTCTACGTGATCTCCCCACTGCCTATCTGTGTCCTTGTCCTTTTCTTAGAAGAACACCAGTCATCCAACTAGGGCCCACCCGAATGACCTCATTTAACTTCATTATCTCGTTGCCCTCACATTCTGAAGCACAAGGAGGTTACCAGTTCAACCTACACATTTGGGGGCAGGGGGTCACAAATAAGCCTGTAACAGACTCCAACCGGTCCTTGTGGTGTGAGCTCAGTAATTGGGCTGAATCCCTCCTGGTTTCTTGGGGCCCCAGACTTGAAAATGAAGCCTGTGGCTCTTGCTCCTGCTGCTGACAAGAAAGAGGCTCCTTGCTGGCTCTCCTGTGAACATCTCCTTGAGTCCTATCACAACCAGAAATTAGGGAATATACGATGGCAGAAACTGAAGGCAGATTGTCATCAGAATTACTGGTGTTTTGTTTTGTTTTAACCCTGGATGCATGTAGTAGAGAGGGGAAAAGAGTGGGACTCCATCCAGTGTTGAGAGGAGAAAGTTGGTTGTAGAGCTTACAGATGAGGGTAAGCAGGGTAAGGGGGAGCAAGAGCGAATTAACATACATTTGGGGATTACTCAATGTCAGAAACTGTCATCTCCCTGAATCCACACACCAACCCCATGAGTTGCTATTATTTTTTCTCCCATGCTACTGGTGAGGACCCAGAGGCTCAGAATGCAGAACTGGTGTTCATTATCTCAGTCTACCTGGCAGTCAGATAACCCCAGAGAGTCACTGTGCCTATAGCAATGGCTATACAAAGAGCTACTACCCTCACCTCCCACCTTCCTGTCCAGCCACACCCTCCTGCGTGTAAAAAGAAGATGACGCCTCTGTCAGTTTTTTGGTACTTCCAGAAAAGGACAAGACCAATTCTGTGTGTGTCGTCACTGTTGTTGTTTTAGTGAATGGGTAATGTTCCTTGAAGAAAGAGCGAAAGCTATAAATAGACACAAAGAAGAAAATTCTAGAAAAAGCAAAACTAATCTACAGTGACAGAAAGCAGATCGATGGTTGCTTGAGGGGAGGATAACCGCAAAGGGGCTAGGAACCTTTGTGGGTGGGGGGAGATGTAACTGTTCTGTTTCTTGATTGTGGTTGTTATACTTGTGTGGACTGTTGTCAAAATCCATAAACCTGGGGCGCCTGAGTGACTCAGTGGGTTAAGCATCTGCCTTCAGCTCAGGACATGATCCTGGGGTCCTGGGATCCCCTGCTTCTGCCTCTCTCTCTGCTCCACTCCCCATCCCACTCATGCTCACTCTCACTCTGTGAAATAAATAAATAAAACTTTTGTTGTTTTTTTTTTTTTTTAATTTTTTATTTATTTATGACAGTCACAGAGAGAGAGAGAGAGAGAGGCAGAGACACAGGCGGAGGGAGAAGCAGGCTCCATGCACCGGGAGCCCGACGTGGGATTCGATCCCGGGTCTCCAGGATCGTGCCCTGGGCCAAAGGCAGGCGCCAAACCGCTGCACCACCCAGGGATCCCTAAATAAAACTTTTGAAAAAGACACCCAACAACCTGTACACTTAAAACAGGTGAATTTTATTTTATGTAAATCATGCCTGAATAAAGTTGATTTCAATAGAAAAACAAGTCACTAGGAATCCCACCACTCAAAGATAATCACCATTACCATTCTGGTGTTTTTATGCTGCTAGGGGACACACACACACACAGACACACACACACAGTGTCACATTCTATATTCTGTTTTTTCTTCTCTCTCAATAACATATCATGGAAACCTTTCCATGTCAATACATGGAATGCTGCACCAGCATTTTTATAATGGTAGACTACACCATTACGTCACACAACACAATCTGCTCAACCAATTCTGTTTGAAAATTAAGATGTTTCCAATTTTTTGCTCAACACTGCTATGAATATTCTTGTAACTAAGTATTTGAACACATTCTTAATTATTGCCGTAGAAAAAATTTCTACCAGTAAAATCACTGAGTCAAACAGTCTGCTGTTTGTGGCCTTGGGATGGTTAGCCTCTCCTGGGCTCCGCTTCCTCAACAGAAGCACAGAGTTAGCAATTGTACTTAATCTCATGGAGTTTTAGGAGGATGATATGAAATAATACAATCAAATTCATTAGAGGTCATAGGGACGCCTGGGTGGCTCAGTGGTTGAGCATCTGCCTTTAGCTCAGTGCATGATCCCAGGGTCCTGGGATTCAGGGCCACATCCAGCACCCCATAGGGAGCCTGCTTCTCCCTCTGCCTGTATCTCTGCCTCTCTCTGTGTGTCTCTCATGAATAAATAAATAAAATCTTCAAAAAAAGAGGTTCATATTTTTTAAGGAATTTGACATACCTTTCAAAAGTGCCCTGCCTAGGGCAGCCCGGGTGGCTCAGCGGTTTAGCGCCTGCCTTCAGCCCGGGATGTGATCCTGGAGACCTGGGATGGAGTCCCATGTTGAGCTTCCTGCATGGAGCCTGCTTCTCTCCCTCTGCCTGTGTCTCTGCCTCTCTCTCTGTGTCTCTCATGAATAAATAAATAAAATCTTTAAAAAAAAAATGCCCTCTCTAAAAGCGATACCAATTTATGCACCCAGAGCCATCTCTGGGTCTTGCCTGTAGGCCAGTGAGCTTGAGGATCTCCATGGAAACAGATATAAGGAAAATGCCATCAATGACATATCCTGAAAATCCCCAAACTTTGGAAGTTATTGAAATCTTACAGAGTTAGTGTTTCAGTCCTAACCTTAACTGAGCTCCAGGGCCATGAGGGTTCAGGGGTCTGAGATCACAAAGCTCAGTTAGGAGCACATCCAAGGACTCAAACTCAGCATGGAAACCACCACATGATTTGCTGAAGGAGCACTAAGTCAGGGGATCAGGAAAGAACTCCCAATCGTCCCAGGCTCAGGTGCTTTCTAATTCCCATGCCCACTTGTCTGATCACACCACACCTTCTTCCAGAACAGTCCCTCAGGGATCCTGCAAGTTGCGCATACAGTTGTGATTATCAGTGAAACTCCAGTTGGCTCCACCTTATCCTAATCCTTGGTTCTGCTGTTTGTGGCCTTGGGATGGTTAGCCTCTCCTGGGCTCCGCTTCCTCAACAGAAGCGCAGAGTTAGCAATTGTACTTAATCTCATGGAGTTTTAGGAGGATGACATGAAATAATACAATCAAATTCGTTAGCAAGAGCCTCCACCCTAAGGAGGTGCTGATTCTTGCTTAGCATTAGTCTTCCTCACTGGTCCCTCATACTTGCCTCAGGCAGCAGAGAGGCCTGAGAGGAACAACCTCCCAGCCTTAAAATTCTGCCCCAGAATCCATAGTGCTGCCTCTGCAAAGGGCCAGCCAGCCACCGTCCTCATTTTAGATCTGCCTAATGCCATCCATACCCTAGATGAAACCTCATTCTTAGGGGAGGCCTGCCCACCCCTCATGCCTCCAGGACCACGCCTGACAAATATAGAAGAAATTACAGGCATCTGATTTCAGGCTACGTGTGTACACTTTGTCTGAGCCAAGCCCCAAACCCTAGTTCTGCTGCTGCATCAAAAGACCATCTCTCCTCCAGGCTCCGGGCCCAGAGTAAGCAGCAATTTGGGAGGCAGCCCCCCTCTTATTTTTAGCTTTGAAAACCCAAAAGCCAACATACCAGCGCTCACCCAAGCGTCTCTCGCAAGCTGTTGTTTGATTTGGGTTGAGAAAATGACAGGCTGAGTTCTGCACCAAGAACAGAAGAAAAAAAGAGAGGGGTGGTGGTGGTGGTGGTGGTGGTGGTGGTGGTGGAAAAGGAGTTTTATTTTCCCTCCCCCGCCAACCTCCATCCCCCTCAACTCCTCCCTTAGGCCTGGGTGGACCCTGCCTGGGTAATCGTCCCCTGCTATATTTAAAAACCACAGATGTGTTGGTGGAGACTTAATTTCGGAATTGCAGGCGGCGTCTCCTGAGGACAAGGGGAAAGCCGGTGCCGCGCGCCCGCCTGGCCGCCCTCCCCGCCCGCCGCCCGCCGCCCGCCGCCCGCCCCGAGCCCCGGGCTCCGCGGAATCCAGGTCAGGACTGGCCGCCGAGCCGGGAGCGCCGCGGGGCGCCGGCCCTCGGGTGCGTGGCCGCGGGCGAGGGCGGGCGGGCTGGTGCCGTGGGCCCCCGGGGCGCCGGGGCCGCGAGGCGCAGGTCCGCTGCCCGCGGCTGCTCGGGACGCGATCTGAAAATCCCCCCTCGGCGCGCGAGGATAAATATGCGCGGCTTGTCATTCGGTGCGGCTCCCTGGCTCCCAGCTGATAGGGTGACGTCCGCTTGGGAGGCTTGGAGATTGGCTTTTTGATTTGGCTTCTTGCTGCAGCTTAATGGGCAAAGCTCGCGGCTCGCCCAGAAACCAGCCCCTCGGCGCGTCCCCTCCGCGGTGACGGGTGCCAGGCGGAGAGCGGAGCGCGCGCCCAGCCCCGGGAAAGCCCCGGCGACGCGGCCGCGAGCCGGGGTCCCTCGGAGCCGCCAGGGCGCGCCGGGCCGCCCGCCTGCCCGCCCCTCCCGGCAGGGATCCCCCCGCCCCCCGCGCTGCCGGTGCCCGGGACTCCGGGCCTCCCCGGGCTCAGTCCCGAGCCCCCGCCCCGGCCCGGGCTCCTGCGGGGGTCCTCGGGGGGGGCTCTCCCCGGTCCTCCCCAGGCCCCCCCCGCTGAAGGCTGCGAGCCCGGGAGCCCCGCGGGCGGCGGCGGCCGCCGACTGACATGCCCCCGACGCGGCTGCGGCCGGCGGGCAGCCCGCGGGGGCGATGAGCCTCTGCGGCCGCTGAGCAGCCGGGCGGCGGGGCGTCGCGCACCTCCCCCCCGACTTGGCCACTCCGCTCCGGAGACCGGGAGGAAACGGTGAGTAATGGGGTGAGCCTCCTGCCCCTCCCCCGCAGCGGGCGGCCGGGGCTGGGGGCTTGGGATGCCCCCGGAGGGTTCCCGCTGGCGAATGCTGGTGTTAATTAAGTTATTTCTCAAGATCATTCACACAAGCTGCCTTCCCGTGGGTTTCGTGCCCCGAGAGGTGGGGGGAGGGCGCCTCGGAAACTGGACGTTTTGTCTGCGGAGCTGGGGGGGGCACTGGCAGTGTCTGGGGGGCATCGGGGGGGGCGCAGACCCAGGCGCCGGGCGTGTGTGTGCGCTCGGGCGGCGGGTGCGCACCCGGGAGGCTGGCGCTGCGGCGCGGGCGGGCGGCACGGGGGCCGGGGTGCGGGCGGTGCTCCCGGGGCTGCGAGTGCCCGCGGGGGTCGGGGGCTCGGAGCGAGCGCGTTACCCCGCGGCGCGCGCCCGCCCGCCCGCGCACACACACACACACACACACACACACACGCGCGCGCGCGCGCGCCCAAGCCCGGGACTCCGGCGCGGCGGGTCGGGAACTGCAGCCCAGGCGCACCGGCCCGCCGTGGCCCAGGGGGCCGGGAGAGGGAGGGGTTCTCGGGGCCCGCGCCCTCCCGACCGCGGGGGTCCGGGCGGGCCTCGGCCGGGTGGGGAGACCCATCCCCGCCACCCTCCCCAGCACACACACGCACACACACTCACGGGCGCACACAGGCCCCCACTCGGAGGCTTAGCGCTGCTCTGCAGACCCGGCCTGACCTGCCCCCAGGACCCGAGCCCCTGGGGAAGACGAAGAAAGCGATTTGCTCCGGGGGGTGGGGGGGGGGAGGAAGCGGTTTTTCGTCTTTATTCATTGAGTTTTATTTTTAACCGTGGAGGGAGTGAAGGGGGGTGGTTAAATAGAACAAATGTCTTTAATGCAGTGCCATAAATTTACCCGCTTGCTGCCCGCCTCTCCCTCCCTCCCTCCCTCTCTCTCTCTCTCCTCCCTCCCCCTCTCTCTCTCTCTCTCTCACTTATCTTTTCTGGCGACTAAAAAACCCTAAACGTTTGCTGGTTCAGTCTCCTGGGCAGAGGGTTGTAATTGGGGCAGGTTCTCAGAAAGGCAGGCTGCGAAGCCCTGAGCTCCCCGGTGGTCAAGAAACACCCCGAGCGAGGGCCTTGTGGGTACGTGATGGGCACGCAGCCGGCCTGGCCTACTGGTGGGGCACCGAAAGGGAAGCCTCCGGGCCTCTGGCGACCTGGTGACTTGCAGCCGCCTGTGATTAATCTTCCACAGCTGTTGTGCCCCATCCACTTGAGCTGAGCTCTTGTTTACCTCGATTTTCAAATATAGCTGCTGCGCCATGCTCTTCCTGAAATAGGGGATCGGAGCACTCCATAGGGGCGCCGGCCTCCTGCTGGCTTCTTCTTTTTAACCGGCTGGCAAGTTTGAGAGGAACCTGCCTTTTCATGCCTTGCGGTCCCTCACGGGAGGGGGGGATGGTTGATCCCAGAGCTTAGGGTGCCATGCGTGGTGTGGGCTGATCACCCCAGCTCCTCATTGCCATCTACGATTCCTTTACGCAGTCCCCACACACATGTCCACTCCCTAACCTTTTTTCTAAAATAAAATATGGATGTTGGATTGAGAAGAAGCAGATGGGGCCTGCAGATCTGAACTTGAAATCGTTCTTGAACTTCATGGAGACGGAAAGGCTATTCATGCAGTTTTCTGTACTTGGAATGCTTTCTTGTTCTTCCAACACCTCTAAACTCCAACCCCATTCTTGTCAAATGTAGTCCTGTTCTCCTTCCAGCTCTTAGGTCATTGGTTACTTCCTCAAGGAAGCCTTCTATACCTTCTCTGACTGGGCCAGAACCTCTGGGCACTTATAACCTGAGCCTATTGTTTTGAAGTAATTTAAAGATGCATATTAAATTTACTTATGTGATCGAGTAATGCTAGTCCCACCTCTAGACAGTCAGCTCCATGGAAGGAGGGAACATAGCTGTTGTCCTTTCACAGTGTATCTGCGGGGCCTAGCACCAGCGCTCAGGAAATACTGGATGAAGAATGAACTCGGAAGGGCCAAGTTATCCATCCTCTCTGCTCTGCTCCTCTGATCTCCACTTTGGCATTTGCTGTACTGCCTTCCAGTCAGAGAAGAAAGAACGGAGTTATCAAACTGACCCTGTAAAAACCATTTCCTTCCTTTCAGCTCCTTCCTGATCTGGAATGCTGAGGCTGAGGGAGTGTGCTCTCGCCCCATCCCTGCCCCGTTCCTGTGCCAGGTGGCACCTTGTATAGTCTCTGGGCATGGTTGCTGGGATTGTCCATGGGTAGTGACTGGGGGCATTGTTCCTTGGCCTGAGTGGTCCAGTCACTGCTCACAATCTGGATTTGGGGGAACATGTCCCGAATCTTGGCTTTTCTTTAAGCTACCATGATTGGGTAAGAAGAGAGGGTAACCTCCTTTTCACTCAGCCTGGTTCTTTTGCATTAGAGGCTCAAATATCCGGTGAGGCTCAGTCAGCTATTTATTCAATAATATTCCACAACAACTTACTGTGCCAAGCATTTGCTGGGTATAGAGGCAAATAAAATAGAATGGTCCTTTTCCTCAAACATACATGCATTCCAGCGGGGACAATCAGCTAGTGATTCCTTTCAGTGGAGGGTAAATCCCGGGTACAGTGGAAGCATGTAGAGAGATCACCTCTCCATAGGGGCTTCAAGAGGACTTCTAGGGACAGCTAATCCTACCAAGAAAGGATGAATAGGGGTTGGCTTTGGTGGAAGTGAGGAGGGGGAGTGGGGAGAAAGGGTTGGGACAGAAGGGATCCACATGCAAACATAACGTGGATAAAGGCTCTTCCAAATGATTGAAGACAGAGGGTACAGTTCCAGGGAAGAAGTCTGGAGGACTCTAGGGGCCAAACCTACAAGGGCTGGTACTCCATGCCAAGGATTTTCACTGTTTCCACTGGGGGTTTAGGAAATGAACAGTCAGATTAGCATTTGAGAAGGTATGTTGAGACTGGAATATAGGGAGAGAGATGGAGGTGAGGAGTTGGGAGGCCGTGAAGCCCAGTGCATCCTCTGGGTGGCCTAAGAGGGTGGGTTCCTCTTTCAGTTTTAGTGTAGATACCAGAGCTGCTCTTTTAGGAAGATGTTCCACCATTTTCTTTAATGAGATTGGCTTGAGTTTGGTTGTCTGTGTTTTGAATGCGCACTCTAAACCCAGTGCTACACAGGGTACCTGTCTAAAAGGGAAAAGGAAAAAATGGCTCCAGCAGGTGTAAGACACTTTCTAGCCTACTGAGCTGCAGAGCAAGGTAAACCCCCAAAGATCTGAGACTCCAAAGACTGGGGAAGGTCTCAAGAAGGAGCCCGGATGGGTAAGAATGGATTTAGATCCATGTTTGGATCCATAGCGATTATTGAGCAAGACATTTAGACAGGAAGAATCACATGTGTTTGTATATGCATATGTGTAGTTTTTGATAATGTGGAGAGTGAATAAAGGCTAATTCCAGAATCAAGCATATTTGGATATGCTACACAGAGTCACGTCTACTGAGGCGACAGTTCTATTTCATCCTGGATGAAATTTTCTGCTTTGATACTTGGAATGACAAATAATGCTTTCCTGGTTGTATGGCAGGAGGACTGGGTCATGTGGGGCCTGAATCTGGAAGTGGGACTGGAAACTATAATCCTGCCCTGGCTTCCCCGTGGTAATTTCCTCATTGCTTGCGAGGAGAGGACCTCAGGGTAATACAGGGTAATGTTCCCCCTAGAGAATGAAGCCAAATAGCGTGCACCCTGATCTCCCCCCACTTTGTTCCTCCTCCTCTCCTGGCACTGGCCTCAGAGTAAAAAAGATCTCTGTTCCCCTTGGGCACAGAGCCCAGGGGCAACCCCGGCTCTGTGGTCATCATCGTCCAGGCTTTCATGCTTTCCCCTCCAGCACTGGATCCCCCCTCAACTGTAAGCAGGCTCAGCAGGCCCCAGCCTAAAAAGGACGTCCTCTGTCTAACTCCTACGCCTTCACGTTCCCTTTCCATGCAGCTTTCACCAAACTCTTGAGCTTCTAGAGTAAACATCTGTCTCCGTTTTGCCACCACTCATGCATTCGTTTAGCCCCAAGCTTTCCCACGTTTCTCTACCTTCTGCCCAACTGTCACCCACCAAGGAAATCTCATCTCCCTGAATGTAATATCTGGTTTCTGATCCCTCCCCTGCCCCTCTGCCCCCTGCCAGAGAAGATTGACTGTTAGCTCCAGAAACTTTCCCCCTCTTGGCTCTCCGGGACCCACAGCTCTCCACGTGGTCGCCCCTTCTACCTCCTCTCCAGGAGTCTCTCCTTCCTCCTGCTGTCCCCTTCTCCACTGCCCCTTGGCGCACTGCCTCGTGGTTTGTGCTGTGCCTGCGACTCCTCCGTCACTGTAGCTCTCCAAGCCCCGTGTCTTGTTTCCAGCCACTCACACAATATTTCCGACAAGATGTCCCCTCAGCTCCTCAAGTTGAGTTTCTACTAAACTGACATCGCCTTTGTCCTCTTAGGAGCTACTTTTCTTGACTTCTCACTTTCTGTGGATGGCTCCAGTCAACTTCTGGTCACTTGGGCAAAAATCCCCGAGTTTATCTTTGACTCCTCTGCTTCATCCCTGAATATTGCTGCTGTCGATTAAGTCCACCCCCACCTTCTCTATTCCTCCCACCAGCACCTGAATGCATTTGATCACCTCTTAAAAAATCGTCATGATAACAGTGATAGTTGTTGTTAACAGCAGCCAACATTTGTGCCTTTACCACCTGTTAGCTACCCTGTTGCAAAGTGCTTTTCATTGATTTTCTCATTCAGTCTTTACCATCGCCCTATCAAGTAGTTGCTATTATTATCATCCTGAATAAATTAGCTTTCTAATGTCTTCCCGGCTTCAACCTCTTGGTCCTTCAATTCATGTTAAGACGGGTACAAGATCCCCCCGCTAAAACACCCTTCTGGGCCTGTCATTTTCCTTCACAGAAACCTTGCAGGGCCTCCCATGTTTGGCAGCTGTCCCCCTGCCTGCACTCAGAGCCCTCCGTGGCCTGAGCCAAGGTTCACGTCTTATGGGTCCTGTGTAGGCACCTCCATAAACTTGTCCTTTCCTCTTCTGTGCCTTTGTTCACAGTTTACCTTTCACTGAGAAGCCTACTCGCCCCTCGGTGTTCAATTCAAGTGCTTCTTCCTGAGGGGAGCTCCAATGGAGAGCCACCCCTTCCTCTGAATTTTGATAACACGGTCTCTGTTTTTCGTGAGGCCCTTAGACTTACTGAAATGGAGGTGTGTTGCTTTCTTTTTTTTTTAAGACTTTATTTATTTATTAATGAGAGACACAGAGAGAGAGAGTGAGAGAGAGAGGCAGAGACACAGGCAGAGGGAGAAGCAGGCTCCATGGAGGGAGCCCGACGTGGGACTCGATCCCGGGACCCCAGGATCATGCCCTGGGCTGAAGGTGGCGCTAAACCGCTGAGCCACCCGGGCTGCCCTGTTGCTTTGTTTTTGCACATGGTCTTGCCACCCCTCTGGGACCAAGTGCTTTCTCTCTCCCAGGCTCTGTCACGTGATACTTGAGAAATGAAGGAGTGAATAAATGAATAACCTTCCTCATTTTTGAGGTTGGTGAAACAAGGTCAAGAAAGGGGATCTGCAC
Organism: Vulpes lagopus; assembly: GCF_018345385.1. Lineage (NCBI taxonomy): Eukaryota > Metazoa > Chordata > Mammalia > Carnivora > Canidae > Vulpes > Vulpes lagopus. The sequence continues at coordinate 29,525,996 of NC_054829.1, forward strand.
CATTTATCATTAAAGAAGCCAGTGGTGGAGTCAAAAACCAAACTAGGAGCAGGCAACGTGGTGTAACAGAAGAAGCATTGAACTGTAGAAGTTTAGGTGTTAGTTCTTATCTGACGACTGCAGGCAAGACCCACTCCACTCTGTGGGCCTTCAATTTCTTATCCATCAGAAAGGGTTACGTTGGATGTGTTGACTTTTAAGCTACCCCCTTGGCCTGACAATTCTATATCCTGTGAGGCTTGTTCCACACCCTATAGATCGCCTCCTACTGAGAATACTTTTAGTTCTGACAGTATCTTTCATTTCAGAACCTTCTAGTTACAAGTTGAAGCCTCCAGTGTGTCTTATCACATGGGGTTTCTAGAGATCAGCATGGGCAGCCAACTGAACTCTCTGGATGCGTGGCCTACACAGTACCCTGAGCTGGTGGAGTGCTCTGGTGGCCCTGGGTTGGCACTCCTGCTTGGAGTCACCTCCCACTACAGCACTCTAGGGCATTCACAGAATGACTGGTACTGCTCTAGACCTCACGTGCTTCAGCCAGTCTAGTCTCAGCCCTTGCACTGCTCCCCTTATTTAGAGCCATGTAGACTCTGTTGAGAATCTATGGGGGACTACTTTGCTCAGCAGCTTTCCAGAGGCTGTGCCCACCCCCTGCCACACAAGCATTTTCTCTCCCCTGTGAGACTGGAAGAATCATGTTGAGCCCCTCAGGAAGACCTAATGAGGGAGTCATCCTCTAGGGGAATCCTTAGAGGAGTGAGGAGAGTGCACAGCTGCCCCCAGTCCTGAGTCTGCCCCTGGCACCCTCTTGTTGAAGGAGGGCCCAGGGTGTCCTATTGCTGATTGTACAAGAGAATCCCCCAGTCATAGCTCAGAGAGATGACTTTGACTGCTTGCCAGAGCCCCTTTGTTCTCTATTCAGGCAATGATATGATTTAATTCCACATTTCAACATTGGAAAATTAAGAGAAATTAAATGGCATTAAAATAAATCAGGCTCCTGGAGAAGGAGCCGAGGCAAAGGTACATAAAGGCAGCTAATCACCAGCTTTCTCTTGATGGGCAGGTAACAGGGCAGGGGGATGGCAGCCCTCTCTGTGGGTGACCTGAAAGATAAGGCCCAGGTGGCTTTCTCTGGGAAACAGAGAGGGGCAGGAGCAATACCTCCTCAGAGCTCCCTGGGCTCCTCATTCCCTTGGCCCAGCCCTGACAGGGGGGCGTTTTCTCTTTCTCATTTCTGAAATGATAGTCCTTTAGGCTTGGTGGAAGGAGACCTCTGGCAGCCCTAGGACTAAGGTTTGGTTCTGGCTCCATTATCAATTGGCAGAGAGATTCTTGGCATTTAACTGAGTGAGCCACATGGTTTCATCTGTATGAACATCCTCACAAAAGGATTACATGAGTCCAGGTGAGTGAGGAGGGAGGCTTTGTAGACTATTGGCACATAGCATTGCTTAAGATTTGTTGAATGAATGATGCACTCTAAATGTTGCTAATTATTATGCCTCACACTGTGGGTAGGGTGCCAATGAGGGGGCCATGGCACGGAGTAGGAATCATGTTAGAAGCAACGTTGGGACTGCTGTCTAAACACTGCGTGCTCTTGTTCTTCTGCAGGGAGGAAACAGACTGCTCTCTGAGGTCCGTGGCTTTAACCATTTACCTCTCTACCAGCCGGCTTCCCAGGAAGTTGGTAGTCCCCCTCACTGGTACCTCTGTCCCATATCACTTAATCCTGTAGAGGCAGCATGGATCCACTCAGCAAATATGACACTCACCCTGCCAGGCACTTGTCGAGGCCCTGAGAATACTATGATCAAGAAGGTGAACCGGAAGGACAAGGTTCCAGCTACCACGGGGTTTATGGTCTATGATAAACCAGTAAACAGACAAACAGAAACAACGAAAACTTCAGCAAGTGATGTGTACTCTAAAGAAAATGAACAGCAGTGTGCCAGAGTGCTGACGGGGGGTAGGGGGTGGGGGGGGCGGGGGGCTGGGATCACGTTCAGGTAAGATGAGGGGGCAAGCCTCTGAGAAGCTGGCATCTGAGACCTGATTGAAATGAGAAAGTGACCTATGGGGATCTTTAGGGTAAGGGTGTTCCAAGGCAAGAGAAGAGTAAATGCAAAGGTCCTAGGGCAGGTGCGTTCTAGGAACTTTAGAGAGCGCCACCTTAGCTAGAGTGGAGTTAGGCAGGGGTGAAACAGAGTGGTGGGAGTGCAGGGCAGTAGTTAGAAGCTGAAGTCAGTAAGGGGGTGAGGAGTTCTGCAGGAAGAGGAGGTTGCCAAGGATGACAGGGTCTGATTTAGATTTTTTTTTTTTTAAAGACATTTTTGGCTGTCTTGTGGAAAGTAGACTATAAGAGAAGGGGCAAGATTGGCAACTGTTGCAGGATTCCAGGCAAGAGAGAGAGCATATTGAAATCTCCAGTAGCTAGAACACACTGTGACACCTAATTGCCACTCAATACATTTGAGAACACATCCGGGCAGAAGTGAAACTTACAATCATAGGCACCTAGTAAATGCTCGACAAATGCTTCTTTCGCGAATCAATGAGCAGAATCTGGCTTTCTTGTAGTCACTCTAGGGCATGAGTTCCTCACAATATTTTGGATCTTTTAAAGAGACTTAATTTGAGAGTCTGGGTGGCTCACTTGGTTAAGCGGCTGCCTTTGGCCCCATTCATGATCCCAGGATCCTGGGTAGAGCCCCACATTGGGCTCCCTGCGCAGCGGGGAGTCTGTGCCCCTCCCTTGCTTGTGCTTTCTCTCTCAAATAAGTAAAAATAAAAATACTTTGAATCATCTTAGTTAGCAGTATTTCGGAGAGGCAATATGTCCATGAGTTCATTTTTCCTCTGTGACGCTGCATAAGTTCCTTTGGGATAGACGTGAGAAATCAACTCCACTGCTTCTGTGATGCTCTCAGCCAGAGCACAGAAATCCCCAAACCCTTTGCTCTCATCTAGATTCAGATCTGGTGTGCTTCTCGATGCACTGGTCCATGGCAGGGACCAGACCTGCTTCATCGCTGCATCTCCAGAGCTGATCACAGTCTGGACAATCAACAGATGGGTATCATGTTGAGTAGACTGGGGAGTACTTGGGTGCTTTGGTGGAATTCCAGGGTTTTCCTGCTCTTCCTGGAGAGCCCAGAACTCTCGCTGGCCCCATTGACTACAGGATGTCCCTAAAGCAACACATGTATCTAAGTTCAGCAGGTTTTATGTTGATTCCTTGGGCTTTCATGGCATTGGGTCTGGAGATCCCTGACGCAGGAGGACCTTTGCAGGGCCAGCAGGAGAACCAACGTGCCTGATGTGGTTTGGTCATTGCTGTGCCTCTTCATTCTTCTTTCACCATCCTCCGCTGTTTTTGGTTGGTCTCCAAAACCTATTAATTCTACTTCTGAAAGAGCTCACAAATCCGCACCTTCCACCGCTGGCCCACTGTCGCTGCAACTATCTGTTCAGATTCCGGTTCCATCACACTCAGATGCTGGGAGAGCCTCTGGACTAGTCTTCCTGCTCTGGTCTTGCCTTGTTCTGGTTCACCCACCTGGTTTCCCTGTTGCTATCACATTATGTCTCCTATCCAAAGGAAAAATGTCAGTCTTGTCCCTCTCATGATTCACACTTTCACTGTCTCCTGGCTGCCCCCAGAATGATGCTCTAAGTCGTTGGCTGGGTGTATGAGGCCTTTTATGAGCTATTCCTCACTTACCTCTGCAGCTTCTGTCGAGTGCCCTGTCCTTCTGCCACACTGCTCCCCCTTCTTTGAGCACACACTGCTCGTTCAGGCTGCCATGCTCTTTAGCATGGGCTTTCTGTTATTTATTTGAGATGCATTGGCTCCCGCCCAGTGAACTCCTGTTCATTCTTCAAATCCTACATCTATAGTGGCTTGGTTCATGAAACCGGCCCTGACGATTGCAGACAGCATTAGGCCTTCCTTCCTCTGTGCTCTCTTGGCAACTTGCACATACTTCCATGTCCAGCACTTGTTTTGTTGTGACTATTTGATTTTCTGTCACTGTTCCCCAGTGAAGTGGGTACTCCTCAAAGGGGATTATTTTTTGTTCATACTACTCAAACTTGGAAAAACCTTGCTCACAGCATCCCTGACAGATGGGATGCTCCATTTGAACACTGCCAAGCGTGGGAGAAATCACTGGATATTATGCCTTCTTTTTTTTGCCATTTTTTCAATGTATCTATTCATTCAGTAAATACACACTGAGTAACTACTATATGCCAGGCACTGAGATAGGCACTGGGGATACAGAAATACCAAACTGATAAAAATTCCTACCCTCTAGGAACTTTTATTTTTTTTTTTATGTGTGCAAAAAAAATGGAGTGGGTACAAATCAGAGTAACTTCCTCACCTTAATTCTGGGTGGCAGTCAACCTGTGACACATAGACTGGGTTTCATTCGAATGCATGCATGCATGAATGAATGAGCAGACTAAGAGATAAGGAGGAAAAGTGTGGACAAATCAACTGAAGCTCTCATCACTAGAAGGGAAAATAATTAGAAACCTGTTCTGCTGAAATGGATGAGTAGCATCATTTTCCTATGAAGATAAGGTAACTCTGGATCTTTTAAATTTCCTTAGTAAAAGTGTAAACCAAGCAGACAGCAGGTTTAGGGAGAAACAAAGGGAAAAATCTACTTGTATGAGTCGGCATATCCTTGGCAAGGTTTGAAAGTGAAAGTCCAGGAGTATGGGATATTTGTCCAGAACATAGAAAGACTTTTTGATACCCATTGTGAGTCAGCTCACCATACACTAAGACTTCTTCTCCTAGCCAAAGAAAGTCTCTAATGATTAGAATTACTGAGATGCAAGTATCATAGTCAGGCTGCATCCCTTCTCTTCTCTTCTAGGATTTTCAACCTTGGCTGTACCTCAAAACCAGGTAAGGAACTTTTAAGAAATGTAGATATCTGGACTCCACTCCCAGAGAGTCCAAAACTTAGGTCTGGAGCAGGATTTAGGTGTCTGTATTTTTTTAAAACTCCAAAGTTATTCTAATGCACAGTGCTCTCCAGCATGTAATCCTAGTTTCATTCCTGCCTCTGGCTTGGGGGGTTACTTAGAGGCAGTTGTAGTTCTAGCAGTGGGAGGAGCAGAACTTAAGTGGACAGAGCTTCTCCTCTTCCTATCTGGCCCACTCTCATTGTTTGTGACTCCCTAGATCTGTCACAGACTTGCAGAGAGCAAAAATCCTTGAGCCTCCACAGAGTCTGGTAAGCCTTAGAATCGTAGAATCAGTGAGCTTTTGAGCCATAGAATTTTAGAGGCAGAGAGGATATCAGAGGTCAGGTCCAACCTCATAGCCCTATCAATAGAGTTTCACTGAGTGTGACCACTTGTCCTAAAATAAAAATAAAAATAAAAATAAAAATAAAAATAAAAATAAAGCTTCTCAATATTGAGTTGAGATTCTTCTGGGAATTTCCATAAAAGTGTGGAAGATGGACACATACACAGATAAGCCCAGGTCAATGTAAAAGTGCTTCAGTGGCGGTCAGAGTGCTACAGGAACACAGAAGACTAACTGAGTCATTTTGAAGCTAGAGGAAGACGGCATTGTCAAGGAAAGTTTTCCAAAGGCGGTAGAGGTTTCTGGGACCTTAAGGTTCTTGACATAAGGGCTCCAGATTCCTACTCTACTCTCCCACCATCCCTTTCATCCCTTGAGGTTGGAAAGCAGATTTTGGCACTTGACAGACCAAATTTCATAGCCCAGCTGTGCTACTTGCTCATCTAGTGGACTTTGGGTAGGTTATTAATCTTTGAGCCCAAGTCCCCTCATTTCTCACACAGATAATAATATCTGTCTCATTGTGGGGTGCTTCGGTATTAATAGCAGCCATAAAAGTGCTTACTGCAATGCTGGCTGTAGGGTAGGTGCTTGATGAATAGATATGGTTATTGTTTTTGTTGTCATTTAAAAAATGGTTTATATAAAGCACAAGGAGCCTAAGACCTGCTGCTCCTCAACACTAACCAGGGGGCTTCCTCTTCTGGTGTGATAGTGCCTAGGAAAATGTCAGCAGGGTTCCATGAACTTACCCTATGGTTTGGATGTTATTAAGGATCTGAGGGACTTCTAGGGAAGGCAAATATGACCATCTCATGAGACAGGAGAAGCAAGAACGGTAAAATGCCGTCTCACGCACTTCTGCAAGATTCTCTGTATTATAAAGCCATGCTGCATTGCAGCCCTGCCCACATGGTTTGAAGCACCTGTGCAGTGGCCTGAGAGCTCAGAGCAGCACAAGAAAAAGATATTACTTCCTGGGACATCATTATCATCAATTATTCCTGTAATTACTTATTTGTCTCTATCCCTTATCAGAAGATAAACTCTGTGAGGTTGAGGATGTGGCGTAGCTCATTCATGGCCATACTCCTAATCACTAGCAAAGTGCTTGGCTCAGGATGGGCATCCAAAGAGTGGTTGTTTATAAAATGGATTTGATCTTGTGTGCATTTGGCAACTCCAGAAGGTAGGCTTTCCTTGACTTTTTCTTTCTTTCTCTTTCTTTCTTTTTCTTTCTTTCTTTCTTTCTTTCTTTCTTTCTTTCTTTCTTTCTTTCTTTCTTTCTTTTGTTTTATTTATTCATGAGAGACAGACAGAGAGACAGAGAGAGAGAGAGGCGAAACATAGGCAGAGGGAGAAGCAGGTTCCGTGCAGGGAGCTTGATGTGGGAGACTCGATCCCGGGTCTTCAGGATCATGCCCTGAGCTGAAGGCAGACGCTTAACCGCTGAGCCACCCAGGCATCCCTCCTTGACTTTTTCTTGGGTCCCTTTTCCTTCCATCCTTCCTTAACATACCCTCTTCTGCAGAGGGCTCCTGGGAGTCTGAATTCTGTGCCTGTTTCTCGCACTGTTTTGGGCCAAGCTAACTTGAATGTGTCTCTTCTGTTCCTTGTCTTTGGAGAGACAGGCCTGCCTGCAATCAGAGCATCTTTGTCTCAAAGGACCTATGGAGATCGTCCAACCCGACGTGAATTTTCTGGATGAGGAAGCTAATCCCCTGAGAGTCTCACTGACTCTAAGTTCTTACAGCTTGTGAAAAATGTTCTCACCTCCTGCTTTCAAATTTGGGGCTCTATCACTCATACCCCAGGCTGCCTTGGAGTATGGAGAGCCGCCAAGCTCATGGGGAGAACTGCACGTCCAGAAAAGCTTACCCCGTCCTTCCTGCACGCTTGCTCAAAGGGGACCCCCCAAACCCAGGGTACATACCAAGCCAGTGGTTGACAACTGTATGCCCTGGAGCTCGGCTGCCAGTACTCAAATGCTTCACTTTCTACTTACTGTGATTTTTTTAAAAGGTTTTATTTATTTATTCATGAGACACACACACACACACACACACACACAGAGAGAGAGAGAGGCAGAGACACAAGCAGAGGGAGAAGCAGGCTCCATGCAGGGAGCCCGATGTGGGACTCGATTTCGGGTCTCCAGGATCAGGCCCTGGGCTGAAGGCGGCGCTAAACTGCTGAGCCACCTGAGCTGCCCCTTACTGTGATTTCAGGCATATTACTTAATCTTTATGAGCTCAAATTGGCTTATCTGTAGAAACAGAGCATGATGATAATAGTACCTCCTTCACTATCAAGATTCAAAGAGGTAATAAGGAACAAAATCCAGCATCATTATGTTTTCCTCCTTGGATCCAAGTTCCTGTCGTGCCAATCAAAGTACTTAAGTGGCTGACGTCACATCTTTCCTATTGAGAGTGTGAGGGCTTTAGCTCCTGTGTGTCTGGGGAGCACTGCTACAGAGAGGACTCTGCACTGATGCATGTCCCCGTAGGGAAGTGCAGGAGAAGATGCAGTGGTCTTGTACTCCCGAGACACGTGGGATCCAGAGCAGCCTGGCTGCACAAAAAAGTTTCATGTAAATTGGCTGTGACGCCTGTGCAGGGGCCCAGATTTAGAAGCAGAGCAGGACAACTCTACCCAGGCTGGTGACAGGCCTGGAGCAGTGTTCCCATTGGAGAAAGTGGAGGGCGTAGCAGGAGGGAGGTTTGCTCAGTCTGGCCTGGTGGCACTGTTTTATTAATGATCTGGAAGAGCAGAGGAACAGTGACTTTAATTAAATTTGCCAGTGATATTAAAAGATCTCAGGAGCCACTGCTGAGGACACAGACACCTTGCAGATGGCCCCCCGGGGGTGTTCGGATAATAATCCGGGAAAGGGATGAGAGGCCATGGGCTGCACCGGGGCATTGGTTCAGCTGAGGAAGAGGAATGTGACATGGGGACAGAGGGTCATCATATGCAGCAAATACCCCAGGCCCATTCTCTTTAGCTGGATCTGTGCTGCTTCCGACAGACCTCTAACTGATCGTCCTGTTCCGGTCTTGTTCCTCTTATAGCCATCCTAAACCCTTTATCCAAACTGGTTTTTCTGAAATACAGATCAGACCATGTCACTCTCCTGCTTACAGTCCTGTCATTGGCTTTTCACTGCCCTTCAGATAAAATCCATCTTCTCAGCCTGGCATATAAGACTTGCCATGAATGGAGTCCCCCCTACATGTCCAGTCTTCGCCTCTCCTGCCTCGCGCTGAATTCCCTGTAGTCCCAGGCACACAGCAGGCTTTTGCATGTCTCCATATCTTTGCTTGGCCTATCCTTTTGACTCAAAAGTCTGTCTTCCTTCCTTCTCTTCCCTCCTCTTCCTTCCCCCTTCCTTCCCTTCCCTCTCCTTTTCATCTTCCCTTCCCTTTCCTCCTTTCCTCCTTTCCTCCCTCCCTCCCTCCCTCCCTCCCTTCCTTCCTTCCTTCCTTCCTTCCTTCCTTCCTTCCTTCCTTCCTTCCTTCCTTCCTTTCCTTCTTTTTGACTAAAGCTCACTCATGCTTGAAGACTCATTTCAAGGATCACTTCCTTCAGAACACCTCCCTGAATCCCCAGGCTGGCTCAGCGCCCTCCTCATGTGCCCAAACCATTCTGACCAAACCTTCACTTACTATAGTGAAAATGCCTATTTGTGCAGTTCTCCACCCCTGCTGGATTGTATCTTTGAGGGCAAAGCCTGTGTCTTACATTTCATTCTGCCCATCGACATCTAGTGCCAAGCCTGGCAAACCAACAGCTTTTGCTAATTTTGTCAAACTGAACTGATGGGAAGGAGAATGTCCAGGTGGCAGACCACATCAGGCAGCCGGGACACCCCAGGAAGGCTGGGAACTAGGCAGCTCTACCAAATGGTTAGTGTTTCATGGCAGGCTGGATGGGTCAGTCATGTTGCCTCTAAGTCTACAGAAAACTGGAAGTTGACAGGGGGCCATGGATATTCTACAACAAAGTAGGACACCTTAGTAAAACGGAGTGGTTAAAACCATAAATTTGATGTCACCTGCATGTGAGCTTCGGCTCTGCTACTTCCTTGCTTTATACTTTGATTAACTGACTTAATTAAGACTTAGTTCCCCAAAATGTAAAACAGGGATAAAAATAGTACTAATCTTATAGGATCATTATGAAAGTTAAATGAAGAAGTACCTAGCGTGATGCACACACCAAGCACTTATATGTTAGTGACTATTATTAATGTCTTCATTATTTGGGGTGGTCTTGGGGTTCTCAAGCTGAATCATATCCCTGAGTATGCCTTAGGGCTGATTACGAACCTTCTGGAACCACAGAAGATCATTTGGGTCTTAAAGGAGCTGGGTGGATCCCAAGTGGGTTGGAATCTGCCTCAATTTTGTCTGGGAAAAGGGTAACATCACAAAAAAGTGACCACTGGCCAGGTCATCAGCAGTGTCCACTCTCCTCCTAACATCTCAGGCAGAAACCATCGCCTGGTGGGGGCAGAAGGAACAACTTGGAATTCACAGGCTATTTTCTACCTTCAATTACAAGAACTCAGTGCAGGCACTTACTAGCCACCTTCTTTCCTTGTTTTCTTTCATCTTTTCCTTCAGTTCATTTGTTTTCTCTGTGTCTTTCTAAAGCGGCCCCTGATTCTGACCACCTGACAACATATTCCCCAAAATACCTGTTACCATAGATGTCTGCAAGATCTAGGTGAGTGAAGACCACGATCATCCTAATTCTCCTGCGGGGTAAGATAAGTGGGAGTCCTTGTGCCCTGTTGATCAGGATGACTCTACTACCTAAGTGTTCCATGTCCTTTGACTTCAGAAAGCCAGCCCTCGTCCCTAACCTGTGGATGGCCCACCCCCTTCCAGTTGGCTGATCCATGCAGCTGCCACCTCGTGTCACCATGTTGGCTCCTGATCAAATAGCTGCTCCAGCTGTGCCCACCTTCTGTCTCCTACTGCATGGGGCTTATTGGAATCCACAAAATGGAGGGTTTTCAGAGGTTAAGGCAAGGTGCCAAGATCCTTCTCTGTCCACATTTCTCCGATGCCAAACCTGTGAAGGGGGAAGGTCTCTGTTCATTGCAGATTATGAGACATTTCAGCCTTTGAACATGGATACTGAACAGCTTCAGCTGCCCCACTCTTCCAACATCCTCATAACCTCTTCTTTTCTGAGTGAGGTCAAAGCCCCAAGCACATGCTGTGATGACCCCCAGTACCTGGACCAAGGGGAATGTGGACCTCAGCACTTGGCTGCCATTCTGGGGAATATGAAACCAAATTAATCCAGCTCTTTGGAAAGGAGGCCTTCATGATTACAGTATGCATCAAGGCATACTGTGTCCTGGAGGGAATTTCTCTTTAGGTACAAGCCTTGGGGGTTTAAAAAGGTCATACATAGCCTCTCAAATCTAGTCAGGATTCATCTATGAGATGTCTCTATTTTTTTTTCTAAAGGAAATGGCTGTAATTCAAGTCATAAAGTGGCTTTAAAGAAGGCTGATGTCTGAGTGTATTAATCAGCTCAGGCGGCCATAACAAAATACCACAGACCGGGTAGTTTAAACAATAGAAATTTATTTTCTCACGGTTCTGGAGGCTGGAATGTCTGAGATCAAAGTGCTGGCCAATTCATTTTCTGGTGAGAGCTCTTTTCCTCACTTGCCTATGGCTACTTTCTCACCATGTGGCAGAGGGAGAATGCTCTCTCTCTTCCTCTTCTTATAAAGCCACCAGTCCTATCAGAGGAGGATGCACTCTTATACCCTTATTTAACTTTAATTATCTCCTAAAAGCCCTGTCTCCCAATACAGTCACACTGGGGTTTAGGGGTTCAACATATGAGTTGTGGGGAGGGGACACAATTCAGTTCATAGCCCCGAGGAAGCTTCCATAGTGGCTATGTTTATTTATTCTAAGAACAGACATTTACTGAGCACTTACCAATTGACTACTTAGGATACCACAATAAACAGAATAACTACCCTCTTTGCTTTCATTCACGGTTTAATGGCTAAAATAGACATTAATTTTATAATCCCACAAACAAACTTGTAACTTCAAAGTTTTATAAATGCCATAAAGGAAGAGTGTGATGAGAGGAACAGAGAAGGTTGACCATCTTTAAGAATGAGGGTAATTTTTTTTCTGGGACAGTGACACTAAAGCTGAGATCTAAAGCATTGTTAAGAGTGTGGGTGCCAAGAAGTACAAGTCATTTCATCATCATGGCTGATTTCATGTACAAAGGTCCTGAGGTGGAAAATAACTTGGTGTCATCCAGGGCCTGATATGAAGGCCATTGTTGCTAAAATGTGGTTAGAAGGAGAGGGGCAAAAAATAAAGGGGGAGAGGAGGAAGAAGGTAGCTTATGTGAGACTTTGCAGGTCACTCAGTAAAGAGTCTTTATATTAAGAATAAGAGGAAACTACTGAAGGAGTTCAAATAGGGAAGTGATAGTGTAGATTTGGAGTTTTTAGAAAAGGTGACTATTGCTGTGTAAGGAAATGAAGTGGGGAAAGGCAAGAATTGGAGTGGGGAGTTCAATGAGGAGGTCACTGCAGTAGATTCATGATGAAGGCTAATGGCAGCTGTGACAGTGCTAGGAGAGGTGGAAGGAGAGTCTAGGTGTTGGTGCTGGATGGACAAGGGACAGGAGCAAGAGGAAGGCCTGCAGATGTACACCCATTGTCTTGTGTGAGTAACTGGGTGGATGGCAGTGCCATTTTCTGAGATGGGAAGCAGTGGAGAGCAGGGACAGGACTTGGAACCCTGTAAGGTGTAGTACAGATAAAATTAACATTTTTAAAAGATTATTTGAGAGAGAGAGAGAGAGAGAGAGAGAACAAGCAGAGGGTACAGCAGACAGAGGGAGACAGGGAGAAGCAAGCTCCCTGCTGAGCAGGGAGCTTGATGTGGGGCTCAATCCCAGGACCCTGGGATCATGACCTGATTCGAAGGCAGATGCTTAATCTACTGAGCCACCCAGGTGCCCAGAAACTAGCATTCTTCTGTTACTAAAGTTAACGCACAGGGCTGTAGCAGAGGTAGAAAATGGGCAAAAAGCTTCTTTTTTAAAAAGCTGTAGCATGGTTATTTGCATTCTCATTGCATCTGAATGAGGTGAGTGCAAAGATGAATCCATAGATCCTGCTGAATTTCTTCCCATTCTCCTGAATTCATGTTCACCTCTTAGCAGTTTGAGGCCAGCAGATGGGGCTGCATTTCACCCCCAAATCTTGTCTACAGTTTAAAAAAATATATTCAAGAGCCACTTGAATGTTTTATTAATAGTGATTTCTATCACTTGGCCTTTTCAGCGTCTGGGTTTGGAATTGAGTGGCTGACTGATTTTCATCTTCCTGTAACTGACTGTCTCAAACGGTTTGTAAGCATGTTTTGCTGGAGGACGGAGGTGGCCATGGACCGGGCCTGGAGTACAGCTCATGGGGACCTCCGTTTAGCTATCTTGCAGGGAGCTTCCCTACACTATCCACCCTGATTTCCCAAGAAATGTCAGGATTACAGCTTGCCTGGACAAGTTTTGCATTCGGGGAGGGAGTTTCTCCCAGGTGGGCTCAATTGCATGCAGAGCAATGTGTTCTATTTCGGGGGAGTAGTCCATGAAAAAAGTTCAATTCCGTATGTACTTTTGCACACATATGTGATGCAGAATTCTTAAGCATGAAAATAGTGTGGGTAAAGGAGCCTGAAAACCCTAGAAACAGTACAAGGGATGAGGATTCAGGTCATGCTTGGCCTCTTTTCAGTTGATTCTTGAGAACTCTCACAGATAACAGTGGGGTTTGGAGACAGGACTAGAAGGGTATCACTTATGTTTTCATTACCAATATTCCCAGCTCTTTTAAGCCATTCTTCAGCTGAGTCTCCACCAGATGGTCCTGCGGACAGAGCCACTATTTGTGCCTCCCATTGACATCTTTTTTTCCGAGTGAGAGACTGCCCCATATGTTAGTGCAATATGTCGCTCAAGGTGAAACATCAATTTGTGTTGGTGGGAACCTGCCATTTGCTGTCCCCCTTTTGCTCATGCCTTTCCCTGCCTCTTTGGTCTTTTCTAGGTCTCTGGCCTGTCAGGAGGACCATTGGTGCTGCAGTGGAAGCCAGCGGCTAAGTCTTGTGTATGGCGTGGTTAGGGTTGCAGCCTCTCACCTCTGCCTTCCTCCATTTTGGGCTGATTACTTTTGTGCTCTTCCTAAATGGTCTTCGGGCAGAGGCTGGCAGCTCGGGGGAGGTGCCCAGCGCAGGGCAGAACAATGAGTCCTGTTCAGAGTCATCGGACTGCAAGGAGGGTGTCATCCTACCAATCTGGTACCCGGAGAACCCTTCCCTTGGGGACAAGATTGCCAGGGTCATTGTCTATTTTGTGGCCCTGATATACATGTTCCTTGGGGTGTCCATCATTGCCGACCGCTTCATGGCATCTATTGAAGTCATCACTTCTCAAGAGAGAGAAGTGACTATCAAAAAGCCCAATGGAGAGACCAGCACCACAACGATTCGGATCTGGAATGAAACTGTCTCCAACCTGACCCTAATGGCCCTGGGTTCCTCTGCTCCTGAGATCCTTCTCTCTTTAATTGAGGTGTGTGGTCACGGGTTCATTGCCGGGGACCTGGGACCTTCCACCATCGTAGGTAGCGCAGCCTTTAACATGTTCATCATCATTGGCATCTGCGTCTACGTGATCCCTGATGGAGAGACTCGAAAGATCAAGCACCTACGAGTCTTCCTCATCACGGCTGCTTGGAGCATCTTTGCTTACATCTGGCTCTATATGATCCTGGCAGTCTTCTCTCCTGGTGTGGTTCAGGTTTGGGAAGGTCTTCTCACTCTCTCCTTCTTTCCAGTGTGTGTCCTTCTGGCCTGGGTGGCAGATAGGCGACTACTCTTCTACAAATACATGCACAAAAAGTACCGCACAGATAAACACCGAGGAGTTATCATAGAGACAGAGGGTGATCATCCTAAGGGCATTGAGATGGATGGGAAAATGATGAATTCCCACTTCCTGGATGGGAACCTGGTGCCCCTGGAAGGGAAGGAAGTAGATGAGTCCCGCAGGGAAATGATCCGGATTCTAAAGGATCTGAAGCAAAAACACCCAGAGAAGGACTTAGATCAGCTGGTAGAGATGGCCAATTACTATGCTCTTTCCCATCAGCAGAAGAGTCGTGCCTTCTACCGGATCCAAGCTACCCGGATGATGACCGGTGCAGGCAATATCCTGAAGAAGCATGCAGCAGAACAAGCCAAAAAGACCTCCAGCATAAATGAGGTGCACACCAATGAGCCTGAGGACTTTGTCTCGAAGGTCTTCTTTGATCCATGCTCTTACCAGTGCCTGGAGAACTGTGGGGCTGTGCTCCTGACAGTGGTGAGGAAAGGGGGGGACATGTCTAAGACCGTGTATGTGGACTACAAAACAGAGGATGGTTCCGCCAATGCTGGGGCTGACTATGAGTTCACAGAGGGCACTGTGGTCCTGAAGCCAGGAGAGACCCAGAAAGAGTTCTCGGTAGGCATCATTGATGATGACATTTTTGAGGAGGATGAACACTTCTTCGTGAGGTTGAGCAATGTCCGCATAGAGGAGGAGCAACCAGAGGAGGGGATGCCTCCAATAGTACTCAATAGTCTTCCATTGCCTCGGGCCATCCTGGCATCCCCTTATGTGGCCACAGTCACCATTTTGGATGATGACCATGCAGGCATCTTCACTTTTGAATGCGGCACTATTCGTGTCAGCGAGAGTATTGGTGTCCTGGAGGTCAAGGTTCTGCGGACATCAGGTGCCCGGGGCACAGTAATCGTCCCCTTTAGGACAGTGGAGGGGACAGCCAAGGGTGGTGGTGAGGATTTTGAAGATGTATACGGGGAGCTGGAGTTCAAGAATGACGAAACTGTGTAAGTAGCCTTTCCATATTCTATCTCCCTCCCTCCCATGCCATCTCTTTCTGTCCTTAAAATTCTCCCTCGTATTGCGTTACTGTCAAACTCGAGTCCCAGCACAGGTGTGCAGGATCGGCAGGCACCCCTGGCAGGTTCCGCATCCAAACCTTCCTTTGGTTTTCTCACTTTAAATTGTCTCTGGGCAGGGAATCCTGTGGCGGGATCTAAGGACACGGAACATTCAATCCACTGGAGTGATAGCTGGTGCAGGTGTCGGGTGACAGAAGTTTTGATGTCGGATTTTGGAGAATTCTTGTGACAACGCAGGAGCTAGGAGACTGGCTGGGTCTCTCCTTCCTCCTTTACTCAGGCCAAAGGCTCATATAGCCTTGAGGCTGATCCTTTCCATCCTGAGGCAGTGCCAGTCCAATCAGAGCATCCTCAAGGAAGCAAGTGGCAGTGGCTTTTTTTCCCCCGGGGCCATATTGTGGCTATATTGTATAACCAGATTTCAGGCATCTCTCCTTCAACTTGGAAATTGCAAGGTTGGTTAAAACTCGGAAATCTCTTTAAATGCCTGTAAGCTATTTTATGGTATGAGACTTGCCCAGTCTAGGTGAGATGAGTCAATATAGCTTGGGTACTGGAGGCATCTTGCAGAAGCAGAACTCCCAGAGCGGTGGCCACCTGTCTTTAGTCCTAGGTGTGAGCTCAAAAATTGCCTGAGCAATGTTGGAGATGCCTCTTAGGAACTGGGGGAGAAAATACATCTTCAGTGTGGTCATTTCTTTTCATGGTCTAGAATTGTCCCAGAATACTTCTTGGGTTACTGGCCTGTTTAGTCCTTCAGACACTGTGTGTATCGCAATGTAAGGGCTCTCCCCATTGAGCCTTATTATACTGGGTGTTCTGGGTTTTGCTTTGCTTTGCTTTGGTTTGTTTTTCTGTTTTTGTTTTTCTCAGATGGATAGCTTTTAAGAAGAAACAGAATGACTTTCCCCAAGAGTTGCAGCTTATGAGAGGGCAGACTTTCCAGGGTGACTGAGAAGGGGGAAACTTGTCTCTGAATTCCTGCTCATGTCCACAAGCAATAAGCAGCAGCAGGAGGGGGCATGAAGAACAAAAGGGTGTGTCTAGGAAAGGGGGTTGTCAAACTGCTCCAGGACACTGCTAAAAACACCTTGAATGGGAAATGAAAACATACAACTTGTAGGAGAGTGAAGGACCCAACTCATGGAAAGGGGAGCCCATAGGACCAAGGGAGAGATGTCATAGCAGCGCTTCTTCTACCCATTCATGGGACAGGGCTCGATGGGTTGGGTGATGCTGACAGCAGAGCTGGTTGAGCCATCCGGAGGACTCTGCTCTTGGCCTCCCTCAATCCTTTCCTAATGGTGTGACTTTGGGCAAGACATTTAGTCTTAGCTCTAGAACTGAACAGTCTCATCCGCAAAGTGGGAACAATACTTTCCTTGCCTGGAGGCAGGGTCAGGTCTTTCTTTTTGCAGTTCCTCCCCGCTCTAGGATTTACTGAGCCACAGACATGGGCACTCAGTGTAGGTCCTATTTGCACTGGCTGAAGATGAAACAGGGATATTGTCTCCTGAGGTGAAATAGCCATTGACAAGTTGATTTATTAGAGCTCTGTTTAGTCATTTCACCGGGAGAGATAATCATTCATTAGCCCAAGTAAAAACCTGTGCCTTCTAGAGAATACTGTCCATTTATATGTGCTCTGGAGAGAGAGTTTATACGTACAAATAAAGGACAGGCCCTCGTTGGGTAGACAAACTCTGTGCAACTTCTCACATTTATGGCAGCATAAGTATATAGGAGTACTGTCAGGCATTAAGTGACATCAAGACTACAGCACTGGCTATGATTTGATGGACTAGTGGTTTCTCCAATTCGGTACCTATCTACCAAGGGCACTAAAAAGTACTTTTTGACAGATCAAAGACTTGGCACCTAATTTCCTTGTCCCATTAACAATCAGTTGTGCACTCTAGATATCTGAGTATGACTAACTCTTCCTGAAACCTATTTGTGTTTTCAGCTTGAATAATATCTTGGTGTAAGTGGGCTTATGAATGATCACTTCTGATATTGATTTTAAATATAGATCAAGCTGCCCACATTTGCGATTTGGGTCCAAGTATTCCTGGGTTTGGTGAACAAGCTCTGTTGCCTGCTATTTCTTTACATCATTTTTTAGACTTCAGTAGACTTTAGACTACCTCTTGGTTTTCTTCCCTTCAGAAGAAGAATGAGTCCATAGCCTGTTAGTTGTCTGTCTTCACATCACAGCCCTACCCTTGGTACTTTAGATTGTAATTTTACAACTAGAGGCGGTGTGGTATAGCAGAAAAACCATGGACTGTGAGTACTCTGGGTTAAGAGTCTGGATATAGTTCTGATTTAACTGCAGAGTTGGGGAAATTTTATTAATTATGAGATTATTTCCTCATTGATAAAATAGGGATAATAATATGTTTCTCACAAAGCTGTCATGATGATTCAAGATACTGTATACAGTTGTTTGTATATGGTATATGCTTAGTAAATGAGGCCATTAATAATTATATCATTGAATTAACAGTATTCTTCACCTCACTGCTGAGGTGATTGGGCTACTTGGATCTCTCTGTGACCCAAATTAATAAAACATGCTAATGTGGGGGTTATCATGAAGATTCCTCATCAAAACTCCTAAAATATCAGAGCCAGAAAAGACCTCAGAATATCTTCTAGAGTAGTGTTTCTCAAATTTTCATGTGCTTCTGAACCATCCAGGAAGCAGATTATAGTTTGAAAGTTTGAGTAGGGCCTGAGATTCTGTGTTTCTAACCAGCTGTTGATGCTGTTGGTCCCGACTTAGAGTTGAAATGCTCTAAAACTCTTGGCCAAACCACAAGACCCAGGAAGAAAAGTGGCTTTCAAAAGCCTTGCTTAATTTACTCAAGAAGCCTTGCTTTCCAGTTCCAGCTTGCAATTCTAACTTAGCTAGAACCCAGCTCCTACCCTGAGACCTTGTTAACTGAAGTACCAATCTGGAAACTGAAATTGAAACCCTCAGGGTACCTAGACAGAAGCTGTGTGATGCCTGGAGCAGTTCCATCTTCCAATCCTTCCCTCTCTGTGTAACTTCCTTTGCCGGCAAGCCTGGGAGCATTGGCAGTTTTGCCCTCAATACACTCTTCTAAAAACCTCTTCAGGTTGAAGCCAGGCCTATGCTTTGTCAATACTATCAGGTTGTGCATTCACTCATTTGGTTTTATGCTTTACTTCTTCAAAAATGTCCTTAATACCAGGGTAAGATAGAAAGCCATGAACTTTGAAGTCTGACAAACAGATGTGAATCTGTCACTCACCAACTGTGTAACTTGAACAAGTCATTTCACCTGTCCAAGCCCCAGATATTTTGTTGGAATGACAGGGATAGTGGTATCTATCCTGCAGGGGAGTGATAAGTACTATGTACAAATATGAAGAAAAGACACTTTCAGAATGGTGCCTGCTCAGAGAAGGTGCTCGGTCATTCAACAAACATTTATTAAATGTCTGCTACATACTAGATACATTACTAGGGACTGGAGATAAATAAATGAATAGAACAGACTGGCATTTCAGCTCTCAAGAATCTTCTTCAGTGAAGTGGATACTAGGTATACAGACAAATCAAAACACCTGGGAGAAGTTCTCTGGTTGAGATAAGCTCAATAAAAGAAATGAAAGCTCTTTGCTGTGTGCATGACACCACAGCAGAAGTTTCTAAAGCGACCTTGGCTAAGGACGTAGTAGTGAAGCAGATGAAGCAGGGGTGGGGACATGATAACCTTAAACCCACATTACAATAAACTCTTGACATTTGAGAGAGATCCTGCTGACATCTTCATGATCTAGAAGAATCCCCACCTTTGTGACTACCACCCCAGTGCATCCTTAGAATTATGGCCTTTGAGCCTCCTGCAAACAATAAAAAAAAAAACCTTGTGGAGATATATATGCATGCTGCTGGCACATTAATCTCACTCGATAAACACACGTCTGCTCCTGTATCCCAGGCTCACAGCATGCCTCTGCAAAATAACAGAAAATGGCAGCTCATGAACCTTTGGGATCTCTGAGAATCACCGATGTCAAATAGGCAAATGCCAAGCCCTACTATAATTAAATGGCACAGGCCTGCTTTGAAGAAGAATGGAGTATTAGCTGTGCCACATAGTTTCCAACAAAATTAGAATGTTAAAGCCAAAAAGTATCTGAACTCCTGCTTTTACAAATTATGAAGCTGAGATTCAGAGAGGGAAAGTGACTTGTCTAATATCGCACAGCTAGATAGGATAGAAAGTTAGAGCTGGCAAGATCTTGTTAGAGGCTACTGATTTAATGTCGCTCCCTCCCAGTTGGACTTTCTTATTTTTATCCATCAGAACAGTGTTAACTTTGGAAAGCTTATAGAAATTCTTGGGTGAAAGATGCTCTGGAAGTACAAATCCAACAGTATTATGTGGCTAATATCTTAACTTAAAAAATAGCATACTATGGGCTATTTTTAATCTCTTGGTTCACCTTGAGACTTTCAGGAAGAAAAAGTATTGAACCCATAGAAATTAAAAAAAAAACTATCTTTATGATCTCTTACTGAGAAAAGGCATGACAAGTAGAGCTAGGACATCTTTTAGGCAGTGCTTGTTCAATGAAATAATTTTTTTCAAAATTATGCCGGGCATTCTCTTCCAGGTGTTCTTTTTCTGTAAAGTTTCAACCCCAGGGAATCTTTTCCATCGAATTCTGGAGTGCTCCAGGACACAATTTACTCCTTCTCCAAATTAACTAAAACACAGTAGGCCTTGTCTTTTTTCTTTGGCTCAGCAAGGTGTTAGGATAGTCTCTTCCCTTGCCATCAGGGAGATTATTTGCCCCTAGAACACCTTTTCTGTGCTTGAGAAAAGTCACAAGCTGCAAGTAAGGTTAGTGAGGGTAAGAAGTAGGGTGGAAGTCATGGTCATGCTCCCTCGGGGGGCATCCCACCCTTTCTCTTTTCTTCTGCCTTCAGTGCCTGAATTCCAGTAATGGGGTTTCTCTCTGGCTTTAGGTAAACAGTCAGTTACCTGGACCCATGGCTTTGTGGAACTCACAGTGGAGCTATGTACATGGCTCAGAGTGATCCTGAAGAAGGGCATCCATATCTAATCCAGTTGTGGAATGGGGTATTTAACAGTACGATGCAACATTTCAAATATTGATGTTCAACTATAGTTCTTTCCCTTCTGGGCCCACAGGATGATTAAAGGCTATGCAGCCTTCTTAACAGAAGCTTTGGCTATTGTGTCCAGAAAGGCCCTACATTCTGATAGTTTTTTTCATTTTAATTACTGAAATTGTCAGATTATATCAAAAAAGATCATATGCCAACTCCAGGATCCAGAAAGCATCGCAAGCCTACTTAAACTTTACATGTCTACAAAAATCTCCACGAGTCCAGAGCCTTCCTGGTTAATTTTAGGGTGTGAGGTGCAGGATCTCCTGGCAACCTTGGATTGGTCAGCATTCTCTTTGCCTGACTTGATTAGAGAGCCTATGCAGCAGAGCAGTCTATGCAGCAGAGCTTACTCCTGCTCTTGTCATACTGGCTTGCCCTCTGGTGACTCAGTGGTGCAGGGTTGGAGATTCTACAAGGGAGAATGTTAGGTTGAGGAGAAAGGAGCATTGTGATTGGAGATGATTACGTGACTGACCAGTCAGGAAAAGAACCAGTCTTATCTTCAGAGGAGGCTTTCCTTCTTGGAGAGGAGCTAGTTGGGCTTCAGACAATAATAGAAAAGGGATACTGATGGAGATCCTGCCCTGCTTATTTTGTTTTGACTCTTCTGGTTCTTCAGGTCAAAGTTTCCGTGTTAATTCACAAGAATGGTAGAAAGGGACAAAGCTAGGTGGATGGGTGGGGAGGATTTTTTCTTTTTTCCAACTTCATTTAAGAAAAAAATTTATTGGAGTTTAATTTGCCAACATATAGCATAACACCCAGTGCTCATCCCATCAAGTGCCCCCCTCAGTGCCCGTCACCCATTCACCCCCACACCCTGCCCACCTCCCTTTCTACCACCCCTTGTTCATTTCCCAGAGTTAGGAGTTGGGGAGGACCTTCTTGTTGTCCAGCCTTTCATCAACTTCCCAGTTGAATCTGGGCGGTAGACGAGCACTAATTTCTTCTCTCCCCTTTGGCGGTGACGCTGTCAGTTCCATGAAGAAGGTAGTAGAGTTTAGAGCTATTGTTTTTTGCTTAATCGAGGTATTGTTTTCTTGTTTTTTAAAGGAGAAATTAAATTGTGCTTCCAGAAGCAATAGGAAGTCTTGGCAAAGAATCGGTCACATATAATTGACAGCTGGAGGGAGAGAACTCCTTGATCTGCAAATAGAGCAAAATCCTCATACTTAATGAATTCTGCACAAGTCCAGAAGTGTTTTGCAGGAACTAAATACTTTGAGGGTTTTGCTAAATGACCACGAAGGAAAGAGCTAGGTAAACATTCTCAGGTGGCATGATAGTTACCATTCATATATTCCCATTCCTATAACCTGCCAGGTGCCCAAGTAGGAAATATCTAGATATACAGAAATGAAGATAGAGTTGAAGGTGGAACTTACTCGTTATGGAGAAATTTGTTCTTCTCAAAACAGAATTACCCTCCACTAGATACGTGTATACACTTGAATTTAGCTATGGATGTGGCGCCATCCTGACTCCTCCTAGCTAGAGCATGCATAGACATAACCTGGTTAACCTGTCCTTGCATGAGCCCAGTCTGGTTATCACTTGCTGGTTGGGATTCATCAGCTAGTTATGTATGGTACCAACAATGCCCTATTGTGGGTTCTTTAGTTGGTGCTTCCAAAATGAGTGACATCTTGATAATAACTCAATACCAAGAATATGGCTACAAAAAAAATGCTGGGTTATAGATGACTAATATTACTGTTACCCTCGTAGTCCATCTCTTTCCAGAGCCACTGGCCTTGATTTGTCTGCCTTCAGGTGTTGTCTTTGTGAGTCCCACATGATTTTTGCTTGTGTACCCTATTACCGCCTGACCGGCTCTGAGCGGTGGTGATCTGGGGTGAGCCCCATGCCACCATCGCTAGGGCTAACCATGGTCCCAGCTGCAAATCTTCACATGTGTTTGCTTTATTTCCCTGCTCACGCCTTACTTCCTGTTTGAATACTATTGTCTCATACTCACTGTTTCTTCTAAATGTTTAGTGCTGCAGCTTTACTTTCTGTCATGCTCCAGTCACTGTCACCACAAGAGCAGTGGTTTCTACTTCTGTCACACTGTGCGCCTTCCTCTCTACTTCCTTGAGTCCTTGTGCTCGTTTTTCCTCTCCTGGTCCCTGCGTCCTTTTCCCTCACACTGCTGGCATCTGTACTGGCGTTGCCTGGTGTCTACTGTCTGACCTGTGACTTCTTCGAGTCATCAGGAACAGCCTTAGGAAAGCCTGTCACGTGGACAGAAAGAGCTTCACCATCATACCAAGAAGATCACTATCCCTCAGGAAGCAAATCACTCACTGTGGTGCTTTTTCCCTTCACCACAAAGTCTTTGCCGGACTGTATGTCAAGATGAGAGGGTTGAATTGTAGGGAGCAGCACAGACCAGAGGTGGTAGCAGAAAGCTGTCAGACAAAAGAGCCCTGGGGACCACCTTCTCTGTTGGATGCTCTCCCTGCTGGGCCATGTGGTCTCGGTCTCCTGGCGTCTCTGCTTCTCTTTGAGGCTTGCTCCCTTATTGCTTCCAGCTTGCAGTGATACCTTACAGATCAACTGTTCTAGTTCGTGAGTCCTCTTTCCATTTAGCTCTTGGCTCCTCCCTGGAAAGACTTTTTACCTCAAATTCTCAAGAGAGGTAATCTTATGGGTCCTTTCTTTTTTCCCCCTTTCCCTGGTTGGCCATGTTAAAGTCCACTGGCTAGATATGTCTTGTTTGCCCCGAGTCAAGCCAAGATCTCCTTTTTATTTTTTCATGAGACACACACACACACACACACACACACACACACACACACACACAGAGGTAGAGACACAGGCAGAGGGAGAAGCAGGATCCAAGCAGGGAGCCCAATGTGAGACTCGATCCCGGTCTCCAGGATCAAGCCCTGGGCCAAAGGTGGCGCTAAACCGCTGAGCCACCCGGGCTGCCCCAAGCCAAGATCTCCTTACCCCAAGAGTTAATCTGCCATGCCACATGGTGGGGTGGAAAAGTGAAGTTGCTGTGAGGATTCCACAGTAAGCTACTTAAGCCGTGGTGTCTGTAAGTGGTGGCAGCATCACTTAGAAGAAAGTACCAGCTTAGCCAGTCATCTGTCACCTCAGATGGCACATACAAGGTTTGCAGTGCCTCAGAGAGAGCACTGATTTCACTGTGGTCTGTGCTGGGGCCATTGGCTGGAGAATGACAGAAATAGCCTCCTCTGGAGGCCCCAGCCTGCTCAGATTCATCAAGCTGACCAAGATTGATGCAACCAAGATGAAACTGGCCTCTCTGCTCAGATTAACAGAAAACATTCCTAGTGGGTGATGCTCAGTGGCACAAATCTCAAGGCTACCAGGGTCACTTTTCTCCCCTTTACTCTGTTCTAGTCTGTCCTTTCCAGGAGACTAGCGTCAGAAGATGAGCTGCTGTCATTTTTGACTGTGCTATTTGGGTACTGAGTCACTTTCAAAGCCTCTTCCTGGGTTTGGATTTCCAGACCAGCCTTTGTTCCAGACTGAGGCAGAAAGCTTTCCTACCAACCGGGCTTGCCAGGGACAGAGTGACAGGCTTTCCTTCGCCACCCCTCCCCTGCCAGACAGCTGGTCAGCTGGACTTAGCCAGAGCCAGCAGGCACCTCCTCTTTGTCTTTGGAGCTGTAACTTGATGCGCTTCCAGGAACTCCCTGGAAGCTAGAGCATTCCCATCTCCAGGTGGCATAGTGTGTGACTCTGTCAGCTGCCCGTGTTCCCGGGCACAGGGCTAGGCTGTAAGATAGGACTCCTATGTGTCGGTTGTGGTCAGTTCATAACCGCTGTCCAGGGGACCATCCTGGGAAGGGCTTTGGAGCTGTATCTGACCTCATCTGTGGCTATGAGAAGGAAAGGCCAAATAACCGCTTCCTCTAGTCCTGGGAGGACAGATGGAAGGAACTGGGATGGGATAAAGAAACTCAGAGTCTCAATTTCAGTGAGGTGTGTTAGTGTGAAGTTGCCACTCTGTCATGAGGCCAATCTTAATGGGAAGAAACCCCTTGAATCACTCTCTTCTGTATCGTACATAACACAGAACTTTCTTTTATTCCCTGGATGAATCCACAAATTCCCACTGGACATACGAAACATATAATTTCCTTGTCAGACCAGAGTCTTCCAGAATTCCTGCTAAGCTAGTGGGTTTCATAAACTAGATCAGTGGTTCCTATCACAGTCCATTTTAATTATCTGCCCTTCCTCATGGAACCCATGTTTTAGAAGATTCACTGAAAATTAATTAGATTTTCATTTTTTCATAAAATACAGCAAAAGATAACTTGTGTTACTACAATGAGTTAATCTAATTCTAGCCAAAGCAAAGAGAAATGACATTTTAATTAACCCATGTGGACTGCTGGAGGAAAATAGACTTTCTAGTTTGGGGGTGGGGAGTGAGTAGAATGAAGACAGCCAAGAGCCGACTTTCAAGGCAACTGTCTGATGCAGAATGCTTTAAAAATATTAGGCGCTAATTGTTTAAAGTTATTTTGATGAAGGTGACCCCCATGGGGAGATCAGTATACTGGAGAATATATCAGAATATATCAGATTATAGAACTGGGTGTTGGTTACCTAGGCTTTACCATTGTTCAGACCTCGGGGGAAAGACTACTATTGTTTTTTTTCTTATATAATAAAACGTTAAATATTTACATGAAAATATTTTTAAAAATAAAGATTTGTCATACCTTAGGGTTAACATCAACACTTTTTTTGGATTAGGTAACAGAGCCTAAGAAATACTAAGAAATTTGCCCTGGAACACAGAGCTTTGAAGGGGCAGGCATCAAAACCTAGATCTTCTGATTCTAAATCACACATCTTTCCACTATGTCTTATATTTTAACATCAGAGTAAGGTCATGAAGCTGAAAGCAGCAGACTTTCTCCTCAGATGGGAGAAGTTAAGGGCACATCACCCATCCCTTAACAGCAAGAGTTGGATGCTTTCCTTTGAATTCAGGGGCAACTGGGCTCAGGGAAGTTGTCAAAGGCCAAAACACCCAGGTCAGAAATCTGAATTCATCACCCTTGACTGCTGGCCCAGACCCACCTGTGCCCAAGCTGGTGCACAGAGGATTCCTGTTGGTGCCACTTCACCAGCAGGAACAACCAACAGATGAGGCTTTGGCCAACTGCCTGGGGAAAAGGGCAAGTCTGGCGCAGGGCCATGTGTTCAGATGCAGGGGGGCTCCTCTGAGGCTGTGCCTATCAGATCAGGTGTCTGAGGGCATCCAGGATCAAGGCTTAGAGGAAGGGATGATAAAACAGAGCAAGAGGGGCTCTGCTGGAGGTCCTCTCCCCCCCCCCCGCCCCAAGAGCCTACGAGAGCCTCAGTCAGTGAGGCCAGAAGCAACAGGAGAGTGGAAGTAGGACACAGACGCCCTTCACTCAGGATACAGCCAGTAGATACCATTAGGATCCTACTGTGAGCTGACACAGTGAGAAGCGGCCCAGTTCTGGTCCTCAGGAAGTTCCCAGGCTGGCAGAAAGAGAACTATGTTGACAGAGTTGCATATGTGGAATTTAAGAAACAAAACGAACAAGCAAAGGGAAAACAGAGAAAGAGAAGGGTAAGCCAAGAAACAGACTCTTTATAAGAGAACACATTGATGGTGATCAGAGGGGAGGGGATGGGGGCTGGGGGAAATAGGGAATGGGGATTAAGGAGGGCACTTGTGATGTGTACCAGGTGTGGTATGGAAGTGTTGAATCACTGTATTGTACACCTCAAACAAATATTACCCTGAATGTCAACTAACTAGAATTTAAATAAAAACTTAAAGAAAGAGTTGCTGTAGAAGAGGAGGCCTCTTCAAGCTGTGGCTGCACAGAGGTACTGCCATCAGGCTTTGTTGATTCAGTTTGCAGGCACTAGAGGTGACATCCTTGTGCAGTTACCCCAGAAGGACTTGTTAAGAAAAATGGCTAATTGGCTTGGCTTGTGGGGCACCCATAGATCGAAGTACAAGTTGGCTTCAGGATTAAACAGTACCTGAAGGCAATACCATGTCCTCAGACCAGAGCAGCGCTCAGGTCTTCCCCATGCCTACCACACAACATAGAGACACCAAAAAATGGCTGTTGAATGAATGAGTGAATGAATGAATGAATGAATGAATGAACAGAGTGAATTCCTGGCATGTCCTCTGGCTCTGTACCACTTCCAGTGTATAGCAAGCCCAGTGGGGCATGGGACTGGAACACACCCCCCAGGCATGAAGACCAGGGATGCCCCGCTCTCCGTGCACGTCTCCTCTCCTCTCGCAGTTTCAGTGAGGTCCATGGGACTGTCTGAGCTCGGGTGTCCCTGAACTTCTGCATAGCCTGACCCCTGCCTGGCACCAGCTCCTCAGAGGGTCTGTTTCTTGGCTGCCCAGCTACCTCTGAGTACGGGCTGCCTCTCATGCTCAGGAGACACCCTGTAATTCAATTAGGAGCTCCCTCCAGGGAGCATGTAATTATGTCCTATCTGGGCCTTGTAATGACAGCCCCCTGCCACCGCGCAGGGAGCTGCCCTGCTCAGCTGCCCAGAACCTTTCACTGGGAGGGAACTAATCTACTTAGCCCAGATTGGATGCAGCTCTGCATAGTACTTCCCTGACGGCCTCAGAAGGAGTCTCCACCAGCAGAAAGGAGGGGACCTGAGGGTTTACTCCACCCTGCTCTGCTTCTTGCCGTGAGCCCTCCTTCCCAGGGTTGTTCTTGGCTGAGTGGGAGGCTGAGAAGCCCATTCTCCTCTCATGGTCAGAGCCCCTGGGTGTCCCCCAGCACTCCTGGGGTTTAGAAGGGAGAGGAAAGGTGATTGAAGACATTCGCCTGTTTTCCATGTTAGCTTGGGGGAAGAGGGGTGTTAGGTCTATTGAGTTACCTGGTGTTTCGCCTGGATGATACAAATGTTGCACTTTGTGGGGGAGGGCACCTGATGTTTTGAGCGGTAGGAGAATTGCCTTAGCTCTGTGGGTGACTTTCTTTGCTCTGTTGAGCTTGATTTCTGTGAAATATTTTAGATGGGGAAGTGCCTCAGTCTGATGTGGAAACTGCTCAGAGTGGCCTCCTCCTTCCACCTCCCTGCCTGCACCCTGAGCCCTCCTCTTAAGGAACCCAGATCTTTTCCTTGCTGTTATGTGGGATCTGCCAAAAATGCCACTGGCAACCTGTACTGGGTTGAAAAGAGTCCCCCCTTCCTCATCCACCCAGATTCGTGTCCACCTAGAACCTAAGAATGTGGCCTCATACTCAATTAGGGCTGGCCCTAAATCCTATGGCTGGCATCTTTATCAGAAGGCCATATGATGACAGAGGCAAAGATGCGAAGAATGCAGCTATAAGCCGGGAGTACCAAGGATTACTGGCAAACACCAGGAGCTAGGAGAGAATCATGGAGTAGATCCTCCCTTAGAACCTCTAAGGAAGGAATCAACTCTGCTGATCTTGATTTCAGAGCTGTGAAAGAACAAATTCTGTTGATACATACCCTTAAGCCTACAACATTGTGATAGTTTATTGTAGCAGCTGTAGGAAGCTAATACCCATCCCTGCATAATGCCTGCTCTAGACTTCAGTGAGTGAGGGACCTCATGCTCACGGTCAAAAGACAGAGGCAGAGGAGAGCATTGCTGGTGGGGTTAACTGTCATCAGGATGCTGACCCACAGCTTCCCGGAGCAGGGCAGGCCAGAGTTCATTTAACAGCTTTGTTATATATGGACTGTAATTGGTAACCTTTCAAATTCCTGTTTATAAATTATATGAGGGTCTAGAAAAAAAATGGCCACTTTCTTTAAGCCATTTAACCCAAATCAGTTTAGTTACTTTATTACAGCTATTATAATGGCCTCTTTCGTCTTCTGGTCTCCTTGGTCCTGCTCCATTGGTAGTGTAGTTCTTAAATAATTGCCCAGAGGCTCCCGCTGATGCTCCCTAAACTACATGACCATTTCTCCCTTTCCACTATTCCAATGGATGAACCCTGAGCCACTGACAACAATCCCACTGTGTGGGAAAGAGTCTTCCATCTTGTGACTGGGAGGCAACACAAAGGCCTGTTCTCCAGATCCTGTCTCTCTTTGGTGTTCCCTGGTGCCTTGCAGCTGGCTCTGAGATGCAAATGTGTTACCTGCTTGTCCTGAAATGCAGATATGTTACTTTCTCCCTTCTGTAAGATGAGGCAGGCCTGGCTGGAACATGACAGCTAGAGAGCAAGGGAGCCATGACTATGATGAAAGGAGGACAGCCCTCACAGGTGAGTAGGGGGCACACTGGATGAGCTTCAGGGATCTAGAAGACAGAATTTTGCTTTATCACCAGTGAGATTGCCAATGACAGAAGTGTGAGAGCAACAATGTGGGTAGAAGCCCATATACACATGGGAGGGTAATAAAGTAGGGTGATTAAGTGCATAGACCAGGTGTCACACAGACCAAGTTGGCAGCCCTAGCTTGCCTACTTACTGGTGATGTGAGCTAGGGCAAGTTACCTAACCTTTCACTTCACTTCACTCATATGTATAATGTGGATAATAATAGTACCTCCTTCATAGGGTTGGCGTGAGGATTGAAAATGACTGTCAGACAATTAACACAGTGCCTAGTCTAAATCACTCATCAGGTGTATCATGCTAGTCATTAATTAAGTAATTAATGAATAGGATCTTGGCCATGTCACCACCATCCTGACCTATGTGGGCCAGCATTTTTCCCAGGTTCCCCCATTAGTGATCATATTCCGTCTCTGAGCCCAAGGTGAGCTTTTAGGAAGACAGTTGATCTAAAGATAGAAAGCCAGAGTCTTGTCTGGAGGAAGGTGGAGGGAAATATCATTATCCGGGCTTTCTTTGACGATGTCAGGGAACATGACAGGCTGCTCTCCAAGGAGAGAGCAGCTTCAGGCCGGGGTGAGAGATGACCTTGGGGTTGATGCCTCTGCATTCTGATGTGGACTTTATGAAACTTGGTTGGGAGATGAAGGGAAAGCAAGAAGGAATATGGAGAGAGAAGGAGAATAAAAGGAGAGGAGGGGCTGGGAGGATAATTACATGTGAAATTGCTTGCCAGTGGGAGGATGGGGCTGGGACAACACAATAATGATAATGCAGGCTCTGGAGGACTCTTGGGTATCTCTGAGCATCATGTAGGCAATGTTGAATCCTGTCTCACTCGACTTGCCCTCTAGGCCCCATGCTACACCCAGAGCTTGTTGCTGATCAGGAAGCTTACACAGAACAATTATTGTTCTGGAGTCGAGTCCCATCTATGGGCTCGTGTGATGAAACCTACAGACCCATGGGCCTGAACTTCTTCAGATGGAGAACCCTGCTCTTGATGGCCAGGTGGTCTGGCGCAGGTGAGCGCCACTCCCAGGGTGCTGTCCAAGGTGCTGCCCCTCTCCCATGCCTCCCAGAAGAGGAAGTTCACTGACCAGAGAATTAAACCATTTCCAGCCGGATTCTGGTTTTCCCAATGAGGGCTTCACACATTTCCTTTTTACCCTTGTATTTGGAAGTGACTCACCCTTGCCTTCATCTTAGGTAAGCAAGGCAATTTTCCATCACCTAATGAAGTGCCAAGTAAGAAGATTGCCATTTATTTAGTACTTGCCATGTGCCAGCTGTTATACTAGGTGTGTGACATGTATTATTTATGATCCACCAATCCTACATTGGTATAAGCCCATCCCAGCCCTGACTACTCTGCTTGTGCTTCATTGTTCATGGCAAGGGATATTACTAAATTGAAGTCAGACATTTGAGATTAAGCTTGGGCTTTATAGGTGTTCGTCCTTCCCACAGTTGTGCAGAGTCTTCAACTAAAATTTCCCATGGTTGAGGCATGAGGATGATCACTGACATTGTTCCTCTTGGCTCCGAACCCCTAGTTGTTTGATTCCTGCCTTGATATGTCCCCATTCACATCTCTTCCCTGCAGAACTCTTGGTTTCTCCCCCGCTTCTGTTCTCCGACCTGGCACTTCCTAACCGCTGGTTAAATCTTGCCCTTGCATGTACTTGTTGAAGCATATGTAATTGCCATTTGTGTCTGTCAAAAATAATCATTTTGGCCACTTCATGTGGCTCATCCAACACTAGTGTTCTTAGCTTGTCTCTGTATGAACATTGCTGCCTCTAAAATTCCCGCAAGCTATTT
Source organism: Vulpes lagopus (assembly GCF_018345385.1). Lineage (NCBI taxonomy): Eukaryota > Metazoa > Chordata > Mammalia > Carnivora > Canidae > Vulpes > Vulpes lagopus. Next base: position 29,556,704 of record NC_054829.1, read on the forward strand.
CCTGAGCAAGAGGAGATAAAATGCCTGCCTGTTCCCATCCTTCATCTCCCAACACTTGGAGGTTCTCTACTTTTTAAATGGTCACTGTTACTGCCACCACCCAAGGCTGAAGAGACTTTCTTTGTGTTGGGGCTTAGACCTTAGCTATGGTGTCTGAATGTCTTTCATATCCCTGTCTGCCTATGCCTTCCCCCATGCCAACAAAGCAAGGAAGTCAAGAAACAAAAACCAAACCAAATGTGATATTACACAGTATAAATTACAAGAACATTAGCTTTGGAGGCAAGTGAACCTATGTTTGAACCCTGACTCTGCCACTCCTTAGCTGGGTGTAAAAGTTTTCTATTGCTTATAATGAGTTATCTCTCAGTTTCCATGGATCAAAAGTCTAGACACAACTTAGCTGAAGTCAAGGTGTGGGCTAGGACTGTTGTCTTATCTGAGGCTTGGTGTCGTTTTTGGTTGCTGGCAGAATTAATTTCCTTGTATGGCTGTCTTCTTCAAGGCCAGCCAGAAAGAGACTCTCACCTCTTTTAAAAGGCTTTCCTGATGAGGTCAGGCCCACCCTGGATCATTTCCCTTCAAGTCAAGGGCATAGAAGTCAATTAACTAGGGACCCTCATATCCCTATATGCAAAATCCTTTCTTTCACCTGTGCCTTGTAATATAATCATGGCACATAACCTTTACCATGTCCACAGATCCCACTCACACTTGAGGGATTGTGCAGAGCATGTATGAAGGGAAGGGAAAGAATCTTAGGGCCACTCTAGGTTTCTGCTAGAATGCTCCATGACCTCAGATAAATTGCCCAATATCTCGAAGATTCAGTTTCTTTACCTGGAATAAAAGGACGATAAAACCAGCCATATGGAGTTATTACAAAGACTGAATGATATATAATATGTCTTAAAGAGTGGCAGACAGTAGACGCAAACATGATTTCCTTTCTTTTGTTGTTCATCTGTCCTGCCTTCTCTGTGATTTGAAATACTGTAGAAAACCATTCCAAGTAGCCAGAATGATGCCAGAAAGTATAACTAATCCTTTTTATTTGTGGTAGTTACATTCCAGAGTCATTGCAAATACTGAATTAGTGAATACTAAAGCATTGCATGGCCGGGAAGTGCAGCTGGTTCCTGCCAGCCTCTCTCTGGTCACAGAATTTCCATTAACTGGTGAAACTTTATTTTTATGTTAAGTATATTTCTGTTTAAGGATGCCTTATTTAATATACACTGTTGATGAGCTTGCATTTGACAGCCCTGTAGCTCATACTTGAACGAAACTCATCTAATACAGAGATTTTCTCCATAAGGCATATGGCAACCTTCTTGCTCTTAGGAACACAAGACGGCACTTCAGCACTATGCTGGGGGCCATTTATTTATTTTTAAAATTTTTGTAATTTTTCTTTTTTTTAAGATTTTATTTATTCACAACACACACAAACACACACACACACAGAGGAAGAGAGAGAGAGAGAGAGAGAGAGAGAGAAAGGCAGAGACACAGGCAGAGGGAGAAGCAGGCTCCATGCAGGGAGCCCAACATGGGACTCGATTCCAGGACTCCAGGATCACACCTTGGGCCAAAGGCAGGCTCTAAACCACTGAGCCACCCAGGGATCCCCAATTTTTGTTTTCCTTAAGTGAACTCTAGGCTCAACACTAGGCTCAAACTCACAACCCTGAGATCAAGAGTTGTATGCTCTACTGTTAGAGCCAGCCAGGTGCCCTGCTTGGGAGTCATTTTAAACAGCAAAATACAAAAAAAAAAAAAAAAAAAAACCACCAATGTGAAAAACCTGACATTAAATAGACCACAGAAAGACACTTGTTTACAATATGAGATGAAACAAGAAGGCAGAGCATCACCTTTGTCAGCCAGCTGGGAGCGTGTAGTCAGGTGACCCAGATTTTATAAATATATATATATATATATATATATATATATATACACACACAAGTGGCTTATTTTTTCATGGCTAGATTCAGGCACAGGAGGTAAGGCCAGAAGCAAGCATCCTTTCCCCCCTTTCTCTTGCTAGGCCTCCTTGGAGAGCATTTATCCCCTCAATACATTTCACAGGTCTTCTGAGGTACCATGAAAAGAGAGAAACTGAGTCACTACTGATTTTAAAAAAACCTTCATTTGCCTGTCACTTAGTACTAACAGGCAAAATGTGTTTGGATAGCCTTTTGAAGACAAGGACTAGCCCCTGGGCTTTGCTGCAAACCCAGATTCCTGCCAGAGGTGCTTTGGCTTGAACTTCCTGGACATGGCATTGTGGATGCTATGGCTCTTGCATTGTCCAGAGTGGGAAGGCACCCACAGTGGCCAGTACATTTCCAATCAGATCGAAGAGGTGATGCCCAAGTGGCTAGGGCTGGGTGTGGGTCAGCCAACCACAGCGTCTTTTCCTCTTTTTTGCATGTGGTGAAGGCCTGCAAGCAGCCCCAGCTGGCTGTGGCTTTGAGACACATGCATAGTGTTGCAGAGAAAACCTTATACCAAGCCTCTACTTTGGACACTTGGGACATGCTTTCGGTTCTGCCTTCCTTCCTTCCTCCTCTGCTTTTTTTTTTTTTAAGATTTTATTTATTTATTCATGAGAGAGACACACACACACACACAGAGGCAGAGACACAGGCAGAGGGAGAAGCAGGCTCCATGCAGGGAGCCCGACGTGGGACTCGATCCCCGGTCTCCAGGATCACACCCTGGGACAAGGGTGGTGCCAAACCGCTGAGCCACCTGGGCTGCCCCCTCCTCTGCTTTAAAACCAGCTTTGCTGATGCTTGTCTTTCCACTTCTTCATTGGTGACATTGGAACCCTTCCCTTCTTCCTACCCTAACTATGGCTCATTAGAACCCAGTAGTGACAGCCGTGTATGCTGGACAGCAACCACTGTGTAGCCAAAAGTGGGGCTGGGGATTCAGTGTTGGGCAGCAGGGTGGTACAGTGGTTTTCTGGGGCAGGCGAGCTCATTTGTTCCTTTTGTCCTTCTGTTCCCCCTCCCCTACCCCTTTTATTGAACCAGAGGAAAACAAAACAATGATCTGTTTGGCAACGTGGCTATTTTGGGGTACCAAACCTGCCATCAGTGGGGAGCCCTTCTGTATCATGAGTAGGCAAAGCAGCAGAGCAGAGCCCTGTGCTTTGCAGCTGATACAGCAGAGCAGCATCTCTACTGAAGGGGCCAGGCTATCCATTTTCTTCATTAAGAAGTTAAACAGCAGACTTGATTCTATATTTAGAAATCACACTTAGGTGCAACTGTGATTGTGCACGTACCAACCAACCCAGCTGGCACCACTGCCTTTGCTCTGTAGTGACTTGTTGAATTTCATAATGGGGCTGTATGAAATCCAGAGTGAATTGAACGGAAGGTTTAGAGGCTTTGTGTGAAATTGACACATTAGGGCTTTGGAAGTGGATGAGGGATTCTTCCCTGAGACTTCTCATTCAATTTGGGAGCCAAATAATCAAGCATCTACAAAAAGGAAAAGAGAAATCAAAATAGGATTTAATCTGAGAATTTCTATCCCTCATATAAACCACATCTTATAATAAGAAATATGCTTTTCCATTTCTTGCCCAGTCAGAGAATGTGATTAATGGGTACCTAGTAAGTTCAGGGCACAGGGCTAAAAGGGGTTACCAAATGTCTTCATTTACAAAGTCCTGCTGAGCTCCTAACCTGTGCCAGCGCTATGCCTGGTGAAGAGTAATGTTAGAGAGTGTCAGGCCTTAAAGAACTTACTGTTTGTCAGGAGACATCAAATAAGTGAACCAACAAAATGATTTACCATTTTAGAGATAGTCCCTAAATTCACGGAATTTACACTCTTGTTAGGAAGGCAACATATAAACCTGTGAGCATTAAAACAAAAACAAAAACCTTTGAAGACAGAAACAGAAGAATGCAATTGACAACTGAATTATACAGATTCCAATGACTATAAAAATTCACTAAAAGAGATCATTATGAGCTGGGGACAATCCAAGAGACTTCCTTTTTGGAAGTAGGTTTTAAGCTACATTTTGAAGGGTGGATTACTTCTGTTTTTTTGCTTCCTAGAGAAAGTCTTAGTGTCGAATGGAGGTGAATGGAAGGAGAGGCTGTGGCTCCCGAAGGAGAAAGATTTCTCTAAAGATTTTTCTGATATCAGGTATTAATGTATTCTTTCAACCAACCTTGTTCCAGTCCAAGCTCCATGTTGAATATAGGGACAATCCACACACAGCCTCTGTCCCCGTGTTGTTCACAGTCTGGTGAGGGGCAGATCTATAGACAGACAAGGAGAATACAATGAGATGAGTCCTTTAGGAGGTGAATGATCCTGGTGTAGTGAGAGCTTCCAAGAGGAAATGATGAACCATGGGGGAGGGGCCAGGAGAGGGAAGTGTGGGATTCTAGAACAGCAGCAGCAAAACCACCAAGTTGCTATTGCTGTGAGAACTCAGATCAGCTCTGGGATCTAGAATCCAAACTTTCTTAGGCATGAATTCAGTCCTTTCCTGTGGGTGAGTGTTTCTAAGCCTGACTCCTCATTAGAATTACCCAGGGAGCTTTAAAATAAACAAACAAACAAGCAAACACTGATAGTGGGTGCCTGGGTGGCTTAGCTGGTTGAGTGCCAGACTCTTGGTTTCAGCTCAGGTCATGATCTCAGGGTCCTAAGATCAAAGCCCTCTGCGCTCAGTGTGGATTCTGCTTGTCCCTCTTTCTTCTCCTCTTCCCCCTCCCCCAAATAAATAAATAAGTAAAATCTTTTAAAAGAATACTGATACCGGGATCCCTGGGTGGCGCAGCGGTTTGGCGCCTGCCTTTGGCCCAGGGCGCGATCCTGGAGACCCGGGATCGAATCCCACGTCGGGCTCCCGGTGCATGGAGCCTGCTTCTCCCTCTGCCTGTGTCTCTGCCTCTCTCTCTATCTCTCTGTGACTATCATAAATAAATAAAAATTAAAAAAAAATTAAAAAAAAAAAAAGAATACTGATACCTGGATCCTACCTCTAGAAATTCTGATTTCATTGGGCTGAGGTGGGGCCTGGGCATCGGTATATTTTAAAAGCATCCTGATGGTTCTAATATGTAGCTAGGGTTGAGAACTCCAGCTCTAGATTACCTGTCTGCACTCCAGAGGCAATGCCAACCCATCCTTTCATGAATGGACAGGATTTTTTACAGTATGAGATGGAGAGAGTTCTGGCCAAGGCTCTGAAATCAAGCACACCCAGGCTTAAGACTTTGTGCTACCACTTAGTAGCCACTACTTAGACAAATTGCTAAACTATCTTAAGTTTACAAAATTCTTAATTTGTAAAATGAGAACAATGATTATTGTGAGGTTTACATGGGATAATCCCCCAGCTCATAAATAAGCACTCACATAGGTCCCATGGGCTAGACCCAAAACACTTAATGTTTGAAACCAGAGGGAACAGTCCAGATGTAAGGAATTTATGCCACCAAGTCAAAATGCCATGACCACTGTTCAGAAGTAAAAATCTGTCTCCAACAGCTCTTATCTGAGGAACATGTGAGCTGCAGAGGGAAGAATGAGCCCCCATGAGGTTATCTGAGGGGTACCTGGGAACAGAATGAAGTTCAGGAAAACATTTGAATGTCACTCATATCTGTGAATAATAAAATGAGTTTGGTTCCTAGACTAAAACTTTGTTGGTGAGGCAAAGGCAATGAGTTAATTTTGTATCCACTGGGATAATTCTAGAATGGTGACTTCTTGTTTAGCAGGAGAATCTGGAGTATATTTGATCCAAAACAATGCATGGGACAGAGTCTTGACCTCTCTAAGACTAAATGGGAAGAAAGGTCAAAGTAGAGAAAGAAGAAAAGAACCCTCCACTGAAATAATAACATTTAGATAACTGCTTTTGAGTGACGGTTCTTGGAGAGTAGGTTCTGCTTATAAATGAATAGATTTCTATCCAGTCAACCATCAGAAGGCAATACTGGGTGTAAGTGTGGTTCCCAAGAGAAGATCATTCCTGTTTGTCTTTGAGAAAAATCAGTCTATGAAAGATTAATTGGGTCCAGGAATGTAGCCTTACACTAATTCTAGCAAAAAAATTACCCTTATTTTACACACAGTTGTGAATAGTTGATGGAAGCTTAACCATATTTTGGGGAGCCTGTGCTCAATGAAGAATCTTTCCAATAAACTAATGATCAACTGCATTGCCACCCTCATCCACCCCCCACCCCGACTCAGAGAATCACGGAGAGTCTCTGAGGATTTCCAGCTTCTTTTCTGGACCCTGCAGGAATAGGGTGCAGCATCTCTCAAGAAAGCTCTGGCTTATTGTCCAGGAGACATTGGAAGCCTGTCTGCTCTTAGCAGTTGTGTGAATCAGTTGAAAAGTCACATAATATATCAAACCCACTTCTTGAGTGGGGTTTCTGATTCTCCCCAGCTGGGGTTGCTTGCCTTTCCAACTTCTCTCTCTGGCTCATGTAGGGCTGCATTGGCCATTGGATGCTGGGCTGGGTTCTTTGGAACTGGGTTCTATGTCAGGACTCTTGTCATTGGTGAGAGAGAGGCCACTGGGGCCACTGGGATGGATCTATAGACTCTGGGGGTAGGATTTAGGTGAGCACCTTTTCAGAGAGAAGACTGGATTTAAAAGTGAGAGAAGTTAGGGATCCCTGGGTGGCGCAGCGGTTTGGCGCCTGCCTTTGGCCCAGGGCGCGATCCCGGAGACCCGGGATCGAATCCCACATCGGGCTCCCGGTGCATGGAGCCTGCTTCTCCCTCTGCCTGTGTTTCTGCCTCTCTCTCTCTCTGTGACTATCGTAAAAAAATAAAAATTAAAAAAAAAAAATAAAAGTGAGAGAAGTTAGCCAGGGAGAAAGAGAGAACTGATCTAAAAAAGGTATGGAGTCCTGGAGTCCTGGAGAGTGTTGGCAGAGGATCTCAGGGAATGGCTGTCTAGGATGGTAATACTTCTGTATTATAGCATTTAAGTTCTGGTTTGATTTATGATCAATTGAAAGTTGGGAATATTTTCTTTTTTCTTTTTTTTTAAGATTATATTTATTCATGAGAGACAGAGAGAGAGAGAGAGAGGCAGAGACACAGGCAGAGGGAGAGCAGGCTTCATGCAGGGAGCCCAACATGGGACTTGATCCCGGGACTCCAAGATCACATCCAGGGCCGAAGGCAGGCACCAAACCGCTGAGCCACCCAGGGATTCCCCGGGAATATTTTCTTGATGTCATGTCCAAAGCCTCACCTTTCCTCCCACTAAGTCTGGGGAGAGCTTGTCCTGTTAACAAGTATGCGTGGTTAGAAGAGGGCCCCAGGGGATCCCTGGGTGGCACAGCAGTTTGGCGCCTGCCTTTGGCCCGGGGTGTGATCCTGAAAGACCTGGGATCAAATCCCACATCGAGCTCCCTGCATGGAGCCTGCTTCTCCCTCTGCCTGTGTCTCTGCCTCTCTGTCTCTCTCTGTGTGACTATCATGAATAAATAAATAAAATATTAAAAAAAAAAGAAGAGGGCCCCATGAAGTCTTGTCCTATGGAAGAGCTCCACATGCTAAAACAAACAAAGGCTACATTTATGAGCTGTTGCTTTGAAGTCCTGTTTTTACTGCCATGCATTGGACCTGACTGAGCTCTAGAGCCAAAGGGATCAAATCTCCATATTGTCATTTACTAGCTACATGTACTTTGGTAAATCACCTAACTTGTTAACACTAGAGCATGAGGATTCAGACTGTGCTTTGGAGGCAAACTTCCAGGATTTGAATCTTGGAGCTTTCATTTTCTAGCTATGTGGCTTTAAGCAATCTATGTAACCTATCTATGCCTCTAGTTTTCTACCTATAAATTGGGTATACCAGCATCTATCATATAGCCTTGCAGTAAGGTCTACATGGGATAATACATGTAGAACACACTTTGAACAGTGTCTATACTTACTGCAAGCTCTTAATAACTCTTAATTAAGCCAATTAACTAACCCAGCCACAATCAAAACCCTATTAGCCAGGGTTGATGGAGGGAGTCCCCAAGAGAATCCATTTGAAGCACCTGGTGCCATGTCTGACATCAAATGCTCACTAACTCATTTTTCTTTTCAGTATCATCATCACCATCCTCTTTCTCTTCCATAGGCTGTGTAACAGGTGACGGTTTCAGTAAAAGCATGGATTGACCTGATTTAGGATGTAGCCCTTAGGGTGTGTGTGGCTAGATGCTCTGGAGCATACAGGGAAGCATGGATTTGGTTTCACCCTTAAGTAGCTTATAGTCAAATTAGGGAGAGATGTAATCTGATGCAAAGGAAATGAAACACACGTGAGGCAGGTAGTGGGACGTGCCATGTGCTGCAGATAAAGGGCTCCTTGCCAAGATCTTGCTGATGCCATGGGCGATCAAGGGAGAAAGGTGAATCTGAGCTAGGCATTCAAGGACATGGCTGAAAGAATTAGTAAGGTACATCTATGTTACCTGGCAGGCCTATGCAAAAGTGTTCCCATCAAATCTTTCTAGAACCATGATGGTAGGTGCTCTGCCTCAGCCCAGGCTCCTGAAATCATTTGCCCAGAATCCTAAGGTGTGAGGTGGAAGTGCCATGACACAAATCTGTTGCTGCCTTGCTCCGAATCCACGCTCTAAATCCTGCACAGCTTCCACCTGCAAACACTTCCAGAGCTCATTGCACAGTGAGGAATGGGGGAGGCAGTGCTCTGCAAAAGTTAAGAGCACCAATGCCTACTCCTGTGTGACTTTTGGCAAGTTATTTTACCTTCTTAACCCTCGGTTCCTCATCTGCTCAGTGAGGATTGTATATCACACCTTATCTGGCTGCCATAAGTTTGCAGTGATAGAACATATGTGTAACTTGTTCATTAGGCAGGCTGGACTCAGAAGGTAAATGGAGCAGCTTTATTGTTCTCCACTCACTGCCTCCAAAAGCCTTTCATTGACTGCCCCCTCTCTCTGGGGCATATGCCTTAAACAGACTGATATCTTGAACAGAATCCATGATTTCCTGGCAACCTCTATTGTTAAAACTATTCTGTCCATCTAGTTTAAAGCACCAACCCCAGACTTCCACCATGGTTCTTGGGAGCACCATTGGGGATGTGTGGTCTGCCTCTGGGACAAGCCCACCCTGGCCTACTTCTACACTCTGACTCCTCTGATATTTTGGGTCAGGGAGGGAGAAGAGGAAAAATGTCTGGGGTTGCCACTCACCCTATTGACATAGCCTGTAGTTTCTGTGGACCCTCTGAGAGAGGCAGTTGTCATTCCCTTAGGCCAGGCCTATTCCTCTAACCCCTCTTATTTGACCTTCAAGCTGCCTGGGCAACCTCATGGCTCCTGCATGCCCTTTACCTTTATGTTCTCCTCTGTGTAGCCATGGGAGTCTCTGTGTTCCTCTTTTATGCCCTCTAAGACCCAGAGGTACCTGGAAGCAAGGGAGGGACATCAAGACATTGCACTACAGTCCCTCCTCACCTGGCTGGCTCCAGTTGTCCAACAGGCCTCCTGCCAGGCAAGAAGCAGACATGAACCTCTGTGTTCTTGTATGCTCCCAAAACCTTGGGGTTTGGCCCTAGCTCCCTGGAAGACTCCCTCAGTACTCTGCTGTGCTCATTTTGATGGCTGCACCAGGGAGGGCATGCAGATTGCCATCTGGGAATGGAATAACTATGTCCCTTCTTAGATGCACTCCTCATGTTTCTAAGCAGTTGTCTTGGGACCCTTGGCTTGGTGCAGTGGGGGTGAGAGGTAGGCCTTCTCTCTTTTCTTTCATGAAGGGAGTGGAAGAGGCTGAAAATCCCACTCCTCAACAACTCAGGCATCCCTCCTTTTCTCCTCCTCTGTGTTATGGACTGGCCAGGGCGTTGATGGAGCAAGGGGAGGCAAGGAAGAGAAGGTGCGGGCAGATCCAGTTCAGTGGCCTTTTGCAAAGTCCTGAGGAGGGTGTCTGGTTCAGCTGTGGGCTCTCTCTTGGAGTCTGGGTAGACTTAAGGCCTTTCTGCCTCAGCTCTGTGTTCCAGCTGCCAATGTTGGGATAGCGGGGAAAGTTCTGTCCAACATCCTGTTAAATATGTATTGCATATTAGCACAGTGCCTGGCACGGGGCAGGTGTTTTCTAAGTGGTAGCCAATGGGAGGTTGACTGTATTATTTTCCTCTTTGCTTAACCTCCAAGGTGGCTATTTATTTATCCCCACGTGGCAGGACAGGCAGTGCACTGAGACTGTGGTGCTCTCTGCTCTGTGTCCTTATCCCACCCGGGAGTCTGGAAGGCAAAGCCTAGACACACTCATTTGCAAGTGTTTACTGGAGCCTGCTCCATGCAAAGTACTGCACTAAGCCACAGAGACCTTTTTTTTTTTTTTTCTGAACTCCAAGGCAGGGCATGTGGTGGGGTAAACTTCAAGTTTGAGGATCAAGGAAGAAGATGGTTGATGTAGGCAGAACTCCAAGCCCCTACCTTCCAGGAGCTTACGACCAGTGCAGTGATGGGAGAGGTTTGAACCAAGATTCAATCTGCTTGATTTAGGTGGGTGATACGGTGGGCAGAACCATGTACTCGAGCAGGAAGAAACCACTAATTCAAAGACGGATTCAGGGGATCCCTGGGTGGCTCAGTGGTTTAGAGCCTGCCTTTAGCCCAGAGCATGATCCTGGAGACCTGGGATTGAGTCCCACATTGGGCTCCCTGCATGGAGTCTGCTTTTCTCTCTGCCTGTGTCTCTGCCCCTCTCTCTCTCTGTGTCTCTCATGAATAAATAAATAAAATCTTTTTAAAAATCCCAAAAACTAAAAAGGTTTGTCACATCTCACTGCTTTTTTTTTTTTTTAAAGATTTTATTTATTTATTTATGATAGACACAGAGAGAGAGAGAGGCAGAGACACAGGCAGAGGGAGAAGCAGGCTCCATGACAGGAGCCTGACGTGGGACTCGATCCTGGGACTCCAGGATTGCACCCTGGGCCAAAGGCAGGCGCTAAACCACTGAGCCACCCAGGGACCTCTCAGCTACTTTTTACAGCTGGTGGGAGGCATATGCCATCGTTGATTCTCTCCTTCCTTGGGTCCGCAAAGATATCTAAGTCTTACTATTCTAAGTACTGAAGACTCAACAGTGACAAAGCAGGTAAAATCCCTGCCCCAAGGAGTGTACATTCTAGAGATTGAAAGCCCTTTTCTGGGCAGTTGCTCTCTCTCTTCTTTGAGAAACCATGGGCTATTCTCCTCCTGGCCTGTAGGTGATTGCTCCACAGAGTCACACGGCCCAGCAGGAAGCTCTGCAGCCACAGGCTCCCTCAAGGCAGGTGTGAGCAGGGAGACCACCTACCCTGCTGCCTCCCCTCTCCTGAAAGCAAGATCCCAGGGAACATCTGCCACCCATTGCCCCCTCTCCCTGAAGAGCACCAGGAAAGGTATACGAGGGGACTGTGAGGTGTGATGGATGGGTTGAGGCACTGTGGATGTGAATCATTGCCCAGCATGGAGAACGAAGCCAGGCCATGCTAAGTCATCGGTCCTTCTCCCCCGTGGAGGTAAACGCAAGATCCTGCTTTCCTCAGAGAGTGAAATCAGCGAGGAGCTGAGAGATTTCCAAATGGGGGAAAGAAAAAAGTCACTGCCAGCTTTCAAACCAGACAGACTAGTGGATTGTTTTGTGGAGCAGATCATTGTGTTTGGCATCCAAGCCTGAAAGTGGGCTGAAGGCGAGGACTTTATATGAAAAATACAACAAATAAGCATCACTGTGTTTCCAGAGGCAGGAATCATGGGTATGCCTTGACACCAGCTACCTCCATAACCACAGAGCTGAATTTTCACAAATTATGGCTTGGGAAATTGTTGCTCATTTTACCAATTAGTTTACCTCGGGATTCCTTTTAAGTGGCCAGCTCCCTCAGTACTTTAAACATATGACTTGATTCATAAAAGCTTATATAAACAGATTTTCATGATATTCTTAGCATGAGAATTAAAAAAAAATAAAACATGAGTTTTAAGTCTTGGAGGCCTGATTTCCAATTCTATTCCTAATTTCAACAAAGGCCTGTGGTCCCCTACACTGATGAGCCCTGCGGCTTCGTAGTGGGCCCCCCTTCCTTCAGTAAAGGGAGATATAACTGGATGTGCCCTAAATGTAGCATTCATTCATTCAAAACTTGCTTATTCAACATCTTCCATGTGCCAAGCACTGTGAGAAGGATATAGTGGTGAACAAACTCTTGCAAGACAGTGACTGTGAGCTTAGCCTAAAACAGCAATCCCATTTTGACAGCCCATTCCCTCATGCAGCTAATATTCTAGTGGAAGAGTAAGATAAACGCATAGCTAAACATATTAAATAATTTTAAGTTGAGATGGATGCTATGAGGGAAAGAAGCAGGATGCTTTGAACTAACATAAGTCGGATGGTCTGGAAAGGCCTCTCAGAAGTGGCAACGTTTAAAGCAAAACCAAAAAGAGAAGAGAATGCCAGTGACATGAAAAGGTGGAAGAGAAATGTCCCTGGCAAAGGACTTGTATACTCAAAGGCCCCAGAGGCAGTATGGGCCTCCTGTGTTCTAGAACTTGAAGAAATAGCCAGTGTGGCTAGAATAAGGGTGGGAGGGCATCACATGGTTCAGCCAAGTGGACAGAACCCTTGTCCCCTCATCATGCAGGTTCTTAGAAGCCAAGTGTATCGGCTTCTCAGGGCTGCTATAGCAAGTCTCGTAGACCCAATGGCTTCAAACAACTGAAATTTGCTGTCTCACGTGTGTGGAGGCCAGCTGTCTGGAACTAAGGTGTCGGCAGAGCCATGCTTCCACTGTAGGGGATCCTTCTTTGCCTACTCCTCACTTCTGGTGGGTTGCTGGCAATCTTTGACATCCCTTGGCTTATAGATGGGTCATTCCAACTTGCCTTCCTCATCAGGTGGCATTTTCCCTGTTTGTCCCTGTCTTCCCATGGCCCTCTTCTTATAAGGACACCAGTCATATTGGGTTAGGGGCCCCGCCTGCTCCACTCTGACCTCATCGGAACCTGACTAATTAATTACATCTGCGGTGACCCTACTTCCACATTCTGTGGGACCAGAGTCCAGGACTTCAACATAGAAATCTTAGTGGGATACAGTTCAACCCCTATCACCGTGGTAAGAAATTTGAATTTTATTGTATTTGTATTTTATTGAATTTTTATTGTATTACTTACTCAGGCAAGTCCTGAGTAGTGTCAAGCAAGTGGATGACGTGATGTGATGTGTGCTGTGTGAGGATGAGCTGCCACTGGTGGTGGTGGAAAGGTGGAGAGGATAGAAGTGGGTGGCTAGTAAGCGACTCGAACAGGCTGTTCTGGATGAGAGGTGATGACGGCATGGACCAAAGTGACGCCAGTCGGGTGGGAGTAGTGATTGGAGCTTAGACATCAGAGAATAGGAAGAATGACAAGACATGCCTATTGGTTGGTTGTGAGATGAGGAAAAAGAAGGTCATGGGGATGGTGTGAAGGCTTTTTACCTCAATTGCAAGGGGATGATGGTATTGTTCACTTTCGTCGGGCATACTTGGAGAGGACCAGGTTTGGGGCTGGAAGTGGCTTGAATGGGAGTCACAGAATGGGAAACATGCAGGAATGAAAATTAGAAAGACCCACCCACTCCCAGTCACCATCATCTTGCTTCTGTCTAAAATATCATAAGTAGGGGCACCTGGCTGGCTCAGTCACTTAAGTGTCTGCCTTTAGCTCAGGTCATGATCTAGGGGTCCTGAGACTGAGCCCCGCATCAAGCTCCCTGCTCAGTGGGGAATCTGCCTCCCCCTCTCCCTCTCCCTCTGCCCCTTCCCCTGCTCGTGCCCTCTCTCAAATAAATAATCTTAAAAAATATATCATAAGTAAAAAAGCCTTCTTTTGTCAAAAAGCTCAATCCCTTGTTAAAATGCAAACATCCCTGGGAGAGGAAAACACGGTCGGCCAGAGCACCTTTCCCAAAAGTACCTATTGATTGGGAGCTGAGACAAGGCAGCAACTAAAGAGAGCAGAGAGAACGTGTTTGGGAAAGGAAGCAATGAAAATCCAAGGCAAAGTGTCCTGATGTCACAATTGCTCCTTAGACGAGCTGTAGGAGTGCGTGCTTAATTTAATTCCATCTCAGTGCTGGAGCAGAACCAAAAGCAACTAGCCAAAAATGCCAGCAAAATGGGGTTAGGGAATAGCAAGTTCCCTTCACAAGGACCAACTGGAAGAAAGGAAGACAGAGGGGAATTCGATGGGTGGGTTATGGGGGGCAGTAAAAGGAGTATAAAATCTGAGGATAGAGACGGAGCTTGGAGTAAAAAGTGGGCTAAGTGCCAGCCTTTTTTTAAAATATTTTATTTATTTATTCATGAGAGATAGAGAGAGACAGAGAGAGGCAGAGACACAGGCACAGAGAGAAGCAGGCTCCATGCAGGGAGTCTGACGTGGGACTCGATCCCGGTCTCCAGGATCATGCCCTGGGCTGAAGGCAGATGCTCAACCGCTGAGCCACCCAGGTGTCCCTAAGTGCCAGCCTTTTAAAAGAGAACTGTTCCCTGAGCTTGACCCCCCCCATGTCCATGATCTTCTCCTGCTTGTTCATTTTCCTTTTTTTTTTTTTTTTTTGATATTTTAGTTATTTATTCATGAGAGACAGAGAGAGAGAGAGAGAGAGAGAGAGAGAGAGAAGTAGGCAGAGGGAGAAGCAGGCTCCATGCAGGGAGCCTGATGCGGGACTCGATCCTAGGACCCCAGGATCATGCCCTGGGCCAAAGGCAGACCCTCAACCACTGAGCCACCGAGGCGTCCCCTTGCCTGTTCACTGTCTACAGCCCAGCTTCTGCATTCCAGGCAGTAATGCGCCCAACCCCCAGAGGCGTGGCTCCTACCAGAGCAGTTTCCATGACAGCATCCCCTTAAGCTTATATTCAATTGCCCTTTTTTTGTTTGAATTCCTGACAGTTCAATGAAATTTGAGCGTTTAGAATGATAACCATCAAAAGTGGCATCCTGGCTTTGGTACCTGGCCCGGTGGGCCCTGCTGGTCCCCAACATCCAATGTGCTGCCACCCTGTCCTGGGTTTCCCCACCCATGTAGGGACTTCACCAAAAGACAGACTCAGTGTCCACTCCTCTCCAGCCTCTGGGCACCTTGCCCTGAATAGGATCTTGCCACCCAGGAGCAGATGAGGGCGTTTGTCCTTCATTGGAAGGAGTCCCCAGCCCTTTTGTTGCTTTTTCTGGGTGACAGTGGAGGAAGGGGTGGCTGCGGGTCAACCATCTGAGAACATGGCATTGGAACCACTCATCCAGCCTGTCGAGTGGAGGTTATTCTGCTTGAACTGGGAGCACAAGAGAGTTTTAAGCATCACTTGACATCCTATTTTATTGTTTCTTTCCTCTTTCCCTTTAAGGCCTTATTCGTGGGTTTGTTTGTTTGTTTTGTATATTTTTTTATTTGAGTTCGGTTTGCCAACATATAGCATAACACCCAGTGCTCATCCCATCAAGTGCCCCCCCAGTGCCCGTCACCCAGTCTCCCCAACCCCCCGCCCACCTCCCTTTCCACTACCCCTTGTTTGTTTCCCAGAGTTGGGTGTCTCTCATGTTCTGTCACCTTCACTGACTTTCCACTACCCCTTGTTTGTTTCCCAGAGTTGGGTGTCTCTCATGTTCTGTCACCTTCACTGATATTTCCCTCATTTTCTCTCCTTTCCCCTTTAATCCCTTCCACTATTTTTTATATTCCCCAAATGAATGAGACCATATAATGTTTGTCCCTCTCCGACTGACTTATTTCACTCAACATAATACCCTCCAGTTCCATCCACGTCGAAGCAAATGGTGGGTATTTGTCATTTCTAATGGCTGAGTGAGATTCCATTGTATACATAGACCACATCTTCTTTATCCATTCATCTTTCGATGGACACCGAGGCTCCCTCCACAGTTTGGTTATTGTGGACATTGCTGCTATGAACATTGGGGTGCAGGTGTCCTGCTGTTTCACTGCATCTGTACCTTTGGGGTAAATCCCCAGCAGTGCAATTGCTGGGTCTAGGGCAGTTCTATTCTTAACTCTTTGAGGAACCTCCACATATAAGGCAACTGTCAAAGGCACCAAGCCAACCTCACCTCGGTTTTATCGCCATGCAGGTGGGGAGGGAAGCTCCTCTCCCCCTCGTATAATTTCAAAAGACATCTGTTTGGTTTGGGAGACTGGAAGGGGACAGGAAGGGAAGGAATGATATCCTAACTCATGTTTTTGTGGCTTTTATTGAGCCTCAAGTCTGGCAGTGAATTAGAATCAGAAGACAGCAGTAAGTGCTAAGCAGAGGCCAAGGGTGTAGTCAGGGACAGGTAGCAGAGAGGTGAATTGCTGGCTGGCCTCACAAGAAGGATTTGAAGGTCTTATTCTGTCATGTGGTGAATCCCTAGGTGCCAGAGGATGGGCTGTGATTACCTGAATTCCTACATCTAGCGTCTCATCTCACCTCCCTTGGGCCTAACAAACAGCACACACTCACTCACAGAGGCCAGGTATTCAGCAGCAAAGCAAAGAGCTGAATTTATCTGGTCAATCTAGATATCCTTCTCTGAACACCACATTGCCCAGGATCGCCACCTCCAAAGCTGCCCTGAGACATAGCCAGACAATGGGACAAAGGGCTTCCTGTCTCCTTCACATTTGCCGTCTGAGCCTCTTAGAGCAACAGGTGACAGCCGCCAGAGCTCCACTCGCTTGCCCAGGCTGTACCCATACAATGCTGCTCCTGTGGCTGGAAGTCTGAACACCTCAATTCTAGTCGCGGCTTGGACCAGGGTTCCCTGCGTGCTTGGCGGACTGACTTCTTCATCTGTAAAATTAGTTGGCTCCTCCATGACTGTTTTTGTTTTTGCTTTTGCTTTTAGAGCTAACATACTAGGATTCTCATTGTTAAACTCAAACAGTGCCTAGTGCAAGGGGTGTCCCCTAAATATAACACAAAGCGTGCAGCATTTATCAGTTTTGCGACTCTCTCTGACTGGAGGCATTTTATTTCAGTTTGGTTTTTCATTCCCATTCCAGTCCAGCAAGAAGTGATTATCATAAGGGGGACTCACCAAAACAAGACAAGCTAATTATTATTTCATTTTAACTCATTTCAACCCAACAGATACCCTGGAAAGAGTCAAGGGATCCAGGGTCTAGCTCCAGCTCTACCATTAACCACATGTAAATCAACCATTCTAGACTCCAGCTCTTCTATTGCATGCCAGTGGGCAACCATGGCAAATGGGCAACCAGATGGTGGCAAATCACTCTTTCCCCACTGGGATGAGAATCTGCTCACTTGGGAACTTTCCCAGGAGGCTGTGTGGGGCCCCATGGCCCTCCTCCTATTTAGAGCCAACCCATGGTCCCAGCCTCTCCGTTCTTGCCTGGGACCTTATATCATGGGTGGTCTTTCTGTTTCTTCCATTGTTGTCTGGCCATACTTACCACTTCTGAACTGTCACCATGAGCCTTACTTTCTACTGTCCCTGAAAAGCCTGATTTTTACAGACACAGTGTCTTCCTAAACAATTTCAGGCTCTGTCACAATTAGTAACCAACACATATCCCATCATCAAGTGCAAGAGCTTAGGAAATTCATGTTTTCTCTCAGTTTTGGCAAGAGAAATGAACAGCCCTTGAATTACACAATTTGATGATGTGAGGGCCAGTGTCTGAATCTGCCTGTCTGTTCCTATCACCCCTGTTCTACCTTTTAGAATACCTCTCCTATTTCCCTGTGTCCTCCTCCAATTCCACTTATTGAGAACCTACTGTATGCCCTATGGTCTAGTTTTTATTGTGTTTCCCTTACTAATGAAAAAACAGGCTTAGAGGTCAAATGATCTACTCCAGGCCACAAAATCAAATGGAAGCTAAGCATCTAGTCTTCTTGATCTATTTCATCCACTTAGGTTCTGTCCACAATTTCTGGACCGATGAGACACAAATCTACGTCTTTAGCCACGTATCTCATGGCCTGCTGGACCTCTCTGCCTGAGTGCTCCACCTGAGTGCCACATGGTCACGTTCCCCAAGGAGCTACCTCGTCCTCAACTGCTAACACCATCCCTCACCTGGGATTCTTTGAAGCCCTTGCTTTACTCTGCATCCAACCCAACCCCAAGCCCTTCCTTCTAACAACTTTTTCTCACAAACAAGTCTCAGGTTAGCCCCCCAGAATCCACTCCTTCTATTTTCCATCTGCCTGTTACTACCCTTACATCAGGCCTCCATCATCTGCCGTAGCTTCCTAAATGGTCTGTGTCTTTAGCCTGTTCTTGTCTAAGTCCATCCTCCACACGGTCACCAAGGTAAACCATGCTCTTGAAATTCTTTAGTGGTCCCCCACTAGCGTCACTAACAGAACAAGACACAGGCTTCTCATCCTGAAGAATGATACTGTCTGTGATGTGGTCATGTCTCCCTCTTCCACCTCATCTTTCTTCACTTTGCTTCAGGCATTATGCTTTAGCAGCATATCATGACCTCTGGTCCCTGTCCATAACTGGCTGTTTATTTTCTTTTTTTTTTAAGATTATTTATTTGAGAGAAAGAGAGAGAGAGCATACACACATGTGTGAGCGGAGGGAGGGGCAGAGATAGAGAGGGAGAGAGAATCCCAGGCAGACTCCTGCTAAGTGTGGAGCCCAAGGCAGAGCTCAATCTCATGACCCTGAGATCGGAACCAAGAGCCAAAACCAAGAGTCAGACGCTTAACTGACTGAGCCCCCCAGGCGCCCCCATAACTGGCTGTTTCTTATCTCTGTGCCTTTGGGCTGGTCCATCTGCCTTAAATGCCCTCTCCCTTTTCTTGCCCAGAAAAATCTTATGTATTCTATAAAACCCAGCTGTAGGTCACTTCCTCTGGGAAGTCTTCACACACACACACCACACACACACACACACACACACACACACACACACACACCAGGCTGCTTTGGGTATCCTTTCCTGGTCTTCCCTAAAATACTTTGTACAAACCTCCACCCTCCCACTTACACTACTGCACAACTGTCTGTTCATGTGTCTGTCATCCCAGTCAGAGTGTGAGGACAATGACTCATTCACCCAGGTGCTTGACCCAATGCCTAGAACTCAGCAGGCACTGAATAAATGAATAAAGGATAAATGAGTGGATGCATCAAGTGCAGAGCAAATCTTTATCTTAGATGTCTGGACATGGTTTCCTTTTCCTCTCTCCTCTTTTAACCTTTGTCTCTCATTCCTATTAAGCCAAAATACTCGAGAAGACCAGACCATACAATCTGGAGAGCCAGCCAAGTGATGAGGAGTACTTTAAAATATATTAGGGCATGGTACATTATGTCACCTGTTCCATTATATGTGAGTAATGTCTCTGGATCTTAAGTTTTCCCAAATTCACACAGAGATGAGTCTATCCTGAGAGATAGCTTTTTAAAAGTAAGATTAGTCAAGGGACAGAGTAATAATAATAATAATAATAATAATAATAATAATAACAATAATGATGATAATAATAATTTTAAAAGATAACCTTTATAGGTAGTGATTCCATGTGCCAGGAACTCTTATCAAGCAAATTACATAGTTAATATAATTTGTTTAATCCTCTGAATGACCAGATGAGTGAGGTCCCTCTGGTCTCCCATTGTGCAGATGAGGAAACTGAGTACAGAGAAATGATGTCACTTGTCCAAGGAAACACAAGCAATAAGTGACACATGCAGATATTTGGAAATGTGAATAGCATTAAGTGTTGGTGGAACCAGTTCTGCAGGCAGGTTTTCATGAGCCAGTGAGCTTCACTTCATTCAGAACCGCATTCCATCTTGAGAAGGAAGAAAGGAAAAGAAAAGCTAAGAACTGATATTTTTTAAAAAAAGATTTTATTTATTCATGAGAGACACACAGAGAGAGGCAGAGACATAGGCAGAGGAAGAAGCAGGCTCCCCATGGGGAGCCTGGTGCTGGGACTCCATCCTGGATCCCAGGATCATGCCCTGAGCCAAAGGCAGATGCTCAACTGCTGAGCCACCCAGGTATCCCAAGAATTGATACTTTTTGAGCACCTATGATGTGTCAAGAAGTGCCTGAGGTTTTCTAAAGATTACCTTACTTGTTGCAACCGCCAGACAAAATAGGTATTCTTATTTTACAGATGGAGAAACTCAGAAAGGCTAGGCTACCTGTCTGGGACTGCTGAGGAAGTGGCAGAGCCAGAGTGGGATGCAGGCCTGTCTGATGGCATTGACCTGGGCCTCAGGGCAGGCAGGGCTAATGCTTGGGAGCAGAATGGGGGATGAACTAACTGATACCATGACATGCAGTTCCAGGCATGAGCCCTTGAGATGGTGCCACATTGGTCAGACTAGTTTGAGTGTACTGCAGTAACAAAAAGCCTTCATACCATGCAGTTTATCTCTTGTTCACTGGACCACGAAGCCCAAGGTAGGACCTGTTACCCTCCTTCAGCTGATGGCTACTCCATCTGGAAAGGATGGAGAAAGACGGTGGAGGAGGAGGAGAATG
Source organism: Vulpes lagopus (assembly GCF_018345385.1). Classification (NCBI taxonomy): domain Eukaryota; kingdom Metazoa; phylum Chordata; class Mammalia; order Carnivora; family Canidae; genus Vulpes; species Vulpes lagopus. The sequence continues at coordinate 29,577,268 of NC_054829.1, forward strand.
GGAAGAGTCACACAGGCTTTTAATTGCCTTCACCTTGAAATGACACATTTCACTTTCAATTATAGTCCATTGACCCAAACTGGTTACAGGGCCCAACCCAACTACAAGGGAGTCTGGGAAATTTAGCAGAGATTGTGGCTGCTGTGGGAACTTGAGCTTTGCCACAGTGTCTCAGTGGTGTCTGCCTCTTTTTACCACGGGCTATTAAAAGATGTCACATTGTTAAAAGATGTTGATGGTGTGAACGTGCAGATGTCCTGGCTTGCCTCTAAATCATTCCAACACAGTTCTCCAAGCTCCTTCCTCCTTTGTAAAAGTGAATTCTGCGTCGAAGGAAGACCAGGAAGTCCCAGCAAAGCAAATTAGCAGATGTCCTTTGAACCCTGTGTCCTTTGGCTCTGGGTCTTGTGAAATTCAGCTTTATTCTTTTGCACTCCCAGGAGGCAGGGTGCATGCTATGAAACCCACTGTGAAATGCACTGCCATGTTTTCATTGGCCAAGAGGCAGGGAAGAGTAGGCCTGCAGATGGAGCAGGGAAGAGCCTGAAGGGGATGGAAATGGAGAGGGGTACTCCAGGCACCCTCACTCCACAGCAGAGAGCACTCCTCTTTTTATTAAGCCATAGTACCTCTTTCAAAAATAATTTACAGCACAAAACCAAGCCTGCTGTGTAGCATTACGATTTGTCATTAAAACTCCATTCCTCTTGCCAGAGTAAATGAGCCATTTACAGCCAGGGTGCCAAGATGGACTGTTGTTATGTTTTCTGCCTTTGTTATTATGAATGTTCATAGCTCTTCTCAGACAAGCCCCTGAGGATCCCCAGAGGACCTGCCTTGCCATTCAGGTCAATTAGCCAGGTTTGCGGGTGGTTTCCTGGGTATAGGTATCATCACTCTTGCAGAAGACTGCAGGAAACCAGACCTGGGTGCCCCCAGTGTGGTTGGTGATCCTGAGAAGTATCGCATGAACCTACATGTGTTATTACACACACACACACAAGCTCACATGTGCACACACTCAGAATGTGCACACACACCCCAAAGGCAAACACAGGTAACCAGCATCTCCGCCTCCCAGTCATCAGCATTGTTGATGGTGAGCACAGGTGGGTCACCAGGTAAACAAACCTCAGGTGAGTTGAGTATCACTAAGGAAGTTTATTACATTTCCCCTGAAATATGTGCATAAACAAACTCAGTAAGTGACATTCAATGCCTTCAAATGTGAAGCTCTTTTCCAGAGTCTTTCTGGTATCAGAATTCCAGCCCCAGATGTTGTTCTGGGTTGTCTGACCCAGACAAAGCAGAGGATAGTCCAACAAATAAGTCAGTCAAGTATTCATAGAGGGAAGGAGGGTTGGGAGAGCCTGTGGGTGGCTAGAGGCAGACTTAGTACTAGTGAGGAAGAGCAAATTTGCCCAGGGATCTGAGGGCAATAGCTTTGTGTTATTTATCTCTAGATCCCTCCTTCCATACACATACCACACTGGCAGGTACATAGAAGGTGCTTGATAAATACCTCTGACATTGAATTATGCACAAAAAATGGATTCTGCCCTCAGGTAGTTTACTGTTCCGTTTACAGAAGGCACATGCCCTCCAATCTTTGCCTTTTGAAGTCTGGCCTATTTTGCAAGTCCACTGGCCCAAATTCTTTTCTCTCATTAAGACCACTGAAACAGTGCCAGCTTCTACCTCTCCCCAACAAATCAGGTTTCCTCAAATACTTAAGTATCTCCTCCACTCGCCTGTGAACTTCTTGGATCAGGGAGGCTATTTGATTTACCCCTGTATCTCCCACAATGTCTAGCATAGTAGCTATAGTACAATTTGGACATTACTCCCTAGACAGTAGAGTGACCATAGGAGTTCATTTGAATAGGAGAATAACACGACAGATCTGTGTTCTTGAAGGGTTAGTCTGACAGGGATATGGAGGACAAATGAGTGGCAGATGGGGAAAATCCAGAAGCAGATCCACCAATTAAATAATTATTACAGTAATACAGGTAAAGGATGATGGGTGCCTGAGTTGTGTCCATTGAAATAGAAGGAGATGGGCAAGACGGCATTTTATGATGAAAAGCAATAGATTTGGAGACTGAATGGCACTGTGGAGGGAAAATAAGGAGGTAGAGTCAAAGATGACTACCCAGTTTCAATCCAGCATGACAAAATGGATAGGATTACCCTTTAATAAGGTGGAGAATCTGAAAATGGGGAATAAGCTTGTGAGGTATTTGGAGGTCAATGATGAATTCCACTGTGGCATGTTGTTTTTGAGATGGTAATGGGACACCCACATGAAAACATTTTAGGCAAATGGAAATATGGTCCTGGCATTCAGGATAGGTTCAGGGCAAGGGATGATTAGAAGGTCATGAGAGTGGAGGTGAGATTGAAGAACTGGGCGGTAGATGGGATCACTGAAGGGGAGAATTTAGAATGAAAAAACAAGTCCAGGGCAGCCCTGGTGGCTCAGCGGTTTAGCGCCGCCTGCAGCTCAGGGCATGATCCTGGGGACCCGGGATCGAGTCCCACGTCGGGCTCCCTGCATGGAGCCTGCTTCTCCCTCTGCCTGTGTCTCTGCCTCTCTCTCTCTCCTCTCTGTGTATTCTCATGAATAAATAAATAAAGTCTTAAAAAAAAAAAACAAGTCCAAAGACTAACTCTGTATTGTCCTTCCTCTTTATGGTAACTTTTGGACCTGAGCACCAACCATCAGAGTGCCATGATCCTTCATACCACCTAGTGGGTAACCATGGACAAGTTCCTTCTCTAGAAGGGCCTGATTCCTCATCTGTAACATCAGAGTTTAGACAGGATGGTTCATTCTGTGAAACCATGTTTGGAGAGAATATAACAAAAATGCTATCAGAAAAGAACATTCTGAGGCAGAACTAAGCAAAGAAAACCTAACATGGGGAAGACATTTTCTGGTGCTGGTCCCAGGGAAGCAGGACTCAGTGTAACTCATTGTCATCACAATCAGCAGCTTTCAGCTGCTACTGATCACACTTACAGGAAGAGAAACAATTATAGTTGAGAGTTAACCCTTGGGAGATGGCCAAAGAACACTGGTCTGCAAGACCCATCAATCAAGTGCTATTGGACAGGTTCAAAAAAGTCTGCCTGTCTCACCACGCAGTGCCCAGCTGTCTGACCTTTACCAGGTCCCCATTCACCGTGCCCTCTGTACACCTAGTCTCCACACCATCCAGACTCTGTTCTCAAGGAATAGAATGTTTGGTTCTCAAGTGTAGGTGTCCAGGATACAATTTACTCCCCCAGCCCAATCCTTTCTGCCTCCTTTGAATCTAATTTGCATGTAAATTACTTGGGAATGAATTTAGTGGCCATTACTAGGGGAATAGAAGGCAGAGAGGATGAGAAGGGTAGAAGATGTTTCTTGCTACTTCCTGCTGTGTTCAGCAATTAGGAGGTATTCTGGGAGCCCCTCCCTGTTGCCAGGAATTACTCATGGTGTGAATAAACCTTGATAGTAGGTTTGGGATGATACCAGCACTCTAAGGTCAAAGAGACCTAGCTGAAAATGGTGGGAGGAACATGGATCCTTCCCTTTTTGGGTGCCATCGGAACACTTTTTCTAGGGTGCTGTATTTAGTTCTAAACTGTGTGTGTGTGTGTGTGTGTGTGTGTGTGTGTGAATTTCTATCCTCAGTTATAGTCTAAGTTCCTCAGGACAAAGTTTTGCACTTCTTTGTATTCTCTATACAGCTCCTTGCATGGTTCTAAACAATAATCAAGATTCACTCAAGTCCTTAATTTAGGTTGCTCTAAATTTTCTACACAGGAAGTCTTAGAAGCAATAACCTGGTTGCAAAAGAAGTTTAGGAGCTTCTCTTAAAGGATTTTTCACAAATAAGAAAATGTCACCTGTGCACATCTAAGAATGGGTGAGGTTTAAGGGCTCCCAAATTACTTATTGTCATTAATTGACTGGGTTGGTTGATTGATTTAAGAAGCAATGTTTCCAATATCTAGAGCAGGCTGGAAAAATGGAGAATAAAGAAGAATATACATTAGGCTTTCCATTTTTTTCTGATTCTAGGACATCTGATAGAGGCTTTTAGATCCCCGGTATAAAAGCTGGGCTCTGCTAGTAGAAAAACTCTTTAGGAAGTGGAAGAGAAAATTGTGAGAACATGAACACACCTTAGATATAATGTGGTACAACTACTTTATTTTCTAACAAATGAAGTGGAGACCTGGTGAGGTACAGTGATTTGTTCATGATCACATGCTGTTCAGGAAAATCAGGATTTCTGAGCTCCACTGCCCTTCCCTTAAACCAGTGGTTCTCAACCTAGGGGAGCTTTAAAAAGCTACTAGTGCTTAATCCTTCCAAATGAATTAAATCAGAACCTACTGGGTTGGGGGGTTTGCCTGAGTGGCTCAGTCAGTTGAATGTCCAACTATTGGTCTTGGCTCGGGTCATAATTGGGCTCCTTGCTCAGGAGGGAGTCAGCTCGAAATTCTCTCCTTCTGCTTCTCTCCCAACTCGTGCTCTCTCTCTCTCTCCAACTAAATAAATCAAAATAAAATCTTAAAAAAAAAAAAAAAACGATGGAGATGATTCCCAGATGTCAGTATTTTTTTTTATAGCTCCCCAGGATGGAGAACCACTGCTCTATCCTATAGGGTTATGCTATTATAACTCAAAATGAGTTCAGAAAAATTTTTGGATCAAGTAAAAGATATTTACTAAGGGGGCATCTGGGTGGCTTAATGGTTGAGCATCTGCCTTTTTTTCCCATTTTTAAATTTAAATGTTTTTATTGAAGTTTGATTTGCCAACATGTAGCATAACACCCAGTGCTCATCCCATCAAGTGTCCCCCTCAGTGCCCATCACCCAGTCACCCCAACTCCTCACCCACCTCCCTTTCCACTACCCCTTGTTCGTTTCCCAGAGTTAGGAGTCTCTCATGTTCGGTCACTCTCACTGATATTTCCCACTCATTTTCTCTCCTTTCCCCTTTAATCCCTTCCACTATTTTTTATATTCCCTGTACGAGTGAGACCATATAATGTTTGTCCTTCTCTGATTGACTTACTTCACTCAGCATAATACCCTCCAGTTCCATCCACGTCGAAGCAAATGGTGTGCATTTGTTGTTTCTAATGGCTGAGTAATATTCCATTGTATATATAGACCACAGCTTCTTTATCCACTCATCTTTCGATGGACACTGAGGCTCCTTCCACAGTTTTTTTTTTTTTAAGATTTTTAAAATTTATTCATGAGAGATACACACACACACACAAAGAGAGAGAGAGAGAGAGAGGCAGAGACCCAGGCAGAGGGAGAAGCAGGCTCCATGCAGGGAGCCTGATGTGGGACTCAATCCCAGGTCTCCAGGATCACACCCTGGGCTGTAGGCTGCGCTAAACCACTGAGCCACCAGGGCTGCCCTCCTTCCACAGTTTGGCTATTGTGGACATTGCTGCTATAAACATTGGGGTGCAGGTGTTCCAGCGTGTCACTGCATCTGTATCTTTGGGGTAAATCTCCAGCAGTGCAATTGCTGGGTCATAGGGAAGTTCTATTTTTAACTCTTTGAGGAACCTCCACACAGTTTTCCAGAGTGGCTGCACCAATTCACATTCCCACCAGCAGTGTAAGAGGGTTCCCCTTTCTCCACATCCTCTTCAACATTTGTTGTTTCCTGGCTTGTTAGAGCATCTGCCTTTGGCTCAGGTCATGCTCCTGGAGTCCTGGGATCTGGTCCCACATCAGGCTCCCTGCGGGGAGCCTGCTTCTCCCTCTGCCTGTGTCTCTGCCTCTCTCTGTGTGTCTCTCATGGATAAACAAATAAAATCTTTAAAATATATATTTACTGAGTATCAACTGCATGGAAGATACTATTAAGTGGCTATAAGGTAATTAGACAGGAAGAAAAGAAAGGTTATGGCCTGGATGAGCTTCACACTAATAGAAAGGACAAGGGATACAAATGGAATGCCACATTCTTCCACCCCTCTTCCCCATCCTTTTGACAGTGGCACATATTGCTAATTAATTTTGACACCCTTTTTCTCTGACCCAAATATGTTATAATAAGCCTCTCTAACCCAGGGCTCTAGGCAGACATCACCTTTTGATCTGTTGGCATCTGAAAAGAAACCCATTTGTTATTTTTGGACAAGTCATATGTATACGACTAGAGTCAAATGACTGATTTAAAGGAGTCATAAGAGTTAAAGCAAGGATTATAGGTTCAGGAGACAGAAGGCTCTTGTCTGTCAGGCAGTGATCTTGAACTTCATTTTGTAGGCGACCCAGAACTATTGAGGTTTTGGCACTAGAGACAGTAGGTAAGATAACCTGGTTTGCTGTGATAGACCTAGAGATGGAGACAGTGACACCAGTTTGAAAGCTACTACATAGGTGAGTCCTCAGGATATGTATATATGCATGGGCAACCAGGGCCAGAATGTGAAGAGTCACAGTGGAAATGTAGGGAAAGGAACTTGAGAGACACTGGAAGAGAAGTGACATGGCTCCAAGACTGAGGAGTGAAGTAGCAAAGAGGAGCACGGGAGAAGTCAGACATATACCAGGTGACTGGGGACATGGCATTACTGTCACCGTGGGGAGGCTGGAGGAGCTCCTAGATGTAGTGGAGAGGTAATTAACGTGGACGTCCAGACGTTTTACCCTGGAGGGAAACTTGTTTTGAAGTGGCATAGGCACCCTGAGATTCAAATTCCTAGTGCCCCCATTTATCTACCGACTGAAATGGCAATAGAGTAGGTAGGCCTTTTATAATTTGCCTCAGTTATTTCTTCTGTAAAATGGGGGTGGTGATGTTAGTAGTCCTATCACGAGGTTATTTTGAGGATGAAATGAGACGAGTGTGATAGGGCTTTGTAAACAGTGATACATCATGAGCAATTGATTAATTATGGATTCTTCTGGCTCATCCACATGCATGTATGTGGGCCCAGGAGACTCAGAGAGTCTGGGAGGGAGGCCAGACCTGGAGGTGGAGACTTGAAAATAAATTTTCTATGGGAAAGATCATTAAAGTTAGACAATGTTTAAGACCTCTGAAATAGATGTCAGGAAGAGAGGTGAAAATTACATAGAATGTTGAATAACCCCACTTTTAAAAATATTTTATATTATTCCCATCATAAAAAGTGAACCTCCACATGGTGTCTTACCACCAGACACCTTTTTTGTAGTTCTTCCCATGTTTTTTGTTTTCCACATAAATAAATATTAATAAGGATGAGTAAGGAAAGGAGAGAATGAAGAAGACATTAAAGAAATAATTGAAATGATCCTAACCTGGGAGGGTAGTCATAGTACTTTACTTTTTTTTTTTTTTTTTTTTTTTTTTAGAGAAGTGGAGATAGAAACCACAGATTACTACAGTTGGGAAAACTGTAAAGTTCATTTAGCCTAAATTTTTTTTTCAAAGTCCATATTTATTAAATATGCATTATGCTCCAGGCTCTAGGCTAAATACTACTCATGCAATATGTAATATTCCCAGTAATCCCATGGATAGGTGGTATTACCACCCAATTTATAGATGAGGAAGCTGAGACTCTGTGGTTTACCATCCTGACTGAGGTCATAGAGCTAGGCCTGTCCAACGTTTGAGCACATGTGTTTAGCCTCTATACCACCAGAAAGGTATATAGTGGTATAGAGGCTCGGAAAGCTGGAGCTCTTCCTAAGTGCTGGGTGGGGGATGTGCTCCCCAGGGGTGCGTCTGAGTCATAAACAGCTGGCAGTGGGCTGAGAAATGAGTCTTCCATGAAACAGAGCAAAAGAAGATATGGGTCAGGAGACAATGATCATTGTCAACCATTGTGTCAATGTGTGGTATGGGAGTGGGAGTCACAAAGGATTCCAAAGTAACGCAGGAGGCTTGTGGCTGCTCACAGTCTCCATTTATGCCTCCTTCCCCCACCTCTGGCTTCACCAAATCTTCTCTGATATGGTTCTCTTTCTGGTTAGCTCTGGCTTCTTCAGACGAGAGCCTCCTAGTCACCTTGTCCTGGTGAGACAGGGATACAGCTGTACCAGTGGTGCTGAGGAAGCCTCCTCTCCTCAGTGTCTGAGTCTTAAACAGAGTACTCTACTGCATAATCATTTGAAGTGAGCCCTGGGTCATGGCCTCTTTTTTTGCCAGCTGGGCAATGCTAGGTAAAAAGATGCCCTAGGGGTAGAGGCTGGGGAATCACTCCCAGCTCCCCTGCACAATCAGGACCACTGACAGGATCTTGCTTTTTTGCAAAGGGCCTTCCTGCCTCATTGGCAAGAAAGCCCTCTCCCCAGCTCTGCTCCAAGGGAGCCTCCTGCAGAGCATCCCCAGCATTGCTGAGCTGTTCCCATGGCAACAGAGGAAGGGGCTTTTTGTTTTCCTGAGAAGGTTGAATCTTTCAACCAGAAGGTGGCTGTTGGCTCTTGCTCACAATCCACACTCCACTCCCTACCCTTGTTTGGCTGCATGACTAGTTTCGCAGTTCTGGAGTTTTGAACATAATTGAAAGAGGTATAATATGTGAAAACTGAGGCTAGAAGGCTAAAGGAGGTAACTGGTCCAGAGTTTTGTCAGCAACCATACATCAGAACTGTGGACATCTGTAAAGAAGTCCAAAAGTTTTCCAAGCAAGGAGTCTGGGTGGCATGGCGCTTGAAGACACTCCCCTGGACCCACATGGTAGAGTGGGGATACTTTTTCAAATTTTCCCTCCTTTCCAAGGCCATGATTCAAGATACAGGGGAAAGAGGACCTGGACCAGACCTCATCTTCAGGTAAATGACCTCAGATGAACTCTTTCATCTCTCCAGGCCTTAGTTTTACTTCATGAGGGAGTACGAGATGAGAGGCTCCTCTTGGGGTCTAAAATACAGTGCTTTTGAGTTGCTAGGGAGAAAAAAAGAGAGACTTTTCTGAATTGTTGCCATGTTGCAGATTCTGGGCTGTTCCAGAATGATCAGCTCTCTTAGGATACTTGCTTGTGAATAGCCCTTAACCCCTTCTGCCTCTATTTTATATCCAGGTAGTAAATGAAGCCTGTAAGCAGCCATATAGGCAGAGAACACTGCATTAAGGCCACCTCCATTGTGCCTGACCCCACAGCAGGCACATCTTTTCCAGACTGTGAACATTTTGAGGTCAAAGACCATATCTTAAAGATCTTTGTACATCCAGCACCCAGCACAGAGCTCAATAAATGTTTGTTGAATGGATGAACTTGTAAAAATCCCAGATCATTAAAGCTGAGAGGATCCTTTGTTCTTTAGTCTTTATTGTACAGATGAGGAAACTAAGGCTCAATTATGTGGCTGGTTATAAGCCAGCTAACAGTAAAGGGAAGACCAGGCTGTTTCAATGTCTCCCTGCTGTTGCCCTCCCTGCAGTGTTTCTAATTCTTTTACCAGTCTTGCAAGGGGTTTTACAAGAGCATACTGCCAGGGCTGAGATCATTTAGAATCCTCTTATCACTGATCAGGAAGGCTATGTCAGCCCCCAGGGAGGACAGAGCTAGCCTAGACTCTGCCTCTTTGCCCTCTGCTACTTAATAGGAGGAGAATGTAGGCCTTTGAATATGAAGATAAATGTTAAGTAAGGGTGTTGCAAACACACACTTATCCTACCTTTAAACTCAAAAGTTATAGGCAAGAGTCACACTGGTTAAACACTCCAACTTCCCTGTCATTTTCTGAATGTATGTCTACTGTAGTCGTAATAGTAATAGCATATTAGTCAGGATGCTTCGTGCTAGCTGCTATAATAGCCCCCAGATCTCATTGGCTTACACAGTAAAAGTTTATTTTTTACTCATGCAAAGTCTACTGTCCTGGACGGGCAGTTCTCCTCTAAGCCATTACTCAGAGATGTAGGCTGCTTCCATCTTGCAGCTCCACCATTTTGTGGCTGCAGAGTTGTTCTGGCATAATCCAAGCAGTAGAGGAGGGCAGATTTTGCACTTGTTGCTTAGCTACCTGGCCCAGTAGTGGCCCTCATCGCTTCTACCTGCACTCCTCTGGTGATCCCTCAGTCATGTGGTCCTCCCTAGAGGCAAGAGGAGCTGGGAAATGAAACTCCAGGCCATCAGCCATGTTCCAGCAACGGCTCTACACTATATAGAAGGGGACCCTAAGCCTTTACTGGTCTCTACCACTAGTAGCTAGCATTGATACAGCACTTGTTTTTTGCCAGGCAGTATGTTAAGGGTTATTTCATTTAATCTTTACAACACCTCATAAAGGTTATAATCCTCAGTGTACAGTGAAAAAACTGACTGTGAGGAGGAACATAACTAGTGCAAGGTTACATTGTAGTAGGCGACAAATCCAAAATTTAAGCCATAATTCTAGAGCCGCCCATTCATAATGGCTACATTCTACTGTTTTGAGCTTCTAATATGAGAATTCTCATCAGCCACTATGTGTCTTTTAGCAATTTGCTTTTCCCCCTCTAAACCTTAGTTTCATCTTCCATAAAGTTAAACTGGATGAGATCTGAAATAGCCTGCCAGCTGGGACATTACTATATGATTCTTGGAGTGAACAGATCAGATGTGTGCGTGTCTTAGCTTGGATTGCTATAGCAAAATATACTGAACTGGATGGTTTAAACAATAGACATTTATTTCTCACATTTCTGCTGGCTGGGAAGTCCAAGATGGAGGTGCTGACAGATTTGATGTCTGGAGGGAGCATGCTTCCAGAGGTGTAGACAGCTGTCTTCTTGCTATTTCCTTGCATGGTAGAGAGAGAAAGCTGTGGTGTCTTTTCCCCTTCTTATATGGGCACTGATCCTATAGTGGGTGTTCTACTCTCATGACCTCATCAAAACCCAATTTACCACCCCTCCCCCAATACACACTTCCTAATATCATCACTTGGAGGGGGATGTTAGGGCTTCAACATGTGAATTTTGAGGGGGAACACAATCTAGTCCATAACAATAAGATCCTCAAAGTTGCTTGACAGTAGTGAGGCCCTTCCCTAATTCCCTATAGAAACATGAAGACTTATAGTGTCCATATAGGAGAAAGCAGGTCAAATTATTCCCATTTACCTAGTGAAGGAATCAATATACAGAAAAAAAAAAAGTGCTTTTACCCCTAAGGTCTGAGTGACTTAGAGATCTCCTTGGAAAAAGGACTTTTTATCAAGTGCTCTTGCCATTAGAATAGAGGGAAAAACAATGCTGCTGTGCCCAAGTTGCCAATTTCCTAAAAGCCAAAGATGTCACATGGAAACAAGTAATTCCCAACAAAAATACTTGCACTTAAATGAAAGAATGAAGCTGCAGGACTTTACTGAGCAATGTACCATAGGATTCCTGCACTGATAGCTCTTGAAAACTCGAGATACATGAATTGTCCAGCATTGCTTTCCCTTAGAGATTTCATGTGGTTCGAGATTACATCCAAACTCATTCCAGGTCCAAATATTTAAAGGAAGGATAATCTTTGAATGGCTGCATACAGTGAAGCAATATTTTACTGTGTGGGAGGAGACCGGTTGTGTATTTGTGTTTGTGTATGTGTGTTGTTTGTGTTTGCCCCTGCATGTGTTCTTTCTACCTGCATCATCCTGTGGCTCTCACCCAGCACCCTAGGCCCCAATACAGGTTCCTCTTGAGAGACCCAAACTCCTGATAGAGTTCCTGATTGCTGCTCTTCTAGTTTCCCTTCTCCTTGTGTCTAGGCTTAGGAGTAATAATAGCAGCTTGAAGTGATCAGTACCTGCTGTGTGCCAGGGATTGTGCTAAGTGCTTCACATGAGTTCATTCATGTACTCCTTAGAAGAACTTTATAAAGGAAGAGCCATTATTGTACCTATTCTGCAGATGGGGAGACTGAGGCACTGGGATTCAAATCAAAAGAATCCCTTCTGTGGAGCACCTGGGTGGCTCAGATGGTTAAGTGTCCAACTCTTGATTTCAGCTCAGGTCATGATCTCAGGGTTGTGAGATCAAGCCCCTCATGGGGCTCCATGGTGGGCATGGAGCCTGTTTAAGATTCTCTTTCTCCCTCTGTTCTTTCCCCCACTCATGCCCTTTCTCTCTTAAAAAAAAATCCCTTCTTTCAACCAGTTCACTACCCTGGGCAAGTAGTGAGTGAATGAAACTGCTGGTATCTGGATTACTCTTTGCAAAAATTCACTTTTTAGCACCTTATTGGGGGAAGGGGCTCCTTTCTCAAATTTTGGAGGGGGAGGAGTGGGGAAAGAAGAGAAGCTTGGTATGGGGAAAGTAGATTGCACATGGAGTGAAGTGCTTTGGTGTCTAGATCCAACTCTGCCTTGTTAGTGTTTCCTGGGTATCACTATATCTGATGGGGTCATGGGTCCTTCATCTCAGACATAAATGCAGATAAGAAGACCTTTGAGTGTTCTTAGAGCACAAGCATCTTCAGAATCTGTGGCTCTATCTTCCAAGTTATCTCCGTGTAGGGAATTCCTGGTCATATCCCACAGGAAACCGGATCACATTTATCAGTCCCACCTAGAGTCTGCAAAGTCTACTTCATATCAGCCCTGCCTGGCCATGAAGGGTGGCTGAGATAAGGCTGAGATAAAGGAAGCTTCACCTCTTGGACTCTGGAGCATCCCCTCACACTTGCACACACACACACACTCCAGCCCAGGTAAGGAGTCTGTAGGTCTAGCAGTTCTCATGGCGTCCACAGACCCAGCAGGGATTTGGCTTTGGGCTCAGCCAGCACAGCCCCACTGTAGTCATCTGGGCTTTGCTTGGTATGATAATACGTTCAGTTGAGGGCTTATATAATGCAGAGTGATGATCTCCAGGCCAATTTGAAGTCAAAGCTATTTTTAATGGAATTGCCAAAGGATGGTAGAGATGGGGGCAGGGAGAAGAGATGTTTAGAGAATGCTTTTTTAAGCTAATAAGTCTCCCAAAATTTTAGTCTTTGCACTAATTAACTTGATTTGAGGGGGAGATGGGGATTAGAGAATGCCAATTCAATCATAGCAGATAGATGTGAGAGCTGGGTTCACTTCTCTGCACCTACATTTTTCTTTTGGATGCTGTTGCAGGTAGTGGAAAGGTGACTGGTGGCAAGGGACCTGTGTCCATTCCCAGCTCAGCTAACAGCCCTTAATGTGTCCTTGAGCTAATTCCCTCCCCTATCACTTTCGTCATCTGAAAAATGAGAAGGTTGAACTGAATGGTCCTTATGTCTCTTCCAGCTCTCAAATCCTAGATGATCTTCAGATGTCAACAGTGCTTATGCCACCCAACTGTGAAATGTCATCTGGTCCACAAAGGGTTAGGTTCTTCCTGCTTAAAATCTTTCCTGCCCCCAGGACTCCTCCATTGCCTTTGTTGATACAACCTCACCTATCCTCTCAAGTATTCAAGAACCTAGGGGAACCTGGGGGAGGGGGGGGGTCCCTTTACAAACTTCTTGGAGAAAAATGTATCAAAAGTTCAGGGGGGATAAAAAGCCAGAAGTAGAACAGGTAAATCATTGACATGGTCATTAGTAAAAGTTGATTGTGCACACACCGAAAAGGCAGTTTGCAAACTAGGAGCCCTCCAACCGAAACATGGAATGAGGCTCAGAGGTATATTGTTGTAAGGCAGCTTACATATTGTGGAGGCAGTGAGCATTTATTCTCTACAATGATTGATTAACATTAGAATTTCCTTAAATGGAAGGGAATTGGTTAATGGTTGCCTCATATCAGCTTTGGGGAACAAGTTCAATTTCACTTGCAGGAAGTGACCCAGGCCAAGTTAGCCTCAACTGTCTTGCAAAATAAGCTAAATGAAGCTTTGCTTGTATGACTAAACTGGTCGTATCTGCTCAGGAAATTTTTACGTCTAGCTTCTGGTTGTGTTTGATTTTAACAAAGGTAAAAGACTTCTCTGGGTTCTGACACCATCTAGGAAGGGCAGAGTTTGAGTTATTCTAGTGCTAGGAATTCACGAGACTTACTATCAAGTCTTCAGAGAGGAAAGTTCCACCAATACTTGGCAACATCAGAAAAAAAAAAAAAAAGATGTTCCCTCTGCCACAGTCAGATTAGGCCGCTGAATTCTGTTTTGACCTTGAATTTGCCATAACTGACAAGATGGACAAGTGACCTAATGGCATGCTTTAAACTGTGCTGCTTCCCTTAGCACAGAGGTGGATTTTTGAGCCAGTTTTAAGCAATTCTGGTTCTGTCTGTGCATGTTGATTTAGCCTGTGGTTATAGCACTAACAATTTAGTAATTCACCTCATTTTTAATCTCCCTTTCCCTTTGGCAGGATCATTTTCTCTGTGTTGAGGGATTAACATTGAGGTAAGAATGGCTAAATAACAGTCCTTTCTGGAATACAAATGACTTTATAAAGACTATAAAAGGAAGAAGTAGGAAGGGTTCTCAGGTCTCTCATGATCGGCTGATGCCATAGGCTCTCCCCTCTGCACTGGATAGGCCGGTCATGGCCTCATGAGTGCAATTCTAGATGCTGCATTTCAGGACATCCCCATGCTCAAGGCCTACTGGGCACAGAGACCAGTATACTCAGTTGAAAAGTGTTCCCCCAAAGTTCATGTCCACCTCACAATATAACCTTATTTAGAAATAGGACCTTTGTCCATCAGAGAAGGACAATCATCATATGGTTTCACTCATATGTGGAATATAAGAAATAGTGAAAAGGACCATAAGGGTAAGGAAGGAAACTGAGTGGGGAAAAATTAGAGAGGGAGACAAACCATGAGAAACTCCTAACCCTGAGAAACAAAGGGTTGTGGAAGGGGAGGTAGGTGGGGGGGGCGGAGGGATGGAGTAACTGGGTGACAGGCAGTACAGAAGGCACTTAATGGGTTGAGCACTGCGTGTTATACTATATGTTGGCAAATTGAATTTAAATACAAAAAAAATTTAAAAAAAAGAAAAAGAAAAAAAAAAAAAAGAAAAAGAAATAGGGTCTTTGTAAATGTGATAAGTTAGATGAAATTATATCAAAATAGGGTAGGTCCTAAATCCGATCTGACTTATGTCCTTATAAGAAGAGGAGAAGAGATACAGACAGGAGATGAAACCATGCGATGACAGGCGTAGAGATTGGAGTGATGCATCTGCAAGCCAGGGCACACTGAGGACTGCTGGCCACAACCCCCAGAACCTGAGAAGAGTCAAGGAAGTATATCCCTAGAGCCTTTGGGGATCATGGCCCTACCTCATCTTGATCTCAAACTTCTGGGCCTCCAGAACCAGGAGATGATAAATTTCTGTTGGTTCAACCCACGCAGTGTGTGGAACTTTATTAAGGCAGCCTTGGGATATTGATACATCCAGTCTGGAGAGGCCATGTGAGAACAAACTAAAAGAGCCAGATACCCCCAGCCTTGGATTGTCCACTTCCCATTTCCTTAAGAATCATTTGTGTGCCAATCACTGTGCTGCATGGTAAGAGTTGCAGTGGTTGTAAAAACAAAGTCCCTCCCCTTGAGGACTTTCTAGACCACTGGGAAAGGCTGGTTTAAGTAATAAGTAAATAGATACATAAATTGCAATTTGTGAAAAGTTCTGTAAAGAAAAATAAAATGGTGCTAAGATGACAGTAATGATGCTTTATAGCATGTAAAGTGTAGAAGTTACACAGGCAGATATTGAGGAAAGAGCAACCCGGTGGAGGAAACATCAAATGCAGAGGCCCCAAGGTGGAGAAGAGCCTGAAGAAGAAATGAAAATGAGGGAAGGCCAGGATAGCAGGGCGACAATTTAGGTACAGAGCTAGACAGAGCCGACTCGATCACAGTGAGTATTTTAGATTTTTCTCCTCAATGCACAAGGAAACCAGGGGAAGTTATAAGGTAGTTTTGCATTCTAAAATAATATGATTGCTATTTACAAGGTAATTCATCTAAGGATCGCAGCTTCTTAAATAAACTCTTGTATACTTGGGCTATGCCAGCATAAGCAGCAGCTGTTCTAATTCAGAATGGGTCCTCCTGCCAAACACTGTGTGGGACAGAGCTCTGATTCATAAAGGGGGCATTTCTTCTCTGGGAGGAACCCAGCAATGTGCCTAGAGAAGGAGACAGGCAACAAGGGAAGACAGCCTGTTGGGATAGGGATTTGTAAGGATGAAAAGAGAAAAGGAGGGGCTGAGCCCTCTCCCCTAATCCACAACCTTCAGTTGGGTCACATAGAGGAGCACCTGTCTTCACTGCTTCGATGTATGGCTGGAGAGAACTTGGAAGCGAATCTCAGAAATAACTCAGGCTGTTCACCCAGGTGTTCAGTGAATTTTTATGGCGTGCCTATTACATGCCAGGCTGTACCAGGCACTGAGGAAATGACAGTGAACCAGACGGGCAAACCTCTCGCCATCAGAGAGCCTCCATAGCAATGGACATGAGCGGGTGGAAAGCATACCTTTAGAAAGTCATTGTAAGCACATCCAAGAGGAGGAAGGCTAAGGGCAAACACATCCATTGGTGCCAAACATCTATCAGAGGCAAGAGAGAGAGAGGAATTTTAAGACCTGACCTGAATGATGCAAAGGAGGATTTTGGAAAGGAAAATAGAGAGGAAGGACAAGGGAAGTTATCTAGGTGGCAAAATTTGTTTGCCATGGTCCCTTGTCCTCTCTCTAATCCATTTCTACCCCAGCCCCAAATCTGCCAAGGATTGTCAGGAGAAACTCCTGCTAGAGTCATTTCTGGAATAAGCAAATGAGTGGAAGTGATGATTTCTGTCCTGAGTTTGCAGACCTTCCCATCCTCCATCCCTATTGTAGAAAAATGCAGCTTGTATAAAAGGATGTGCTGCGGCCTTCTGAGCTGTTGTGAGAATGTTAGGACCCTGCTGAACGGCATTGGCATCAATTAAACTACTGCAGTATCTCTACACATCAAAAGGCTAACTTCTACTGGAAATGTCCCAAGGTTTTATGCACAGGGCAAGCCAAGTATCTCCCTACACTGAGATGAAAATGCCTTGGGTGCCCTTGCTGATAAGATCTGATGTATAGAAGCATGTCTACAAGTACTCAGTGGCTGCTGGCAACATTTATTACAACCTGAGTACGAAACATGCTATTCTATTCAAGGATCCTGATAAAATTTGTCAGCCACAGTGGTAGATGCACAAGGTACATGGCTCCACTGTTACTGATTAGTTATCTTATTTCCTATTTCTATACTACTTTTAGTCTGGGGAGGAAGCAAGAAGCTGCTCACCACATGCTGCTCCTTTCCAGTCATCAGGACATGGTTATTTGGTTTTCTATAGGAAGAGATATAAAACAATGAGATTAAAGTGTATTCTGTTGATACCAGAACAACTGGTCCCAGCTTTAACCTTCTAGCCTCAGCTCCTGCCCAGACTTTGTTGTACTTCCTCCTCCAAACTAAACTACTTGTGACATCCTGAACTTGTCAACTTTGTTCAATCTGGTCCTTTTACCAGGAATGCTCCAGGGAATTTTCTCTTATCCCTTATGACCCAGCTGAAACCTGTGTTGCTGAATATTCTTGCTATCCTAGTGGAAATCTTTCTTCTGGATTCTCATAGGTCAAGCCCTGTGCTTGGCGCTGGGGATTCAAAATCAAGTAACTTAGCATCTGTGTCTCAAATCCTCATAATCTGGTAAGGAGGCAGCACAAGGAGATACACCATACACAATTTCCTGTAACAGAGGTAGAAAAGAAATACCAAAGAAAGAATGGCATCAAATCAAACTTAGGCATCTTCTGACATTATGAACTTCCCAGTCTGCTCTAGTGATGTCTTGATCTCACCGCCGCACAATCCAAGGCACATTGGCCACATTGCTATGAAGTAATCACCACTCTCATCACAATCAGCAGCAACCAACCTGACCACCACCATAATCATAAATATGTTAAAACAGAGTTAACAATCTGGGAACTTTCCAAATCAACAATGTATGGGATGATTATTTGTGTTATAAAGATGATTCTTTATTTTCTAAAGGCATCTCTATATACTAAAATTCCTGGCATAAAACTTGAGTTCAGTTTACAGATACTGAATACAGCCTGTTTTCTCATGAATATTTCTTATTTCGTAAAAGAAAATTAAAAATGCACGTGAGAGTATTAGCACAAAGGAGTTGGAAAATACACTTTATGGAGTCAGATATGAAATGCAGATGCACATGCATTAAGAATAGAAATAGTGATGATCTCTGTCATCCATACAATTGATATGTCTCTTTTGATGTTCCAGTTCTTTGTGGTATTAAAAGCAGCAATTAATTATTGCACAGAGTACCAACTGTTCACATGCATGAGAGGTTTTCGTCTTGTACTCCAGGTAACCTAATTTTCTTAGAACAATTTTCGGTATGATCTCTTTTCTATCCATTTGTCCTTAGTGGAAATGAAACTCACTATTCTGTTACACTGATCTATCATTTTGCCAGTACTATGCTGGCTTAATTACTGTGGCATTTTAGTGAGAAGTGTGAATCTCCCAGTTTTATTCTTCTTGTTCAAAGATTATTCTAGGTCCTCTGCACCTCCATATACATGTTAGAGTCAGCTTATTAATTTTTATTAAAAAATTGTTGTGATTATAATTGAAAATGTGGTGTTGAATGTATTCCATTTCAGAGGAATTAAAATCTTAAGAATATTGAGACTTCTAATCTATAAGCACGATATGTGTCTACATTTGTTTAGATCTTTAATTTCCCTTAGGAATGTTTTATAGTTTTCAGTGTAAATGTATTATATATATATTCTCAAATTTATTTCAAAGTATTTTTGCTTTTGATGCTGTGCTAAAGGAAAATTTAAGTTTTTTAAAATTTCATTTTCCAATTTTTTGCTGCTCATACATGGAAATATAATTGAGTTTTGTCTATTCAGCTTGTGTTCTACGACCTTTCTAAATTCATTGATTAGCACCTAATAGTTGCTTTATATTGTTCCTAGATTGTGGGGGGTTTTTAAAAGATTTTATTTATTCATTCATGAGAGACACAGAGAGAGAGAGAGAGACCAAGGGAGAAACAGGCTCCCTGAGGGGGAACCCGATTCAGGATTCCCGGAATCCCGGGATCACACCCTGAGCCAAAGGCAGATACTCAACCACTGAGCCACCCAGGCATCCCATTCCTAGGGTTTTTTATATAAACAATTATGTTGTCTACAAATAATTTTGCTTCTTTCCTATCTTCATGCTTTTTGTTTCTTTTTTCTTGTTTGTTGCATTGGGCAGAACTTTTAGTATAATATTCAATAGAAGTGTTAAGAATGGACATCCTAACTTTGTTCCCAATCTTCAATATGATGTCTTCTCTTTTTCATAAATTCCTTTTATTAAATTGAAGAATTTTTCTTCTGTTTCTGTTAACTGATAATTTAACTATTTACAGTTTTTAAGAATTTGTCCATTTTTTCCCTGTACCTATTGAGATGGTCGTGTTGTTGTGCTTTACAGCTGTCAGTGTGGTTTAATTACATTGATGAATTTTCAAATGTACACCAACCTTATATTATGGTCATAAGTCATACTTGGTCATTGATATATTATCTCTTTTATATGGAAAATATATACTGGACTGAATATAATACTATTTTTTTTTAAAAGATTTTATTTATTTATTTATGAGAGACACAGAGAGAGAGGCAGAGACTGAGGCAGAGGGAGAACCAGGCTCCATGCAGGGAGCCCTATGTGGGACTTGATCCTGGAATCACAGGATCACGCCCTGAGACAAAGGCAGACACTCAACTGCTGAGCCACCCAGGCGTCCCTAATACTATTTTGTTAAGGATTTTCTTGTATCTATATGCATGGTAGATATTGGTCTGCTCTATACTTGTAAAGTTTTACAGGAGATGTCAAGGTTATGCAGGCCTCACAAATGAGTCAAGAAGTATTCTTCCTCTTTATTTTCTGGAAGAATTTGTGTAGCATTTGAATGATTTTTAACTTGGGGTGGTTGATAGAATATACCAGTGAAGTAATTTGGACTTAGTTTCCTTGTGGGAAAACTTTTGATAAAGAATACAGTTTTTCTGATACATAGTACTTATGTTTTCTGTATCATCTTGAGACAGGTTTTTTTGAAGTGTTTTTCAAAGAATTTGTCCATGTCACATAAGTTGTTAAATTTTTAAAAATATGTTCATATTATCCTTTGACTGTCTGTAGGATCTGTAATGATGTCCCCTTATTTAGTTTCAAGAATTCTTGCTAGTGACTTACCAATTTTATTAATCTTTTCAAAGAAATGCCTTCAGCTTTATTCATTTTCCATTTTGTTTGTCTATTTTACAATATGCTTATTTCTGTTCTTTATTATTTTCTCCTTTCTACTTACTTTGGGTTTAATTTGTTCATCTTTTACTAGTTTCTTTCTTTCCTTCTTTTTAAAATAAATTTTATTTTATTATTATTTTTTAAAATAAAATTTATTTATTTATTTATTCATGAGAGACATGAGAGAGTCAGAGACTTAGGCAGAGGGAGAAGCAGGCTCCATGCAGGGAACCCGATATGGGACTCTATCCAGGACTCCAGGATCATGCCCTGGGCTGAAGGCAGATGCCCAAATGCTGAGCCAGCCACTCATCCCCTTTTATTAGTTTCTTAAGGTGAAAGCTTATATCATTGGTTTTGAATCTCTCTTTTCTACTAAGTACATTTAAACTTTTTAAATACATTTAAACTTGTAAATTTCCCTCTCACAAATTTTGATGTTGGGTTTTCATTATCATTAAATTCAACATATTCTAATTTTCTTTATGAGCCTCCTTGACTCATAGGCTATTTAGAAGCATGCCATTAATTTCCAACTATTTGGGAGCTTTCACAGATACCTTATTATTGATATCTAGTTTATTTCTGTGGCAGTCTGTGTACATATTCCATAAAGTTTCAGCCTTTTGAAATTTATTGAGAATTGGTTTCTGGCATAGCAGATGCTTTATCTTGGTGAACATTTCATGTGCACTTGAAAAGAAAGTGTATTCCATCTTTATTGGTTGTAGAATTCTATAAATGACAGTGGGATTATTGATAATCTATAGATCAACTATATTCTTACAAAATTTTTTTTGTTTCATGAGTTACTAAGATAAGGATGTCAAAAACCTACATCTGTGATTGTGGATTTGGCCATTCCTCTCCTTAGTGCTGACAGTTTTATTTCATGTAATTTGAAATTTTGTTATTAGATACACATGCATTTATGATTGTTGTATCACTTGATGAATTGACTATTATTTATGAAATGTCCTTCTTTATCTCTAGTAATATTCCTTGTCTTGAAATCTTTGCCTGATATTAATATGGTCACTTCATCTTTCCTATCCTTATTATTTGCATAGTTTATATTTTCTATTATTTTACTTCCAAACTCCTTCTGTCTTTATATTTAAAGTGCTTGTCCTGGGTGCCTGGGTGGCTCAGTCAGTTAAGCACCTGTCTTCTGCTCACATCCTGGGATCAAGCCCCACCTTGGGCTCCCTGCTCAGCAAGGAGTCTGTTTCTCCCTATTCCTCTGTCCCTCCCCCTACTTGTGCTCTCTCTTTTCTCTCTCAAATAATTAAATATTTTTTTATTATTTTTTAAAGAATATTTTATTTGAATTCATTTGCTAACATGTAACACCCAGTGCTCATCCCATCCAGTGCCCTCCTTAGTGCCTGTCACCCAGTTACCCTATCTTCTCACACTCCTCCCCTTCTGCAACCCTTTGTTTCCCAGAGTTAGGAGTCTCTCATGGTTTGTCTTCCTAAATTAAATCTTTTTTTTTGTATATGTTTTTATTGGAGTTCGATATGCCAACATATAGCATAACACCCAGTGCTCATCCCTTTAAGTGCCCCACCCCAGTGCCCGTCACCCAGTCACCCCATCCCCCTGCCCACCTCCCTTTCCACTACCCCTTGTTCATTTCCCAGACTTAGGAGTCTCTCATGTTCAGTCACTCTCACTGATATTTCCCACTCATTTTCTCTCCTTTCCCTTTATTCCCTTTCACTACTTTTTATATTCCCCAAATGAATGAGACCATATAATGTTTGTCCTTCTCCAATTGACTTACTTCACTCAGCATAATACCTCCAGTTCCATCTACGATGAAGAAGCAAATGGTGGGTATTTGTCGTTTCTAATGGCTGAGTAATATTCCATTGTATACATAAACCACATCTTCTTTATCCATTCATCTTTTGATGGACACCGAGGCTCCTTCCACAGTTTGGCTATTGTGGGCATTGCTGCTATAAACATTGGGGTGCAGGTGTTCCGGCATTTCACTGCATCTGTATCTTTGAGGTAAATCCCCAGCAGTGCAATTGCTGGGTCATAGGGTAGCTCTATTTTTAACTCTTTGAGGAACCTCCACACAATTTTCCAGAGTGGCTGCACCAATTCACATTGCCACCAATGGTGCAAGAGGGTTCCCCTTTCTCCACATCCCCTCCAACATTTATTGTTTCCAGTCTTGTTAATTTTCACCATTCTCACTAGTGTGAGGTGGTATCTCATTGTGGTTTTGATTTGTATTTCCCTGATGGCAAGTGATGCGGAGCATTTTCTCACGTGCTTGTTGGCCATGTCTAAGTCTTCCTCTGTGAGATTTCTGTTCAGTCTTTTTCCCATTTCATGATTGGATTGTTTGTTTCTTTGCTGTTGAGTATACTAAGTTCTTTATAGATCTTGGATACTAGCCCTTTATCTGAAATGTCATTTGCAAATATCTTCTCCCATTCTGTAGGTTGTCTTTAGTTTTGTTGACTGTTTCTTTTGCTGTGCAGAAGCTTTTTATCTTGATGAAGTCCCAACAATTCATTTTTGCTTTTGTTTCCCTTGCCTTCATGGATGTATCTTGCAAGAAGTTGCTGTGGCCAAGTTCAAAAAGGGTGTGGTCTGTGTTCTCCTCTAGGATTTTGATGGATTCTTGTCTCACATTTAGATCTCTCATCCATTTTGAGTTTATCTTTGTGTCTGGTGTAAGAGATAGTCTAGTTTTATTCTTCTGCATGTGGATGTCCAATTTACCCAGCACCATTTATTGAAGAGACTGTCCTTTTTCCAGTGGATAGTCTTTCCTGCTTTGTTGAATATTAGTTGACTATAGAGTTGAGGGCCCATTTCTGGGTTCTCTATTCTGTTCCTTTAATCTATGTGTCTGTTTTTTTTTTCCAGTGCCACACTGTCTTGATGATTACAGCTTTGTGGTACAACTTGAAATCCCACATTGTGATATCTTTTTCAATATTCCCCTGGCTATTCAGGGTCTTTTCTGATTCCACACAAATCTTAAGATTATTTATTCCAGCCCTCTGAAGAAAGTCTATGGTATTTTGATAAGGATTGCATTAAATGTGTAAATTGCCCTGGGTAGCATGGACATTTTCACAATATTAATTCTTCCAATCCATGAGCATGGAATATTTTTCCATCTCTTTTTGTCTTCCTCAATGTCTTTCAGAAGTGTTCTGTAGTTTTTAGGGTATAGATCCTACCTCTTTGGTTAGATTTATTCTTAGGTATCTTATGCTTTTGGGTGCAATTGTAAATGGGATTGACTCCTTAATTTCTCTTTCTTCAGTCTCATTGTTAGTGTATAGAAATGCCACTGATTTCTGGACATTGATTTTGTATCCTGCCACCCTGCCAAATTTCTGTATGAGTTGTAGCAATCTTGGGGTGGAGTCTTTTGGGTTTTCTATGTACAGTACCATGTCATCTGCAAAGAGGGAGAGTTTGACTTCTTCTTTGCCAATTTGAATGCCTTTTATTTCTTTTTGTTGCCTGATTGCTGAGGCTAGGACTTCTAGTACTATGTTGAATAGCAGTGGTGAGAGTGGACATCCCTGTTGTGTTCCTGATCTTAGGAGGAAGGCTCCCAGTGTTTACCCATTGAGAATGATATTTGCTGTGGGCTTTTCGTAGATGGCTTTTAAGATGCTGAGGTATGTTCCCTCTATCCCTACACTCTGAAGAGTCTTGATCAGGAATGGATGCTGTATTGTGTCAAATGCTTTCTCTGCATCTTTTGAGAGGATCATAGTGTTCTTGTTTTTTCTCTTGTTGATATGATCTATCATGTTTATTGCTTTATGAGTGTTGAACCAGCCTTGCATCCTGGGGATAAATCCCACTTGGTCCTGGTGAATAATCTTCTTAATGTATTGTTGGATCCTACTGGCTAGTATCTTGTTGAGAATTTTTGCATCTGTGTTCATCAGGGATATTGGTCTATAATTATCCTTTTTGGTGGAGTCTTTGTCTGGTTTTGGAATTAACGTGTTGCTGGCCTCATAAAACAAGTTTGGAAGTATTCCATCCCTTTCTATCTTTCGGAACAGCTTTAGTAGAATAGGTATTGTTTCTTCTTTAAACGTTTGATAGAATTCCCCTGGGAAGCCATCTGGCCCTGGACTTTTGTGTCTTGGGAGGTTTTTGATGACTGCTTCCATTTCTCCCCTGGTTATTGGCCTGTTCAGATTTTCTATTTCTTCCTGTTCCAGTTTTGATAGTTTGTGGTTTTCCAGAAATGCATCCATTTCTTCTAGATTGCCTAATTTATTGGCATATAGCTGCTCAAAATATGTTTTTAAAATCATTTGTTATTTCCTTGGTATTGGTTGTGATCTATCCTTTTTCATTTGTGATTTTATTAATTTGAGTCTTTTCTCTTTTGTTTTTTAAGACTGGCTAATGCTAAATTAAATCTTTAAAAAAATAATAAAGTGCTTGTCCTGTAGACAGTATATAGTTATTGTCTCTTGATTCTTTTTATTCCTGACCATTTCTGCCTTTTTATTTAAGATGCTTATTAATATGATTGGACTTAAATCTACCATGTTATTTGTCTTTTCATCTCTTTTGCTGTTGTTCCTCATTTATTTCCTTATTTTAAGTTAAAAAATTTTAAGTATTCCATTTGAATTCCTCTGTTGACTTTAAAACTATTATTCTGTACATTATTTTTTTTTAATTTTTTTTTTTATGATAGTCACAGAGAGAGAGAGAGAGGCAGAGACACAGGCAGAGGGAGAAGCAGGCTCCATGCACCGGGAGACTGATGTGGGATTCGATCCTGGGTCTCCAGGATCGCGCCCCGGGCCAAAGGCAGGCGCCGAACCGCTGCGCCACCCAGGGATCCCCTGTATATTATTTTTTATTGGTTGCTGTAGGAATAACTATGCATATTTAACTTATTATAGTCAACTTCTAGTTTACATTACACTATTTTACCTAAAATATAAAAATTTTGCAGCAGTCTGTGCCCCTCTACATCCCTCCACCCTTTGTACTATTGTTGTGACATATATTATAGCTACATACATTATAAAACCCACAATATGGTGTTGTAACTTTTGCTTTAAACCCTCATGTGAGTTGTAAACATTTTATGAGTAGAAAAGATCTATAGTATTTTGTTGTTACCTACATATCGCCATTTCTACTGTTTTTCACAATTATCTGTAGATGTATTTCCATTTGGTATCATTTCCTTACATCTGAAAAACTTCCATTAGCATTTCTAGTGCAGGACCACTGGCAACATATCCTGTTTTCATTTAAAATGCCTTTATTTTGCCTTCATTTCTGAAATGTATTTTTATTGGGCATAGAAATCTAGGTTATCAGTTTTTTTCTCCTCCCTTGGGTTCTGCTGTTTTCTGATCTCTGTTACTTATGAAAAGAAGTTATCCATTATTTTCTCTGCTTCTCTGTATATAATATGTTACGTTGGCTGCTATCAAGATTTTTAAAAAAATCTGTAGTTAATAATGCCTTGAGTGTGATGTGCCTAAGTATTGTTGCTCTTTGCATTCATCTTACTTGGTGTTCACTGAACCCCTAGGCCCTATAAACTAATTTTTTCAGTAAATTTGGGAAATTTTAAATCATTATTTTATGGTTTTTTTCCTTCTCTATTCTCTATCCTGTCTTCCTGGGACTCCCAATTACACATAGGTTATATTGCTTGGTGTTGTCCCACAGGTCACTGAAGTTCTGCCTTTCCTTCCTTCCTTCCTTCCTTCCTTCCTTCCTTCCTTCCTTCCAGTTTTTCCTCTTTGTTCTTCAGATTGGACAATTAACCTTGTTGTATCTTAAAGTTCACTTATCCTTTCTTATGCCATTTCCAATCTGATAACAAGACCTTCCAGTTCTAGAATTTCTACTATGTTCTCTTTTAGTTTTTATAATGCATCTGCCTTTAGAGGGTATTGAGTTCTTGTTGTTTTAAAGATTTTACTTATTTATTCATGAGAGACATTGAGAGAGGCAGAGACACAGTCAGGGAGAAGCAGACTCCCTGCAGGGAGTGCAATGCAGGACTTGATCCCCAGACCAGGATTATGCTCTGAGCCAAAGGCAGACACTCAACTGCTGAGCCACCCAGGCATCCTGGGTCTTGAGTTTTGTTGGGAAAGTAGTTATGTTGCTATGATTTTTGTTCCTCTCAAGCTTGGTCTTATTCTTTGTTAGGATGGGTCTATTTTAATTTTAAATTGAGTCCAAGGGTGTGGCCCTGGATCTATGTTATGGCCCTTACTTCTATCACACTTATTCCTAGTGTCTGAGATGCTCAGTAAGGTCTTACTGCTCTGGCTGGGCTGGAACTGCAGTGTTTCCCAGCATGGCCTGATCCCGGTTTTCATTGCTCAGCTCTCAGGCCTGCAGGAAGAGATCTCTTCAGAGCCTCATGGAAACTTGCACACCTTGTGCAGCCCAATTCTCAGCCAGGAACCTGCAGGGAACCTCCATGCAGGCATCTGGTCCCCTCTTCCCAGGGACTTTGCCCTGAAGATTTTGGCCACCTCAGCAACCAAAACTCTAATCTCTACCTCCTCAGCTGAGCTAAACTTCCACTGTATTTGGACTCCATCTTCACGGTCCACAACAGAAGAGTATTTCAAGGAAGGAAGGCTGGACAACTGTGTTGTGATTGTGGTACTTGATTTGTGTATTTCTTTCTCTCTCAAGGATAGTTCTGTACCATATTGCTTATTATTCAACATGTAAAGATAGTTTCTTCAAATATTTTATCCAGTTTTATGGCTTTCAGTGGGAGTCAAGTCTAATACCAGTTACTTTGTCATAACCAGAGGCACATGTTTAACTTGAATCTTGTGGGGGCTTTTTGTTTTGTTTTTTAACTTAAATTAAATTAGCCTTTATCAACATACAGCACATCATTAGTCTCAGTTATAATGTTCAACAATTTACCAGTTTAGTATAACATCCAGTGCTCATCACATCACAGGCCCTCCTTAATGCTCATCCTGTTTTAAGTACAAATTGGGCCTTATCACTTCCTGCTCAGAACCCATTGGTAGCTTTCCATTTCTCGTAGGATACATTTGTTTTTTGTTTTTGTTATTTACTCATTCATTCATTCATTCATGAGAGACAGACAGAGAGACAGAGAGGCAGAGACACAGGCAGAGGGAGAAGCAGGCTCCATGCAGGGAGCCCAATGTGGGACTCGATCTCAGGTCTCCAGGATCAGGCCCTGGGCTGAAGGCAGCGCTAAACTGCTGAGCCACCCGGGCTGCCCTTAGGATACATTTGTGATCCATAACATCATCTTCAAGGTCCTACATGACATGGACTCTGCCTATTTCTTCAGTTTCTTATTGCACCACCTCTCCCCCCAGTGCATTACCCTCTTGTTAGTCTTTGGAATTCTACCCCAAGCACTTCTCACATGTTGTTCTTTCCACTTTAAAAAGCTCTATCACCGGGGCACCTGGGTGGCTTAGTCGGTTGAGCATCCAACTCTTGATTTTTGCTCAGGTTGTGATCTGTGGGTCTTGAGACTGAGAACTGCATCAGGCTCCACTCTTGCTGGGGAGCTGTCTTGGGATTCTCCCTCTCCCTCCCCTCCATCTCTCAAAAATAAATAAATAAATACATCTTTAAAAAAATTATCTACCATTTCTTTGCCTCAGTCACTGCAACTCATTCTCAGATTTCATCTAAGAAATGTTGTTTCCTGAGGATGACCATTTCTGACCCAGCCAGTCTAGGTTACATCCCTTGTTATATGTTCTTGTTTCATCCTGTATTTTTCCTTCAAAGCACTTATTAAAATTGTAATTATGTAGTTATTTGTTTAATGTCTGTCTGTGCCTATATAATATACAATCATCCAGCACCACAGAGATCCTGTGTCTTTTATTTATTCCATATCCCCAGTATTTATTAGTGCCTGGCACCCAGTAGGTACTTAATATATACTTGAGTAAATGACTCCGCCTCTTTCTGTGAGCTCTTCTACTCATTTTGTCATTGATAATAAATATAATACTTTACATTCATATAGTCTTTCTTTTTCCTTTTAAGGAGGGAGTTCCTGCATGACTCCTCTGAGCCTCATAAAATCCAATAAAGTAGGTTTGTGACTGTCACCAGATAAAGATTTTGAGATGCAGAAAATCCAGCTAATATGCTAAGCTCAAACTGCCAGAGGCAGAAACCTGACTAGAATGGTCTCCTGGCACCTAATCAGGAATTCTTTCATAAGACCCCTTGGTCTCCCATTCTTCAGTTCTTTACAACTTTATAGGGGAAAAGTATGTACAAAGTACAATCCTTGTTTTGAAATAGGTCTTTAATTTTTCAGATGGGAATGATGTTGGCTTTTCAGGCCCTTCCAAAACATCAGTGAGGACAAAGGATGCTCCATGTAGGTTTACGGTTATTTTATTCCTATCCATTCCCACACTGAGCAGTTTCTCTATTTCCATTCTTGGCCTTGTAAGGCTCTTTATCATCCCTTTACAATTTAAAGTTGCTTGGGCCTTTTTGTTACAAATATATATTTCAAACATGCTAAATGCCTCTTTTTTAAAAAAGTGAATAAAGACTGTGCCAAAAGTCAACCATCAGTCCAGAAAGACTGCAGTCATTTGTGTGTTTTTGTCCCTTGGTAAAGTGAAAGTATTGATTCTCCATCTAGCTACTTTCTCTTTCCAGCATGGATATTCACAGGACATTTATCTGGGTGCCTGCTCCATCTGAATTTTTGACCTCACAAAGCTAAGTGGCTGATCTAGGTTTAACCTTGACCTTATCAGCTTTACCTTCTCAGCACCACCCTGGCTCAGCAGTTTTGTTATTTATCCCAAAGGATGATTGAATGCAATGCTAATGTTTCTTTGGGGGCTTTGAACTCATTTACCTATCCAATCTCTTATAAAAGATGAAGAGGTGAAAAAGGCCAGAGAAGTTTTATGCTATGACAGATTCTCTGACTTCTCACTGCATGTTCTTTGCCACTTTTCTGCTATTCCACAGTTCCAAAGACCATAGATAGGTCAGCACACAGTTCTTAACATGATGACAATGGCTGTAGTAGGTCTTGTGCATAATGGGACCAGACTTAGAGCATGGTCCGTAAGGTAGTGATTGGATGAGCAGAATATTCTGGCTTTAAACACACATCAACAGAGCCTTTGTCAAACTCCTTGTAGCCCAGGATCCCTGTATATATGGAACACCTTGGAACTCTGAGAGTTCTAATTCCTGAACCAATCATGAGGATACATATCTGGTACTCAGTGCAAACCAAGGGTGCACTATGAACATTTATGCAGCCAACATTGTGTTAGGCTGGTAGCTTTATTCTCTATAAGATAGGTCCTTTTAGCCTATTTTACAACTGGAAAAACTGAGAGGCAAAGAGGTAAAATCCATAAATTCATTCAGCTAGCCCGTAGAGGAGCTCGGATTTGAACCCAAGTCTATCTGTCTGATTCCATAGTCTTTGCTCTTAACCAGGGATTGGCAAATTGTTTCTGTAAAGAGTAGATAGTAAATATCTTAGTCTTTGCAGGGATTACATGGTCTCTGTCACATATTCTTCTTTTTTTCTCTTACAACCCTTTAAAAGAGTAAAAGCTATTTTGAAATCACAAGCCACACAAAAAAAGGTCATGAGCCAAATTTGGCCCAGATTTGGAGAGCAGCTATAGTTTGCTGACCCCTGCTTTTAATCAGTGCACACACTGCTTTTCGGCATACAAAAACTCAGTGTTTCCAGTAGAAAACAGTGAGAAAAAAAAGGTAAGGGATAGAGGGATTACTAGGTGCTACCCCTGCTCTGGTGAGATGCAGACATGGGTCACCTAACCACCTTGCACCTGTGTCATGGAAGGATTGAGTTTTCTTTTTGAGATTCTTTCACAGACTTCATGCCTCTAACAGCACAGAGAACTACAGGCCAGAGGGAAGTGCCTCCTCTTGGGAGAAGGAAATGTACAGGCTAGAAACTGTCTTCACATCTGACCCTTCTCAACTTTTCTCCTTTGTATTTTCTTGATTATAATCAGAGCACTATCAAGAACCCTGAGTCAGCAGCTTTTATTTTTATGTTTTAATTTCTTTTTTTTTTTCAGCTGCCAAGTGTTTGACTGCTTAAGGGACTCCCATGATAAATATTTATCTCCTGCCCAGAAGAAGCTGAGGTTCCCTTTGCTGAGCTCACACAGTGTGGCTCTTCCAGAGCTGCTGAGCAGGACAGCTGACCATTTCCAGTGGGTGCAGTCCCCTGCTGTGGGCTGAATCCCTTCCAGAAAAGGCTGCTGGGCCAAGAAACTTCCTTGGACTCCCCACTGTCCTGTCTAACTAACATCTCGGTCTCCTCACAATGAGCTTCCCTGCCTGCCACCCCCCCCCCCCCCCCGCCCCTTTCCCTGGCACAGACACATTCTTCTGCCTGGCAAAAGGAACCTTGTTTCCATGGAAGCCTCATTAAATCTGCATCTTGCTCAGTTTGGGTTTGATCACGGCTGCCAAAAGTATTTTTAGCCCATGCAGTTGTGTAATGAGATAGGGATTGAGGGAGGGAGAGGGGACAGTATGGACAGGAGATTTAAAAACAAAACAAAACAACAACAACAACAACAAAAACCAAAAAACAGGAGGGGAAGGAAAATCTCAGAAGGAAAGGGTTTCACCAAAGGTGGGAAGGATGGAATATTCCTCTTGGATGTGGGGGCTGCTGCTCCTGGCGAGCTCTATCCCACTGGAAGCCTGTGGATGCTTGCCATGACAGCTGTCCTGGTCACATGTCAGGGGAACCTCTGATCTCCCTTTCCATGAGCTCAGTCGCCCCAGCCAGGGAGTTAATGATTGACTGAGATGCCGCTCATGGGTTTCCCCTCCCAGAGAATGGGGTGAGGAGGACAGAGAAGGAATAGCAGTGGAGCGGAGGGCTGGTGCCCTCAGTGTAGAAGGGCCTCAGAGGGAGAGCAGGGAACAGAAGGCATCTTAACTCATTGCTGGTTCCCCCCGCCGAAGACGTGGGTCAGAGAGGACATACAGTGTGATGGGTGCTGGAACCTGATATTAAGTCCATTTCTTGGCTATCGAGATTTCTTGGAACTTCTGCTTCTGCTCTTTGGCCAGACTGTGCTCTCAGCCATCTCCCTGCACTTGAGAGGTCTCTTGATAACTGTGTTGGTTGTTTGCACTGGAGTTTGTTGAGGTCTGTGTGTGTGTGTGTGTGTGTGTGTGTGTATGTATGTATGTATGTATGTTGTGCATATCCATGTATAGAGAGATAAAAACCACAGGCAAAGATGGTAGCTGATGTTTCCTGAGCCCTTTCGGTGGCTGTGTGGTGCTTTAGGCACTGTATATGTATGACCTCATGTTTCCTTTCCCTAATTCTAAGGATTAGACATTTACCATCCCCATTCTGTAGACGCGGTACCAAGAAGTGGACAAACTTACTCCAGTCCATCCAGCTAATTAGAGGCAGAGCCAGGTTTTGTACCCAAGCGACCTGATGTGACAGTCTGCAGTCCTAAATCAGTAACGTGTCATGGGCCTGTCATACATTTTCAACGACTCTCTGTGCACAGAACCATTTATAGTAACTTTGTATTGATGAGCTGGAAGTAGTCTGCTGATGTGCTGCTGGGATTTCATTCATCCTCATGGAGGTGGTTCTATTTTTTTTTCCAAAGGTTTTCTGAGGGCGGTATCCAAATTCATAAAAATCTTTACGATCAAGATTTCCACGAGCTTCATTCTCCCTCTCCTGTGTTGTTGTTTTTCCTGAATTTCCAACTGGTTTTATTGTGTTGTCTCTTTTGAGCTCTCATTGCTCCCTAATGTTGCTTGTGTTACTGTGCCCTGTTCCATACTCCAAAAGTGGGGGGGGGTCTCTCTTTATCTGGCCCCACAGTCTTGCTTCTCTTGTTCGAGGACAGCATTTTATCTCCCTTTCCTCTCCAGGTGCTTCCTGGAAGGAGAGCTCTGAGGGCCTGCCTTGAACTTGGTAAGTTGCTTCCCTTCTTAGCCAGCTAGTCTCTTTGAGGGTCTCTTTTTCAACCTGTCCCTCTTGATGGATTGTCTTCTTTGCAGTGACCAACTTCTCTCCACATCCCTCATAAAACCAAAGTGAAGAAGACAAAACCAAAACCCATTCACAGCCCCACCTGCCATAGCCTCTCCTCCAAGTACTTTATCTGTTCTGTTTAGGACTTGAAAATCAAAGGGGACAGGTACTGAGGATTTCTTACCATACACCTCAATCTTTACAATATCCTCATGACCTAAGTACTGTAGATATGCTCCATCTTATAGATGAGTAAGCTGAGGCCAAAGAGATAGAGTAACTTGCTCAAGGTCACACAGCCAGCAGGTGGTTGGAACCATGATGCACAACTGGTCAGTCTGACTCCAGAGCCTATGCTTATAATCACCACTCCATATTGCTTCCCCCTTGAAAATGTCCCAGGAAATGTTTGAGATAGATCACCTGCAATATTCTTGCACAATAAAGTAGTGGCCGGCTGTCCAGGAGCTACACTGGCCTGATTGTTCATTGTCAGTGGCTCTGAAGTCCATGGTCTTGCCTAGGTGTTATGACAACTGGACACCACCAGGAATAACAGATGACCACTATTTCATCAGGGATGTAGCCCTTTAAGGGCAAGCTAGGAGAGCACACACCTATCCTTGTCACTCTCTTTTGGTTATAAGAAGCAGGAAAAGCTAGTTTGCGTTAAAAAAGAAAAAGTCAAATGCGAAATAGATAAAGGAATCTTGCAGAACTCAAGTTAGGGCAAACGGGCCTTCTGAGGTACTGAAAACAGGAACTGGGTGTTGCCAGTACCTCCCTCTCTTTTCCTCTGGAATTCCATGGGTTCTCACCTGCTTCTCTACATCTTGCCTCATTTCTCTCCCTGTCTTGCAGACTAGTTCATTGCTTCATCTTTTACATGGAAAAACCTGCATCCGCACTCCCGAGTTTATATATCCTCATGTCAGGCAGCCACAGTATCCTTAGAACTCCACATTGCAGGGGCAACGCTTGGGTCAGGGCCCCAGCTGAACAGCAGGGAAATGGAGAACAAGACCCAGTAGCCAGGCCTCTGAGCAATTGGGAAGCTGGCCAGGGAGCTGTTGAGATGGTCTAAGTGGGGTTTAAAAGGTCAAGGCAGAAGTAAGTCACATCCTTTTCCCAGATGGAAAACTGAGGTGCAGAATGAGCCTGGCTGGGGATGTGTCAGTGCTACGTCCCCCAGACATGGTGTCTGATCCTGACAGGATGTACGGTTTCTCTACTTGGTCCTACAGCCTCCACAGAGCACTGGCTGGCTGGGGGCCCAGGGCCCTGTCAGGATAGACTCAGTTCAAGAGCCCCAGGAGAAAAGCATCCTAAGCAAAGTTCTGGAAGAGCTCAGACGCTGGAATCGGGACACCTGAGTCTTGGGACCAAATCTTTGCTAATCTGTTGTGTGTTGGTGCACTCATGGAACTAATGTCCAGGGTTTCTGTATTTGAATACAGGTCTCCAGAGCCTCCATTCTTTCTACCATGTGACAAACTCTCATAAACCTCACAACAACCCTATGACACAGGTGCTTTCTGATCCATATTATAGACAAACAGCTGGGGCCCAGAGGGTCAGCAGCTAGTTCAAGGTCACACAGCTGAGCCAGGATGTGAGCATAGCTCTGATTCCTAAGAGCCACTTGTGATACTCTGCTCTCTGCTTCATTTCCTCATCTGTCAGATGGGAATGATAATGCCCATGTCACATGGATATTGTAGGGGAAAAACAGATAAAAGAGAAAGTGCTCTGAAAAATGTAAGCAGCCTCTGCAGATGGGAATTATTTTTGTTGTTGTCATACACTGCCAGCCCCCAGGGCTTTGCTGAGCTGTACCTAGCGCAGGTCTCCTCCCTGCCAACAGCAGCGGTCTGTCTTCATCGTGAGCAAGGCTGAGAAAGTGAGCCCTACTTCCCGCATCACCACCTCCCCATGTCTGGAAAAGCATAGTTCATACTGTTTGTTCCCTTATTGCCAGGAGAATGCAGAACTTAGAATTTGGATCTCAGCAGGTCAGGGAGATAAAGAGAGATATTTTCCCCCACCCCCCAAAAAATTTATTTTTGAGGTATTTTTACTTGCGGTTTCAGGTTTACATGCAAGTTTCTGCAAGAGATATAAGATCTCCCAATGATGGGGACTGTTTTATAAATGAAGATTGGAAAAAGAAACATCAGTTACTGAGCACCTGTGTGACTATTGGCCATTCTTGTGGTGTAATGTAGACTATATTATTCCCATTTTACAGACTAGGAATATGACCCAGAAAAATTGTGTTCCATGCACTAGTTCTCATAGTGGTGGCATGGCTAGGATTTGAATCCAGATCTCTAATGCCTCTGTTTTTCTACCACTGCCTCCTAGTGGAGGGAAGGCAATGGAATTGGTGTCAGAGATGTCCCTTTCCAGTCAGGCATACTGGGAAGCTGCTGGAAGCTATTTATGCAGAGATCAGCAAGGAAGGAAGCAGAGTCAGAGCTGGATGGGGCTCCTGGGCAGCTTGCCCATGCTGGCCTACACCGTCTGTCCAGCTGTCATCACCAGGCCTTAGACAGGGCTGGCTGTGTTTTACAGAGGCATCCTGAACATTGCGTAAGCTGGTGGGAATCTGTGAGGAAACAGTCTATCAGGTTTCACAGAGGTTCAGCCCAACTCGTTAGCTAGGACAGATACCTAGGGGCATGTTCCAAGGGTTGGAACAGGAAGGCAGGAGACTCAGGATCCATTTGCATTGCCAAAGGCTGAGCTGAGAGGCACTCTGAGCAGTGGCAGAGTGGGAAGTGTCTAGAAGCTTTGTTTGACAGTTGAGCCAGGAAGAGAGGAAAGAGAGTGAATGTTGGACATGGGATGGCCCACCTCAGCAACTTGTTCTTGAAGCTATGACCCTGCCGTAGGCTATGTGTTTATCAAAGCAGACCTGTCAGCCCTGCAGTGGCCTCTGTGTTTAGAGAAGGGCCCAACCAACATGATTCCCCTAGAAAGAATTTGACAACAACAAAATGCCTCCATATGTGTTTTCTCATTTCATCCTTTCAATAGGCCCATGAGGTATGTGAGACAAGTCCCTCTACTTGGCACATGGGGAAAGCAAGGCCCAGATAATTGAAGTTGCTTTCCCAGAGCCACACAGCTGGTAAACGGTTCCCATCTCAGCTGTCTTCTCTCCCACCATACAGATGGAAAGCCACTGGGCGGCCATGTAGCCTATCATTGCGTATGTTTGCATGTAGTCTTCTTCATTTTATCTTTTTGGGCTGGATCCTAGAAAAGCTAATTATTCTTGGTTAGACAATAAATAAGAAGTCAGCATTTCTTCAGGACAGTTGATCAAATACCAACAGAACAAACTCAGCCCCAAATAGATGCTCAGAATGTGTATGGAGTATGTGTATCCCTGTGTATCTCTAAAGTGTGACCCTCATACACCTGTCATAATATGACATGTGTTCGCTCCTGATTTCACATGACAACAAATATGATTTCAGGCTTTGAGCTAACAATAGCTAAGTTTATGGAGCCTATTTTGAATGCCAAACCCTGAGTCAGCAACTGGAGGTAGAGACATGAAGAAGGTGGTTAACATTACTTGAAAGGATTCTTTGGTTGCAAATAGCAGAAACCCAACTTGCACTCACTCTGGAGGAAGGAGATTCATTGGCGAAGCATAAGAATGATAGTCTTAGAGATTACCACAACCAGGCATTCAGATGCCTCCAGGATATTCTTTCTTTCTTCTCCGTTCATGCCAGCTTTCTTCTTTCAGACTGGCTCCCTTCACTGGGCTGGAGACAGCTGCAAGCAGCCATCTGGCTCACAGCTTTAGCTTAAATATTGGGGACAGAAATCACTTAGACTATTTACCCTGCCAGGGAGGTAGGATATGTAAGAAGATGGTGGCTTCCATTTCAACCACATGGTTAGAATTAGACGAATGAACGTACCCCAAGTCAGAAGGTTGAAAGAAGGAGGTTGATGCTCTAGGTGACAAATAATACCCAACCCCTGACCTTAAGTCTAGTGGGAAGTGTGGGCATGGACAAAGGAGTCAATAGCTGTGACAGTGTCCTAAGCTCTATGGCATAAAGCCTTGAGAGCCAGAGGAGTGGCATCCATGTGGGTCTCCACTGGAGTGAGGAGGGACATCAGGAAAGCTGAGGGGCACTTGATGATGGGGAATCACAGATGTACAAAAGAGGAAGAGAATTCTAGCCAGAAACAAACACATTAGCAAAAATCCAGAAAGGGATGGTGGGTAAAGCCCTGATGTTCAGGATTAAAGAATAAAGTTCTTTGAAAATATTTGTGGAATTAGGACCACAAGAACTCTGAAGAGATATGTTTAGAATAGAATCAAAGAACAACCTGAACAAAGAATATGGGCTGGGAGATATATTTTTTTAAGATTTTATTTATTTACTCATGAGAGACACACACATGAGAGAGAGAGAGAGAGAGAGAGAGAGAGAGAGAGGCAAAGACACAGGCAGAGGGAGAAGCCGGCTCCATGCAGGGAGCCTGAAGGGGGTCCCGGGTCTCCAGGATCACGCCCTGGGCTGGAGGCGGCGCTAAACCGCTGAGCCACCCAGGCTGCCCTGGGCTGGGAGATATTGAAAAGTAAGCAACATGATGAGACATTGGCTTGAAAACTTTCTAATGTGATTCTGTTTTAGATGATTTTCCTTTGGGAAGGTAAAGTCTCAAATCGTCCCAGTAACTAATGAGCAATCCTGTTCATATAAAATCTTACTAAATGCATTTATGAAGGTGATACTGAGATAGATTAAACTAGATCATGGTACAGTTTGTAACTAGTGGTTGCTAGGTTGGTGTATCCTTCAAGTTGTACTTTTAAACATATCTTAATAAGTTAAAGGTCAGTTAAGATAAAATATTGAAGGAAGGAGGTTATGTCATCTCAAGTTGAAAAGGAACGTAGGAGATTTTGACTCAAATGATCAAAAGCACCAAGCTGTCCTTAGGATTCAAGGGAATGGTGTGCAACTCAGAAATCAGATATCTGCAGAGCAATATGGAATGAGATAAACACCAGACATTCAGAAGATTGGCACTGATCTAGGATTTTCAAGCACCAGCTTCAACAAAATAAAATGAGATCTAATGAAGGCAAGTAGAAGTCAAGGGAGTGTAAGATATTAGAGAAAGTGAGGAGCTAGAGATTTGTGAGAAGCAAGGAGGGAGTGGCAGACGGGGCAGCTCTCTTAACACAGAAGCCTCCTCTTCCCCTCCCCTCCCTCTTGCTGAAAAGTGCATTTGTTTTAGCTGAAATGACTGTAAAGCAAATTTTTGTTTTAAAAAAGGAGCTGACAGGCACTGAGGGGGCTTGACGAGATGAGCACTGGGTGTTATACTGTATGTCAGCAAATCGAACTCCAATAAAAAATATACAAAAATAAATAAATAATTAAAATAAATTAAAAAAAAAAAAACAGGAACGACGAATACCCACCATTTACTTCGACGTGGATGGAACTGGAGGTATTATGCTGAGTGAAGCAAGTCAATCGGAGAAGGACAATCATTATATGGCTTCACTCATATGGGGAATATAAAAAATAGTGAAAGGGATTATAGGGGAAAGGAGAGAAAATGAGTGGGAAATATCAGAGAGGGTGACCGAACATGAGAGACTCCTAACTCTGGGAAACGACCAAGGGGTGGCGGAAAGGGAGGTGGGCGGGGGGTTTGGGTGGCTGAGGGCGGCACTTGGCAGGATGAGCACTGGGTGATATGCTGTATGTCGGCAAATTGAACTCCAATAAAAAAAATATACAAAAAATAAAAAATAAAAAAGGAGCTATTTTGTGCTTTCATCATCAAATCAGAGCTCTGCTGCCACAAAATAAAACCTCATAATAGGATGAGTAGAAAGCTTGATACCCTGCAGAAGTAAAGATGGCAGCTCACTCGATGCCATGCTGGGCATGATTGTACACAAGCCACGCGTCTCCTGCTGGGAGTTGTAGCTACTGCCCAGCCGTTCACATTTTCATTGCAGCTGTTTTCTGCACATTCTGTGGTTACTGAAATCCCTCACCCATCAATAACTGAGCTTTAGCCCTTAGTCTAAGAGTTATTAACCCGGAGCCCCGGGACCTTTAGGGGATCAATGCTAGTTTTTCATTGGGTCTTGTGAACCCCCTGAAATTGTATTACAGAATATTGTGTCTGAGTGTGCACATTTTCCTAGTAAAATCATTTGAATTATCAGAGCAGTTCATGACTCCAAAGGGCTAAGACCCTTTCCCTAGAACAAAGAAAGTTTTTGCTACACATACAGACTTCCAGAATTGACCAGAGCAACTCCTATGACTGGGATTCAGTTCCATACTTCAATAGCAGGTCTACTTCCTTGATGTATAAATTCATCAAGGACATATTGGAGTAATTCTATGTGGAACAAAAATTTAGTGCAGTGAGTGTATTTAGACTAAGGACCACTATATACAAATACTTTCAAAAGGCCAAAGATTCTGTCCTGGATAGGAAAGTATGTTCTCAATCCATGAAGGGCTCATGTGTTTATATTTCTTTTTTTAAAAAGATTTTATGTATTTGTGCATGAGAGACACACACAC
Organism: Vulpes lagopus; assembly: GCF_018345385.1. Classification (NCBI taxonomy): domain Eukaryota; kingdom Metazoa; phylum Chordata; class Mammalia; order Carnivora; family Canidae; genus Vulpes; species Vulpes lagopus. The sequence continues at coordinate 29,616,188 of NC_054829.1, forward strand.
ACACACACACAGAGAGAGAGAGAGAGAGAGAGAGAGAGAGAGAGGCAGAGACACAGGCAGAGGGAGAAGCAGGCTCCGTGCAGGGAGCCCGACGTGGGACTCAATCCCAGAACTCCAGAATCATGCCCGGGCCCAAGGCAGGCACTAGCCGCTGAGCCACCCAGGGATCCCTGTATTTATATTTCAACCATAAAAAAAATAATTGTGTTTTCACTAAATAAAACCTTTAGACTTCAGTTGGAAAAATGTTAGCTGATTTGGGGTGCTAGGGGTAAAATGTAGTCCTCATGTAGTGCCAGTGCACTGTTCATTCACCCACTAACAAGACTGAGCTTTTGGAATCGACAAATAGGCATAAGGATGTGTCCATAGGATGTGATGTGTTTAAGAACTCACAAAAAGTCACTGATTTGGAGATGGAGGAGAAGAACATTCAGAACAAGGGTGCCTGGTGGCTCAGTCAGTTAAGTGTCTGACTTTGGCTCAGGTCATGATCCCAGGGTCCTGGGATCAAGCCTGCTTCTCCCTCTCTGCCTGCTGCTTTGCCTACTTATACTCTCTCTTTCCATGTCAAATAAATAAATAAAATCTTTAAAAAAAATTCAGAGCACAGATTTTGTATGGAAAATCAACTTAAAGGAGGTAGGAGGAGAGTGAGCAAGAATATATTTGGTAAGATGTGGATGGATCAATAGCCAGTCAATGTGTTGATCAAAGAAATTATCTTTTGGGGGAAAACAGTAGAAACCAATTGAGAAATAAGCATCATGCCTCATAAAGCAGCCCAGAGAAGTCACAGTGGCCTCATTGTGTGATGAGGCAATTAACAGCTGGAGTTAGCAAAATATGCTCAAAAAAGAGAAATAGTCATTAGGAGGAGAAAAAAAAAAAACATAGCAGATCTTTGAAGTCAGAAACAATGGGGACAATTATTCAGAAAATTAAGGGAAAAAAAACTCTCTTAGACCTGAATTATCTGGATAATTGGAAAAACTGCCTACATGAAGAAGCCTCTGTCAGCTGCTCTTTTCTCTCAATTTGATATTGAAGATACCATCTATGCAGGTGGCTTCAGAGATGCCTTCTTGTGTATAAATCCCAAATCTGGGACTCCTGGACCCTGTTCCTAGTCAGCATGCCCAAGTTCGGGGCGCCTGGGTGGCTCAATCAGCTAAGCATTTGCCTTTGGCTCAGGTGATTATCCCAGGGTCCTGGGATTAAGGTCCGAGTTAGGAAGCCTGCTTCTTCCTCCCCTCTGCCTGCCACCCGCCCTGCTTGTGCATTCTTTCTTTCTTTAATTAATTAATTAATTGATTAATTAATTAAATCTTGAAAAAAAAAAAAGCATGCCCACATTGAAAGCTTCATTTTCATTCATCAAAACTAAATCCTTCTCCTTTTCTGGAAAATCTCTTTCTGTCCAGTATGCCATCATCCCCACCTCTGTCACCCAGTGTGAAACCTTAAATTTATCTTTTATTTTGCCTTACTTCTCATTTCTTATTAAAAATGTTTTTCTCATGCATCTTTTCTTCAATCATTGGTTTATTTGTTTATTTCATAAGCATTCATGGGCTCCTGCTACATTCTGGAAACTGTGCTTGGTGCTGGGGACAGTCCGTAAATAAAAAATTTCAACTGAGTGGATGAGGTATCATCACAGAGCAAGAACAGGTGCTGTGGGACAACAACATGAGAAACACACCAACCCAGTCTAAGGAGGTTGGGAAAAGCATCTCAGAAAGGGTGATGTCTGAGATCAGGAGGATATATAGGAACTGGGGAAAAAGAGGGCAAGTAACAGCAGTCCAAAAATGGGCCTTTTACAGCATGCCAAGAAGTTGGAAGGACAGTGAAGAATCATTAAAAAGAGAAGGGGGAGGCCTAATGAGATTTGCAGCTTGAACAGATGGCTATAGCTGTGTTGTAAGAATGAAACTGAATGGGCATGAATCAGGTCACAGAGATGGGTCAGGAGACTGTTAGCAGAATCCAGGCCAGAGATGGCCAGTAAATAAGTTTTGGAGGAGAATAGAAAGAAGAGATTGCATTCACAAGCTATAGGAAGGTAGAAACAGTAGGATCTGGTGTCTGACAGGAAGTGAGGGTAGTCTGGAGAGGGAACCAGATTGCAGGAATGAATACATAGGGATATGATCCACTGGCATGGAAACGAAAGGAGGAGAAATGGCTTTCGTAAAGAAGATGGTAAGTTCAACTTTGGGATGTATGAACTTGTTATTTCAGAGATGGAGGAATTGTAGGGGATGAGAAAGCTCAAGGTGTAGGCTTGAGAATGAGTGGCTGAAGTCAGGTGGTGAAGGTCATTAAGGATGTCAAAATCAATGGATTGTTGAGGGGCAAGGATTAGTCATCTTTTGGGGCCATTAACATCACTCAGGATGCTGGTGGGAAGATTGTGAGCCAGGTACCAAGGTCTCCAATGTTAAGGCAAGTGATCTCCATGTCAGCAGACAGGGGCAAGAAGTAACAGGAAAGAGGTCTGTAACCTGCTGGGGAAGGGTCCGTTATGTGAGGGTAGCAGGGAGAACAGAATTATCCCAGATGATGTAGCAGTTGTGCCTATCAGCCAACCCTTGAGAAAGAAATAGCAGTATCTGGAGGAAGTGGTAGGCACTAGCATCCCCAGAAAACTTGCCCAGATTGATTCTATTCCCAAGGGACTCCTGTCTAGATGAGGGGCTTTGTTACTTCTCAAAACATCACCAACCAGATGGTTAAGTCATCACCCACTGGCTCCCACAGCCCTTCTGCTCTGACCACATGGCCTGCCCATGGTCTGCTGAATACATTTTGCATTTTCCTCTTTGAATGCCACCCTGTTTGTAAATTTTTTCTTCACTTCACCTACCTGAACCTTATGTATTCCTAATGATCAGCTCCATCCCAGCTTTTCCACAAACATTTTAATACCTGCCAGGTAATTATTCTCTCCACTGACTGCTCAATTCCTGTCATACCTGTTCTATAACTATCAAATACTACATACATAACGATCTCTTTGTGGACACAAAATCTGACTGATACTTTGCCAGTTTCCAGCCCCCTTCCTGTGAATGTGGATGAACTATGAATATTTGGAAGACTGGTTAGTTAATGTCCCATTTGGAAACTGCATGGGTTGCAAAGTTCTGGCTGTGGTGTTTTGTGTATAAAGTAGGGGTGACAGGCAGTACATAGAGCTCCAATGCCATGAGGCAAAAACATTGGTGCTGAATTATTTTTGCCTTTTAGCTCTTATAGCAATTGTTTTGAATTTGTTTGATTTGCCTCAAAAGCCAAAATTGTGAATGGCAGTTCAACTGATTTTTCTATATATCCAGAAAATGGAATTGAGTATTTGATAGAGAGTAACTGCTTAAGATGAGGAAAAGAGAAGATTGTAGCACTCAAGATATTTTTTACAGCGGGGGAGCGGGGAAGTGAAGCTGAATTAAGCAGCAAGTGTCTGAACCTGTTGGGCACAAGCCCCTGTGGCCATTGATGGACCATGTTTATATGACTGCTGGGCCATTGATAGATTATGTTCATCAGCAACCGTCATTCCAGGAGGTGACAGGAGATGAATGGGAGTTGCACAGCAACCCAAGAGCCTTCTTAAGAAGGTGATACTCCTTCAGAACGCCATTTGCCTGCTGGCTGACTCCTTGTTCTTTATTCAACTGTCTTCCTTTTCTCATTTTTATGATGGTTATCCTAATAATGCTCTAGTTTGGACTTTGGCCAGGATATGTGGAGATAAGAATGAACCTGAATTCTTTTTTCCTTTAGGTCATTGTGATGACTTTAAAAACTTGTTGGGATGAGCACTGGGTGTTATATGTTGGCAAATCGAACTCCAATAAAAATATATATAAAAACAAATAAATAAAAATAAAAACTTGTTAGATGGCTAGCATCCTTGGAGAATTTTTGTTTTCTTAAATAATCATTGAAGATGGTGAGGCCTGTGTATTGGATAGTGCACACTTGTGGAAGGTGACAGCAGCAGCAGCCCTAGACTCCAGTCACTCAGGACCTTTGGAACCACAGGGGGCTCTGGCACTGCTAACTTGGCACTGGCTCTGTGTAGTTGAGTGTCTGGGTTTTTCATTTTGATTCATTCTCAGCAAGAGAATGTGTTTGTGGACACAAACACATTCACAGAGTGAGGGCTTGGTGTGGATGGTCTTAATCCAATCTTACTCTTCTTGAAACTCCAGAATTTGGTAGGGAATGTGGAGGAGACACACATACATTCAGTCCATAACAAGGCATAGTGCTAGTACTTACCTCATTCGGCTGTAATGAGGGTTAAGTGAGATGTGTTGAAAGCACTTAGCATGTGTCTGGCACATAAGGAGCACTCGATAAATGTTGGTTGAAAAGAAGCCAGAGAGACCCAAAGGTGATAGTGGATGACAGAGGCCACTATCTCCTTCTGTTTCACTGGAAAGCAACTTTTATTATCTCATTTAAAAGACACTATAGCAAGGTGGTTAAGGGACTGTGGAGCTAGGCTATCTCAGCCCAAATTCTATCTCTGTCATTTATTAGCTATGTGATCTTAGGCAAGTGACTTACCTGTCCTATGCCTCAGTTTTATGATCTCTAAAAGGATAATGAATAAAATAATAGTTTCTACCCTGTTGGACCGAGGAGATTTGTTAAGTTAGTACATGTGAGGCACTTGAAACCATGCCTGGAACCTACTAATATGATATGTAAGTAATAGATGTTATTATGAAGTGATGTGTGGCTTGAGACCTACAGGAACTTCAAAGTCCTTCCCAGCTTCTTAAGTTAGACTGAGTTTGCAGTGTAAATATCTGCTTACATGTCTGCCTGTGAATTCTTGAAAAGTAAGCAAACTGTTTTTATTTATCTCTGTGTAGCTTGCCATCTCTATTATGATGCCTGACTGGGTGCCAAACACAGTACTGGGCATATTGTAGGGATTTGGTCAACGTGGGTCAGTGTGGGTGGGGAGTTGGGTGGGTTAAAGGTGAGAGAAGGGCCTCAGGGACATCACACTAAATAGTCACCAACACAAACTACAGAAATTGTTATGCAGGAGCAATGTTTCACCTTCAGGGTCAACACCAAAAAGAGCCTAAGGAGAATGTGTGGGAGGAAAGAGAAAATTATAATCTGCTTTGTGTGTTTTATTATTATTATTATTACTACTACTACTACTATATGGTTTTGTGTATGTGTTGTATGCTTTATTTCGTGCATGGAAAATGGGGTGCCAATCCACTCTCTTTTCCAAGACTGGAGCCAGGGCAAAATTGCCACTGTTAATATGGCCAGGTCTTCTAGATCACTGTTTCTCAACAGTTGTAATCTACTTTGTGCCAAACTCCTTGAGGTAAAAAACAATGTCTTACTCATGTTCGTAACTCCTTCAGCCCCTAACGCCTATCACATGCCTTGCTCAGAAGCTTCTCAATAGCCATGTATAAATGGATTGAGTTTCTGGAATCCAGGAGGGCTCTCACTCCCCCGTGCCCACCCCAAAGTTTGTCTAGTTATGTCTTCCCTTCCATCATCCACCTTATAAAGCACTTGAGCATCTCCCAGGCATCTTCTTCCTCCATCCTTTTTTTTTTTTTCTTCCTCCATCCTTGTACTGACATGTCTACTACTCTTTGTCTCCCATTTCAAACACTTCAAGTTCATTTGGGAAACAGAATTCTAGAAATCGGGAGTCCAAAGGCACTTTAAACCCTGCAATCCAGTTTTCTGACCTGAGGCAGGTCCCTAATGTCTCTCCTCAACTCCATTTCTTATCTTCCTCAGTGAATATTTTCTGAGTCCCAATTAGGCATTAGCAATTCCAGAAAATATTCCATGTTCCACTCTCTTAATGCCACACTCTTGGACACCACATTCCCTCTGGAGAGAGGTGGAAAAGTACTTTGAAAGTGTGTGCATGTGAGGAAAATGTTAAGTGTTCTCTCTGATGGCTTCAGTGGCAAGTTTGCTTCTTTAGAAACTTGACAGTGTGTGAGGGAAAAAAAATGAAAAGGCAGAAATGTGTTAAGCTTGGCTGAATAATGGCCAGCAGGGTGAAAAGATAAGATAACCACCCACCCACAGGATTTCTATCCTCAAGCCCAAGAAGGTTGGCAACAGCAAGCATTGAAACTACTCCTAATGGAGGGTTATGCTTAAAAAGTAACTTTATAGTCACTTGTTTTGTGAAATAGAGAAGATGCCTAAGCATGTGGGATACCACCTTCATCTTGGAAAAGAACCAAGATGATAGGACCTTATTCAGGATCATTTAATTAAAACAGATTCAGCAATTAATGTCACTGTTGCTGTCAACAATCCCAACAGCAGTGAATATATATTGAGCAATTTGTGCTAAGCAACTTGCAGGTGGATGTATCACTTAATGCCCATGCCATCCTTATCGATGAGAAAATTAAGGCTTTGAAAGATGATTTTCCCAGTGTTATCCAGCTCTAAGTGCCAGGGCTGTGACTCAAACATGGGTCAATTTAACAGCCACATTTCTGATCTTCTCTCCATTGAAGTGGATCATCTAGTACACTGCTTCTGTTACCTTCAGAATGCCCAGGTATGGAGTGAGTAAACCTTGGCCTTGTTATCTGAAGATGTGAGCCTAATCCAAGCAGTGCAACTTACCAGCTGTGTGGCCTTGGATACATCCCTTCATTCTTCTAGGTCTCAACCGCCACACCCCTCAAATATGAGTGATTGTAACTACGTGAATCTCATTAGCGTGTTGTGAGGATTAAGTGAAATAACTCTAGAAACAAAAGTGTCCAGTGAAAGTGCAAAGAATTTCTGGCTCTCCTTACCGTTCAGGTATTAGAAGTTGGTGCTAGGCAGCTAAGATTGCAAAACATGGTCAGTTGTCTGCTGTCTGGCATTATCATTATTTTGGCTCCTCTCCTTCTCTTCCTTCTCCAAAACTTAAGAGATTTTCCAGCTGCCTTTCCAATAGGATTTTGTTTTCCTTTGGGAGATAGGAAATGGACCCAAACTAACCCCATAATTTCATTTTAAGCAATAAATAGAATGGGGTCCCTGATAATTGCCTTGCTTACCCCACAGGGTAGTTGGGAAACTCACAAATGGTCATGCATGAAAGAGCACTTTGTAAACTGTAAAGGGCTATCCAGATAGAAGAAATCTCAATCAGAGGGCTCTATGCCTGAGGGATGAGGGGTCTATGCCTGAGGGATGGATTCTTGGACACTGAATAATTGTATATACGTGGCCAGAATCTGAGGGACATGCTAGGGAGAGGAGCCAGGTCAGTTTCTAAAATGGCATAGCAGAAAACAGTCATGTTGAATCTGAATTTAGGAACACTTTAGAACTAGAACCAGCCAACTTCCTTTGGACCATTAGCTGGGATCATGAGTTAAGGCTACGGGCGCCTGAGTGGCTGGCTCAGTCAGTTAAGCATCTGCCTTCAGCTCAGGTCATGCTCCTAGGGTTCTGGGATGGAGCCCCAAGTCAGGCTCCCTGTTCTGTGGGGAGTCTGCTTTTCCCTCTGCTCCCAGGGAATCTCATAAATGAGAAAAGAAAGAATGTGTTCAAGATTGTTTCCACCTATCTTCAAATTGCACAGGAGGCTGGTGAATTCAGGCTGCCCATTATCACTTACCTTGTACCCATGATTCCTTGGCTTCCTTCAATTTTGGTTTCCCTGTTTCAACTTCCTGTTCCTGTATGAATGCCCAGTGGCTCAAGTTAACCTCAGTGTGCCAAGTGCTGGAGAAACAGAGAGATGTACAGCATGGCCATGCCCCTATAGAGCTCACAGGATAATAAGGATGGGAGAAGACAGAGGTTGTGGGTGTTGAGGGCCAAGTGGTTGCTACAAACTGGAAACGGAACCAGGTTTGAAGAGGGAGCGGCCCTGTAGGCCAAGTCACTGGGGAAAGTTTCTGGAGCAGATGGGACAGCCACTGTGTCTTAGAGGCAGGACTTACATAATAAACGGATTGTAGTCCTTTGTTGGGGGTTTTTATTAAATACATTTTTATAAAGACTTTAAGAATACAATGTGCTGAAAGATAAGGAAGCAGAAAGGGAGAAAACTGGATAAATAACCTTCTTGGAGATATCCCTTCACTTACCCAGTATTGGATTACCCCAAAACATCAACTAAGTAGGGATCATCCCCACCCCCCAAAATTGGGGGGGTGAATTGAAATAATCTGAGATTGCAAAAAACCTCATCATGAGAATTTAATTGGAGTTCTTACTTATTGTATGGGTTAGTTTTGGGTAAGAGTATTTACTTTCCTGGCATCAGACCACTGGGATCAAATCCTGGTTCTATCACTTACTAGCTGAGCAACCTTGGGCAAAATTACCTAACTTTTAAGAGTCTCAATTTCCTCACCTGCAGACTAGAGATTCTAACAGGACCTCACAGGATACTGGGGTGGATTAAATGAGTTATTTGTGTAAAGCGCAGTGTCTGGCCCAGAGGAAGCTATTACTTAAGGTGGGGGAGGGGGGACATCATTAGGTCTTCAGCATATAGAAGAGCTAGAAACCTTACTTTAGTCTTGATTGCCCCCTTCAACCACATCATCAAGATGTCCTTCCTATGTCATATAGTTCTCGCAGCCCTTTGATGAGTGGGAAATCAGTGAATGAGCTTCCATGCCCCTGCCTGTTTTTCCAGACTTTGTACCTGGCCAGGAAGTGTATTTTCAGTCCAGATCTCATGTACTCCTTGGGACTTTTCACCTGATAAACATTCCTAATATGATCTTGAGTATGATATCCACTCTCTCTACCCCCACCCAGAGCTTCATTGGATGTATATCTGCTCTGTTAGGCACAATGATGACCTTACTAAGGTCAGACAATGGCTGTGGTTTCATCTAGGCCCTGATGACCAGTTTGTAGGCTAGAGCCCAGGGCTTAGCAACTGGCTGAGGCCCAGAGGGCAGTTGGAAACAAACAAGAACACACACACAAAAAAACAGTCCAGCCTGATTGTTTAATGATAAAAATGAGCTTGAGGGATCAGATAGGAAAAGAGCAGTTATGTCTCATCTCCTAATTTTTTGACTCAAGAGTTTATTAGTTTACCTACAGTGTTTATCTTAAATTAGTATTTATCAGACTTTCCTGGACTGAATCAGAATCTGGGACTGGGACCTGAGAATTAGCATTTTTGCAGTTACCCCAGATGTTTGTAATATGGGTGCTTCCACAACTACACTCTGAGAAGGGCTGCCTAAAGCTTTCTCTCCCTGTATGTAAGGGTGGAAGGAGAGAGAGGTTGTCCAAGAGGGAGCCTCTGCTTCAACTCCAGCACCCCTGCTTTTGCCTGTTGTGCTTGGTTATACCTCACTATAGGCTTCCTTCTTCACACAGATTTTCTCCAGCTTTACAAAATTGTTTTTGTAGCCTTTGGTATGGAAAGAACATTGGATTTGGAGTCCAGGTGCCCTGAGTTCAAATCCCTGCTCTGCCATTTACAAGCTGTGTGACTTGGGCAAGTTGCCAATCTCTCTGTGTGATTTCCTCATGTAAAGGTAATCCTACTTTACCAAGCCATTGTAGGATCCAGTGAAATGATGTGTGAGTAGCAGCTTTAGGAAAACTGGCTTATTCTTACAGTACAAGTTTTTTATCATCAGCTTGGAGCCTGCCATGTTCACATTCAAATCCAGTTGACTATATGGAGTTTTCCTTATGAACAAAGGAGCTTTCTCTTCTTTTCTGCCTTTGTGTGACTTTGGTTTACCCTATGGACTGAATCCATGACAATCCTGGCCTGTGGTATGGGTCCAATAAACTCTGCTGTTTCTTTCTCCAAGTCCACAGAGCTGAGTGGGACAAGAGTTTCCCCACATTCAACATCAAGAAAGGAAACTTTTTTCTTGGGAAGGAGTCTGGTCTGAGTATCTTCCAAACTCCAACATCATGTCATTCCACTGCCCAGCCCCATTTTCTGTCTCTGGACTTGATTGATAAAGAAACCATTTGAGGAAGGCTCTAGGAGCCAAGGCTGTGACTAGACCAGCAGATGAACAATTTTCAACAGTCATCCTTCTTTATCTCCCCTCTTCTTGAGAATCTTTACTGGGCAGTGCCTTGTCCTTTATCCTTGGGGCACCTCCTGATGATGAAATGCACAGGTAAGCATCCCTAAAGAGGGCCAGCTCACTGGAGCAGTCCCCAGCTAGATCCACCCATCATCATGGCTGAGTTCCATCTTTCCTTTCAGGCTGTCCTCCCCCTTCCCTCTCTGCCATCACCATAGCAACACAGTGGTGTAAAAGATAAAAGAGCTAAGGCATCTAAATATAGTCTGAGTCTCAACACTTCCAGCATGGAGCCTAAAACCTAGGGGGTGACAGCTAGAGGCATCCAAAGGATGAGTGGCAGCCAGGAGGGAGGATGAGTCAAAAGGAGGGTTGAGGATAGAAGAGAAGGGCAGGGAACAGTGATTTACTGAGCCTGCTGCCTGTGTCTTCTCATTTAGGCTGCACACCACCTGATGTGGATGCTATCATCTCCGTGTTACTGCTGAAGACACAGAAGCTCAAAGAGCTTAGCAAGTTGGCCAAGGTCACACAGCTGTAAGCATTAGAGCTAAGACTTTAACTCAAGTGTCTGGGACCCCAGAGTTTATGTGTTTTTCCCGCCATATCACATAAACAGATGCAGGTGAGAGAGCTTGCTAGGTATAATGGACTTTTGGGGAAGGTCATATAACTAAGCTGAGGCCAGAGCTTCAGTAATTTATTCGATGAGATTAGACTTAGTGTGATGGGAACAGAGAAGAGGGAAGATATGTAGCTTCTACCCAAGCAGCCCCTATGTGTTCCTTGAGGGCTGAGGGGAACAGGAGGGAATGTTGGTGAGACAGCATTTTCTAGGTGCATGATGACACAGAGTGGGAGTGTTGGCCTTCATGATGCCCTAAAATGGATTTTAAACCAGTCCAACAGAGGGCATGACTAGGAGCTATAAACCAGAGAATGCTCACTGTGACTCACACCATCACTCATTCAGACATTTGACAAATACTTTTATTATGCACCTGATATGTGCTCAACTCTGGAGATATGGACACAATTAAAACAAGCACAGTCCCAGCCCTCCTGGGGCTCAGGACAGTGGAGAGGACAAATATGGAAATAGTTACACACTTGATTGATTCTTTACAACTATGACGTGGACAATGAGTACATAACAGAAGAACATCACCTTCCTGATGGTATCAGTGGAAGGGAAATACAGAAGCTCTTACAGAGGAAGAACAATCCAGTTGATTCATTTTAAAGGTGATGTGCATTTTCAAGGTGAACAGGGAAGCTATCCCAGTGGCTTAGCCTCGACCATGGGCCTGTGTGGTCAGTACACCCTGCCGGCCCATTCCCTGCCTTGCATATTCATTACAGTCATGAAGTCCATACAAACAAGGCTTTCAAAACTCAAAAAACTAGACCCAGATGAAATCTGACAGCAAGGAAATGTATCACGTCTTCTTCTACAGCCCTTAGTATCACTGGCATGAAACTGAGTGTGTAGTATGTAGACGAGGTGAGCCAAGCTATGGTATTGGCTCCTGAAGGTTTGTGGGAGCAGCACTGGGAAAGTGCCTGTGTGTTAAGCAGGGGAAGGAGGGGAGGGAGAAGGCATCAAAGTGAGTTTCTGTGGATCCAAAGCCTTTCCAAACTACCTGCAAGGCAGCCAATCTGGGGGCTGCTGTATGAATGAGTTAGAATTAGATAATATAATGTGTGTGGAGCCCTTTAGCTCTTCCGAGAAATGCTGTCTAAATACATAGTGTTCGCATCAAAGATAATGATACAGTACTCTATTTATAGTGCTCTGCTACCTACCTGCCAGCTCTTTCCCAGGGATGTGGTGCAGATGAATGGGCAAGATCTAGAGAGTGTGCTTTGAAATCCTTGATTAAAGGCCCTCCAGGCAGATGTAGAATTTTAAATGTATTATATTGCTGTCACTGTCGTTGTGCTTTCTTTTATCACCCCAGAGTGTCACTGCCTTCTGTTCCAGGTGAACAACTCTGCCTGACTGTTGCATGCCCTGAATGTCATCGGAAAGGCAGCAGCCCACAGATGTGCAGTATAAACAAACATGTTTTTAGCTGAGGGTTCCAGGGGTGTTCTGGGCTGGCTCCTGGAAGCTGGTCCTTGCCCCTCTGCAAAACCCGGGCTTTCCCAAGCTTATTTTGTTTCCACCGCTAGGGCAGAAGTGTGCACATGCCATGCTCAAAATGAGTACTGACTGTAAACCTTCTGGTCCTGAATAGGGTTGAGAGGTGGCAACTGGAGGAAGAACAGATGTGTGATGAGAGGGAGACAGACCCTCTTCAACCACCAAGACCAGTTAGGCCATCCAGACAGGCCACCAGAGAGAGGGAACACAGTCAGGAGAGGTCATTGACTGGGGGAGGGGGAGGAGCTCAGGGTGGAAAAGGAGCTTGAGAAATTGGCACTGATTGGGATGACAAAGTAAAAATCTTGCATCTCTGATAAAAGAAAAGAGTGTGTATGGGTGGGGGGGTGGGGGGACTTGTCTGTTAAGAAGAGTAGCCTGGATCAGGTAGGTGGAAGTGAATTCAAATGGTGCCTCCACTTACTTGACCTCTGGGGGAGAACTTCTCCAAGGTTGAGAAGTCTTCAGTAAGACAAATTAGTGCCTCCATGCAAACCTCCATGGCCATCCAACATTGGCCCTACCAGCATGGCCCTATCCACCCTTAGAATGTCTCTTCATGAAACATTGGATGGGATGAAAAGAGGCAAATGAACAGCCACCCTCTGCACTCTTGCCTCAGAGAAAAACAAAGAGCAGGGTCAGACAGTAGGAAAGTTTACTCTCTGAAAGGCATGCAGCTAACACTGGGGAAGCAGGTGCTGGGGAGGGATGATCACCATCTACAGATTTTCTAAGACAGGCTAAGCTCAATATGCAGTGCTGTGAAATGAGAAGTGGTGTTGAGATGCAAGCCCTCCCCAGGCATACGCCTTTGTCTAGAATTGTTCCTCAGGCCAACCATGGAGTTCAGAAAATGCCTGCCTGGTCCCACACCAGCCCTTGTCAAACTCCCAACCATCTCACCCTCTTATGACCTGATCCTAAGACTAAGAAAGGAGGAATCTTTTTACTGGTTGCTCTGGTTATTACTTAAACAATGGACCTCCTTCTCTGGAGGAGGAAAGTAGCCCAGGGGTACCTGGCTGGCTTAGTCGGTTAAGCATCCAACTCAGGATTTTTGGATCAGGTCTTGATCTCAAGGTCCTGAGATCTAACCCTGTATCAGCCATGTGCTGGACAAGGAACCTGCTTGAGATTCTCTTTCCCTCTCCATCTGCCCCTCTCCACCTCCTTCTCCCTCTTCCCCTCCCCCTCCTTAAGAAAAAAAAAAAAGGAATAGCCCAGTAACCGTGCTCTGATGAGAGTGGAGTTGTATGGGCAAGAATGGGGTCAAGGAGACCAGGCCACATCTCTGCCACAGATCTCAGACCAGGATAAGGCTCTGCAATCAGGCCCTGGCCCAAATTCTGGCTCCCCTACTCAGGAGTATTCATTTATTCACCGAACAAGCATATAGTGGGTACCATCTCTGTGCCAGAGATAGTTCAGGTGCTGGCAAAGAGATAGTCACAGTTTCTGCCCTTATGGACCTTGTATTAGGTTGGAGGAAACAGACTATGCACAGATAAACAAATAAATAAACAAGATAAAAAAACAAACCAGGGTGATGTGATGGATGGTAGCTGGAGTCCAATCACATTGAGTGGACAAGGAAGTAACCTAGAAGCTGACACATTTTGAAAGGACCTGGTCTTAAGAATATCTGGAGGAGGAAAGCTCTGGGCAGAGGAAGGAGCTGGGACAGAGCATCCACTGCCTTCGTCCATCTGGAGGAAGAGAGGTAGAAGGTGAGGGGTGGAGAAGCCAGGCTGAGTTTTGCAGGCTTGATCAGGTGTATGGTTTTAGAGCCCAAAGCCCAGCAGTCAGAGATGCCTGGGAGACCATTTGAAATGCAAATTATTGGGCCCCACCCAGACCTCCTGAATCAGAAAGTCTGGGGATGGAGCACAGCACTTGTTTTATGAAGCCCTCTGGTTGATTTTGAGTACACTAATGTTTCAGAACACCGGGGCTACATTATGCAATTTTAATTTTACTCTTAAGTACAAGGAGAACTTATTGAGGGTTTAGGGAGGGAAATGGTGTGTTATGATTTTTTTAAACAAATTTTTTAAAGTTTATTCTGGCTGTAGAAAGGAGATTGGACTGCAACAGGGGAAGAGGAATGGAAGCAGGGAGCTGGGCTGGGTGGCTATTGCAAGGGCCCCAGCCACATGTGACAGTGGTTTGGGTAGGGTGGTATGTCAGAGAGGAGAAGTGGATCAGAACTGACAAGGTCAGGGAGGCAGAGACAAGGGCCACAGAGAGCTGGCCACCATCTGTCCAGAGCAGAGTTCAAAGGTGATGTTCTCAGAGAGGATATTCCACCCTTCCCCAACCCCTCCTATTGTCTAAAAATAGGGAACACTGTGGAGATCTGGCCTGTCCCACAGAGCAGGTGCTTTCTCAGCTGTGGAAGGACAGGTGAGGGAGAGCCATGAGGAGGGGATGGACTCTGAAAGGCTGAGGAAGTTGGCTGGCTTCCTGGAAGGCTGACATTGTTAGCTCTGGAGAGTGAAGTAGTAGCCTAACTGACATCTCTCACTCTCTCTCTCTCTCTCAATCACACACACACACACACACACACACACACACACACACACACACACTCTTACTGGTTGAAACAAGGGTAGTGTTACTCATATCATTACCCACAAAAACCCCAAGAGAGAAATAAGGCCTCTTGCCCTCCTTATATAAACTCAGAAAGAGTGGATGACCGGGGGAAGATGGTAATTTAAGCCACAGAACTCAGACTCCAGTCTTTTGCTTCCTGATGTTCTCTCTGTCACACCAGAAGACCACTAGAGTGGATTAGGATTAGGGGGAGGTGAGTCCCAGAAATCAAGGTTGGGCCCTGTCTTTATTTAAAATTGTTATATTTTGTTCATCATAGATTGTTGTATTAATTCTGACTTTTAAAAATATTTAAAATATTGCTTATCTGGATTACTGAGTTGTTTGGTATAACCTTAAATTTTGCACTTGTGCCTCACTTGCCTCACCCTGGTCCTGGCCCTGGATCCATTACTCTCTATTCTGTCTCAGCCTCTTCCATTAACCATCAGCAGAACATCAGAACTTTAAACACAAAGCAAAGAGGATTTTCATTCCCCTCACCCTTGTGAAAATCTCAGCTTCTGCCTTTAGACTCTATTCTCTAAGAAGTTTGCCTACTATGTTCCTGATAAGATCACCAAGTTCTGTGAAACTAGCAGGAGGCAAGGTTGTCACGTTAGAGGGGACGCAGTGCTCAGCACTCCTGCAGCTAGATGGGGCTAGGACTCAGGTGCTCTGGCTCCAACCGTTGACAGCCTGGGCCCCATTTTGTCTCTAGATGCTACAAAACAAGAATTTACCATTTGGCTGGTAGAAGGCAAGAACTGGAAAATAGTTCATTCAGAAGTCTCACAGGTAGAAATTTCTGACAAATCCTTTGGGACCCACAACATAATACACTCAAATGGTGACAATGGCTGACATGTGACCTGGCAACATTCCCCAACCCCAGTGGGGTGGTATTCCTGGTGACTTGTGTGTGAACATGTCACCCACTGCGTTGAGCAATGCTGCCTTAGTTTAGTCCCTGATTGATTCAGTCAAGAAGACCTCTGTAGAATAAGCCAGTCTTCCATGTAGTTAAGTCTCTAATTGAAGATTTTCTCCACCCAGCCCAGAGATGGTAATCTTTCCCAAATTTGCTTTTCACTGGGATCTCTAGAAATTATCTACCAGCAGTATGGTCTTTATAAGTGCTCTAGTGGACAGGAAATTAAGGTGCAAGTATGGAGTTTTGACAATGTCTGACTCACGTCCTTAGGAGCCGGTCCCTCTCTCTTCCTAATTATTAGAAGGTTTTTCTTGTGCCTGAGGTTTCATGTCTGTACAATATAGTCTTCTTTCCTTTCTGCTTGGATCACAGTCATTCTTAAAAACTGAGATGTCCAGGGGTGCCTGGATGGCTCAGTCAGTTGAGCTTCTGACTCTTGATTTGGCTCAGGTCATGGTCTCAGAGTTGTGGGATTAAGCCCCATGTCAATCTCCACACTCAGCACAGAATCTGCTTGAGATGCTCTCCTTCTCCCCCTGCCCCCCAACTTGCATGTGAGTGTATATGTGGGGGGACGCACTTGCCCTCTTCTCTCTTAAGTAAATAAATAAAATATAAAGAGAAAAAAAAAAAGAGATGCCCACCAGGGAGGGAAAGCAAGACAGAGAGACCCAACATCTCCAAAACTATGAATCAGATAACCAGTCATTTGTTCTCTTCAATGCTGGGAGCACACTTAAATAAAATGATTTTGTAGATTATGCTCATTGCTTTTCCAGAAAGAGGATTTATCAACTTCAAGACAGCAACCATTTATTCCCAGACCATTGGTAGGTTTGTTTATTTGTTTGTTTGTTTGTTTGTTTGTTTGTTTCACTTTCCCTCTTGACTTAGAAGCAAGCGGGAGAGGGCAGCCCGGGTGGCTCAGGGGTTTAACGCTTCCTTCAGCCCAGGGCGTGATCCTGGAGTCCCAGGATCAAGTCCTGCGTCAGGCTCCCTGCATGGAGCCTGCTTCTCCCTCTGCCTGGGTCTCTGCCTCTCTGTCTCTCTCTGTCTCTCATGAATAAATAAATTAAAAAAAAACTAATAAAAAAAAAAGAAGAAGAAGAAGCAAGCGGGAGAGAATTAGAGCTGTGAATTCTTCTCCCTTTCTCAGACCTCACTCAGTTAAGGAGAGGCAGGGCAAACGAGAGGCCCCTATGAGGCCATAAATCACTGAGTCACGTATAGAGCCTAAACCAGTTCCACTGCTATAAGGATTGGAAATTGAATTCCCTTTTGAGAATAACTGGGCAAGGCCCTTACAGAGACTACTTTCAAGACCAGGTTCTCCCACTAACCTAGAGTGGAGCTTCCTAACTCCCACTCCACCCCATCATAGCCCCATTCATGCCCATACACACAGTCAGGAATATGAAACACTCCCCACCATAGAGCAGTAAGGAGGGAGAAGAATCTTTATCACACCTAAAGAGATGAGAGCACTCTCGTCCTGGCAGACAAATTGGAATTAGACACTTCATGAACACATTGATTTTCCATGTATGTGAGCACACACGTACTTACACATACATGATGTCATCTTGGCATGGTGGCCATGAGAAATAGTCAAGCTTAGGAGCCTCCTTGAGGTTTGTGGTATGTTCAAACCAAGACTGATTTGGGCTGCTCCAGCATGTAAGTTGATTCTTTCTATAGAGATAACAAATTTCCTAGAGTTTAATATTACCCCATACCTTCTGGAAATTCTACACAAGCAAAGGGAAGCAGCAAAAGAGAGGTTTTTCTGTACATGTTCACAAGACTATAAGATTCATGAGAGCAGGAACGTACTTCTGATATATAATGAGCCAGTGTGTTCCAGGGGTAGTGAGTTGTGGCATTCCTTGGTCCTTGTTTTCTCCAAAGAAAGAACTCAGTTGAGAGACTCGGTAAAGTAGCAAAGGTTTTTTATTTAGCAAAAAGTGACAGTACACTCCAGAGACAAGAGGAGCGGGCTGACTGAGCATGGGTGGCAGCGCGCTGAGCTTCTCATTGTTATTTTATGGTGGTTTATTTGGTCTCCTCCCTCCCATCTTGTTATCATTGTTCCCCCCATGGGTCTGCCTGGATTTCTTGCCCTTGAACCTTTTGTGCAAGTTTGTGTTAGTCATCTTCCCATGAGCTGCTGAAGTGCAACCCACAGGGTGGGGGTGGGGGAGACAAACCACAATGCAAATGGTATTATAATGATAATTATAAGAGCCTTGGGGTTACTCACAGATGTGGTCTTTCTTAAGTGTGCATGCTCCAAAGTTGGGACAGTCTCTGTAGCCCCCGTCTTCTGCTTCTCAGTCTGTGTTGAACTGCAAAAAGGGTTGGTCTAAGGGAGATGGCGTGGTCTCTGGGTAGACACCAGGTGTCCCTTTGACTGTCTATTCATTGTCCTCCTTTCTTCCCTCCTGCTCATGTATCTAACCTGCTTACTCTAACAGGTGTAGGATGGGTGGATGGATGAATCAGGGACCATGTATCCAGTAAGCACTGAAGAGGAACCAGAGAAGGAAATGGAGGCAAGACATATTTTGAGCCCTTGAAACATAGCCTAGCTCAGGAAGCAAGATAATGACATATGAATGGAGCCAAGAAATGTATCAGGCAGTGCATGATTAGTTTGGTACAGTAGTCAGAACCTTGGGAACCCAGCATGGGTTGGATATGCAAGAACATCCTCCAGAGCTAGGTAGTACCTAGGTTCTATTTGAATGGAGTAAGGGGGCCCTGGATAGGTAGAGAGGAGGGCAGACTATCCCAAACCCCTTAGCATGGCTTATAGGGTACCATATAGTGCTTATAGGCTTATAGCATGGCCCCTTATGTCTTTGACACTGCCTTCTCTCCGGACTCATCTATTCCCACTTCACCCCTCTCTCTTGGTGCTCTAGCTGAACTGAACTCATTTCATCACCTAGAAGCCACCATGTGTTGTTTTTTTTTTTTTTTTTCACCACCAAGCCTTTGCATAGGGCATCTTCTCTCTCTGGGAGACCCTTTCTCTCCCTTATGGCCTAATCAACTTGACTCATCATTCAGGCCTCTGCTGAAATATCCCTTCCTCTGGTGAGGCTTCCTGATCTTATTCTGGACTGTGTGCCTCCTCAGCTCTATTCTTACCCTAGCATCACACCACACTTGACTGTAATTACTTGATTAATATCTGCCTCCCCGCTACACAGAAGACTCTTTGAAGTTAGAAATTCTTGCTTGAGAATAGTGTCTGCCACGATCAGGTGCTTAATAAATACTTGCTGAATGAAGTATTTTATTATGGAGTTTAATGCAATTTCATTAAGTAGTTTCATTATGCAGTGTTATCATTAGGAAGGAATGGATGGATGAGTTGATGGAGTGATGGATGTGGGAGGTAAGGGCAAGAGGGAAAGAAGAAAGAAAGTCTCTAGGGTGAGCAGAAGTATGGCATATTTTGAGCATAATGAGGAAAATTGAAGTGTAGAGTTTGTGTGTGGGCAAGTATGAAAAGATAAAGTTGAAGAGATGGATGGATGTATGGATAGATGTATGCATGGATGGACATTACAGAGAACTTCCAATTCCTGGGATAAAGGGTTCAGTCTTCATCCTATGAAAGAATGGAGAAAATAAACATTTGTAATTTAAAATATTTCTACCTTGTAGAGTTGCCTTGCAAGTCATAATAGCCTTCAAAATGAAGGGGGCCTATTTTAGAAGACTGCCTTTCTTAGAAATAAAAATTTCCTCACTTTGCCCTGACCTTTGGGAAACAGAGTGAGTGGCCCCTTTGGGGTTTTTGGTATCACTTTGCCTCTGACCATATCCTGAAGTCTAAATCTGTAATCATACAGTCATCTAAAGCGTACTTTTCCCTTTAGCCACAGGTAAGAAGCTGTTCAGGCATTGCAGAAGTGGATATTTGGGAGAGCAAATGAGTCAATCATGAGTTACAGTGCCCAGTTATGAACCCAGACATTCCAGAGTGGACAGAATGACTCCCAAGTCCTCAAGCACGTTGTGGATATGTGCCCATGGACAGGCCCAGCAGTCAATCTTAACTGACAGTGGAGACAAAATGTTCCTACATGTTGCTTAGGGGAAGCTGTATCTCTGTGGGTACAGTTACTCATAGCTGTGAAGAAACTACAAGCAGCAGACAGCTTATCAGAAGGGTCCAGAATAGATGCCAAAGCAGCAAAGATCATGTGCATGCTCCTTCATACACACCTAAACACCCCTCCCTCCTCATTTGTGCCTTCTTGCCTGTTCATCTCCCACCTAATTCACCCCCCAACTTGCAGAAAGTTCTTCAGTGAAATCCATCTCTCTGCCTTAGCCTGCCCCATATTCCTGTTGGTTCTGGCATTTGTGTGAAACAGTGAGTGAATCACACAAGAGTTTGCCAAGCAGGGCTGCTGCTTACAGTTGTGCAGGTTGTGCACTGCATAAAGACCCTTGAGTGGAAAACTACAAATCCAGCCAGTTCTTTCCATGCCGAGCCCAGCATCCTGATGCATTGTTGTACAAGCTAGAGAAAGGCACCCTGTCCTCACTGGGCTGTGCATCTCCAGGACTGTATCTCTTCTCAACTTTGCACAAAGGTGCTAGATAGCCTACCAGTGGCCCTGCCATCGGGACAAAGTATTCTGATTACAAAATAGATAGGGCAAAACCATTTCAAGAGATCCTTTGGCTCAGTTCCTGACTTTGTAAGACAAACAAGCCCCCCATATTAGTTGTCTATTGCTGTGTAACAAGTTGAAAAAAAAAAAAACAAGTTGTCATAAACTTAAAGGCTTAATACAATATCAATTTATTATCCCACAGTTCTGCAGGTCAGGAGTTAAGGTACGGAGTGGCTAAGTTCTCTGTGCAAGGTTTCAAGGCTGAAATCAAGACTGAATTAGGCTCCTGTCTGGAAGCTAGGAGGAAGTGTTGGCTTCCAGGGTCATTCAGGTTGTTGGCAGAGTCCAGTTTCATGTGGCTGTAAGACTGAAGGTCCCATTTCTTGCTGTCATTCAGAGACCGCTCTGCTACTAGAGACTGCCTGCATTCCTGCTTATCTTTAAACCAGAAACAACCCTTTAAGTCCTTCTCATGGTTCAGATCTCTGGCTTCCCCTTCTTGAGCCAGAGGAAGCTATCTGCTTGTAAGGGCCCCTGTATTTTCTCACCCACCCACATTCCTTTTAAAAGCCTTTGAGTTTTTTTTCCCAAAGGCTTGTTTGGATAAACACATTCATACCTTACTTTAGCAGATCATTACCCATTTTGAGGAAACACTGGCATGGGTAAAATTATTTGTAAATCAGTTAGAACCACCTTTTGTCATCCTAACGTCTCTTAAACATTTTAGTAGAATCTGACGCTGCCAGTCGTGTGCTGGAACTGACTACTACTGGTTCGTAAGAGCAGATTGTTAAATGTTTAGGAATTTACAAGTTGGTCATTAAATTTTAGTAGCTTGAGGGGAACCTGGGTGACTCAGTCAGTTAAGTGTCTGCCTTCAGCTCAGGTCATGATCCCAGGGTCCTGGGATCGAGCCTCACATCAGGCTCCCTGCTAGTGGGGAGCCCCTCTCCCCATTCCTGCTCTCTTTTCTTAAATAAAATAATAAAATCTAATAAAACAAAACAAAACAAAAACTTAGTAACTTTAAATTGACTACAGTAGGAGTATTTAAACCATGGAAAGTATATACCCCAAATCAGAGTGCCTACCCCCTCCCCACCCCGAGAGAGCTGGTTTACCAGTATAGACCTTTATAGGTCTACCAGTGTAGACCTTTATAGGTCATCTACTTGACTTTCTGTAGCATGCAGGAATCCTCTCCATGGCCATTTTCATGCATTGTCATCCTACTTTTAATACCACCAGGAACGGGGGAGCCACTCCCTTATAACCCAGTTCATCTTATTATTGTAACGGTACATGGTAAAGTAGAAGCCTGCCTCACTGCCAATGGCCTCAGTGCCTTGGAAGCAGCATTTGTGACAGCCCCAGAACCATGGGGGTAGAGGGGTGTCATCTTCTGCAACAGACATTTGTCCTGTGGAACCACATATCAGATCTCACTTAGAAGCACAGTCCTTAGAGCCACATTGAGTTCAAATCCCAGCTCTGCCACTTATTTAGCTACAACCTTGGGCAAGTCTCTTAACTTTTCTGGGCTTCCAGTTCCTCATCTATAAAATGGAGGCAAAACTAGCATCTGCTTTATTGGTTATGGTGAAGATTTGGTGAGATAATACACACAGAGAGAACAGCACCTTGTCCAGCATGTTCCTAACTCACCAGTTTGTTGTAAGGATTAAATTACTTAATTAAGTACCTGAATAGCACAGTGCCTGGGAGAAGGTAGTCACTATATAAATATTAGCAAATTAATTTGAAACATAGTTTGCAGACCATTCACCACACTAGTTACCCTACTCTGGGTGTACTCCAATTTCCCCCACAAAATGCAGTGTCAGAGTGGACCTACTACCTCCAGCCCTGGCTGAAATGCCAGCCTTTGATTCCAGCCTCCTTCTCTCTGACTGGCACAGCATTTGAGCAGCTGTCTGATTTTTCCCTAAGTTTTTATTATAATCAGAGAGACTTCTCTAAAAAGTCTTGGGCCCCAGACCAACAGCTTGGGTATATCCTGGCTGCTTGTTAGAAATGCAGGATCTCAGGCACACCCCAGACCCACTGAATCAGAATCTGCATTTTAACAAGATCCCAGGGGGATACAAATGCACATCAAAGTTTGAGAAGCACTATTTGGGGGGACCCTATGGACATCTTTTTCCAAGAGGAAATAAATTAGGGCATTCTAAACCTTTTCATGAGTCAAAGAACCTTTCCCCTAGACCTTGGTAAGGCTGTGGGGAGTGTCAGTGTCGGGCCCTCAGTGTGTGGTTGGAGGTGGGAGGGACAGAACATGAAAGACTCCTAACTCTGGGAAACGAACTAGGGGTGGTGGAAGGGGAGGTGGGCGGGGGGTGGGGGTGACTGGGTGGCAGGCGCTGAGGTGGGCACTTGATGGGATGAGCAGTGGGTGTTATTCTGTATGTCAACAAATTGAACACCAATAAAAAATAAATTTATTTAAAAACAAATAAATAAATAAACTTGGAGGTCTGCTGGTGCCTAATAAAGAAGACTACAAGAACCCAACACAGAGATGTGAGGCTTCTGAAAGCTCCCACAAAAAACCTAACAGCTCCACTGTCAGCTCTGTCCCAAAGCCCCGGGTCAAGGAAGCTGTGTGAGCATTAGCTGGCCTGGAGCAGCCAGGATAAATTTAGAAATGATGAGAAAGAATCCTTCTTGATATGGTGAAGAGTCATTTAGTAGAAATCAGAAGGGAAGAAGTCACCAAGTCAGATTATTTAGAGATTACTTCCAGCAAGGGAAGGCCAAAGGGTTAGGAACCACCTACTCACAACATAGTGCAGAGGCAGATCCACTTATTAACTGAATTTCTGACCTGCTGCCTGAATTTAAATGGAGAATCCTGTAGTTCCTCACTGTGGCACAGCTTAGGAATGGCATCCAGAATTTATCCACCTGCTTGCATAAAATAAGCTGTAGGAGTAATAATGGAGAAGTGCTAAAATCCCAGCTCTGATGTATGTGCTAGCTGTGTGACTCTGGGCAGGTTACTCAGCCTCTCTGAGAATTTGTTTTCTCATCTTTAAAGTGGAAGTAATAATACTTATGTTACATGACTGAAGTAAGGATGAAATAAAGTTCTCATGGTGTTGAGAATGTAAGTGTATGTATTATCTTAGGTCCCTTCCTTGTATAAAGGAATGTAGTATTCATCCATTCAACAAATAAATGCTGCTTCCTCAGTGGCTAAAAAAAGCACCTTTCCCTTCACAGTACCCTGAGAACTAGAGGACTGATTTGGAATTGGGTGTCCTCAATACAAAGGAATGTTCTGAGAGGCCAGCCAGGCAGCCCATACATGGATTTCCTGATCCCTTTTGGCTTGTTGGTGGGAGGTCTTCTGGGAGCATCCTTTCCAAGCAGTACAGCCCAATCTTAGCTGGGAACGCTGATGCTTTGATTCCTCCCTCGGCAGAAGGCTGGGAGGAGAAGCAGGGCAGGTCAAAAACCCCAGCCAAGCCCCATGCATTCAAGCCCAGCTTGTTGTTGGAGAGCTCTCCCGTAGACAGACAAATGGAGTGGGCTAATCAGCTGAGGGTGTTGTTGGATGACATTGGGCTTCTGGTCTCTTTGTCCCACTGGGCATCCTTTGGCATTCAATCAGAGTAGCCTTCAAAAAATTTTTTTATTGCTGTTCCTAATGAATTTTCACTGCAAAAAGACTGATGTGTTCTCAGGTGTGTTAGAAATTCACCTTGGGTTCTTCAGCAAGTAATGGTCGAGGGCCTCCTCCACACCAGGCACTAGGATGGAAAGGGCAAGTGATGACAGCCTGTCATCGTGGCCCTTACATTCCATTGTGGACAGACAGACAATAAACAAGTAAGTTAATAAACTAGCCAGCCTACTTCAGGCTGTGATTGGGGCAGTGAAGGGAACGAGCAGATGGAACCTGATGGAAGGTAACCCATGGTGGGGAGGTAGAGACCCAAGGAAGTAACATGGCCATGGAAGCCCCTCTCCTAGGAGGTAATGCCTATGTGGAGACCCAGAAGATGAGGATAGCACAGAACCAGGCACAGAGAACAAGCAAGGATGATGCCTTAAGTGGAAAGGAGCTTGATTTAAGGAACAGAAAGAAAGACCAGTGTCTCTGGGACTCCTAAGGAAGGGGGGAATATTATGAATGGAATCAGCAAGGTCACCAGTAGCTGGATTATGCAAGATCCTATAGGCCATGGTAAGGACTTTGTATTTAGTCCAAATGTAGGGGTGTATGGAACTTGAGTTGCATTTTCAATAGACAATCTTGTGTTCTTGGGGGGGAATTGAAGGAGGGAGCAAAGGCAGAAATATCTCTTAGAAGGTTATTACCAACTCCAAAGGAAAGGCAATGTTGTTTTGATCTAGGTCTTGGTAGCAGAGGGAAGGATGGTGGCCAACTACATGTATGAGGGTGGAGGTGGGGTTGGAGGGAAGGATGAGGAAAATGAAGTAATCAGGAGAGATTCCAGGTTTGGATAGACCTGGAATCTATCCAATCTATTTAGTTGCTGTTGACTGAAATGAGGAAGAACAAATTTGGAAAGAGAACTCAAGACCTGGCTGGTGACTCTCATTTAATTTAAATATACTTGTGGCTTCATGTGTGGCTTGAGCAAAACTGAGGACTTTCTTGGTTTTTAAGAGCTGGAAAGGGTTTCTCTAGCTTTTAGGCAAGGTCCAAACAGATGTGATGCCTTCTGCATAACTGATCTCAGCAAGAGAGTCTCATACCCTGCCTCCTCCACTTATAACACCCTCTGCCAGTGGTTCCAGTTAGCTAACCTCCGTTCCTCATGCCACTACTAATGTCTGTCCTCATTTCTGTCGTCCACTGAGTTATTGATGGCATCTCTTATTCTCTTTATCTGTTCACTAAAAATCACAAGCCCAAGTCACACTGTGTCTTATGACATGTGGTCTGTTCAGCCCGGAGCTTGTTGCTGACAGGGACACAAGGCTAGATTTTGAAAAAATAGGAATTGCTATCTATGCTCTCACCTTTAACATCACATGTCCCTCACCTAACCCATTTGGGATGGATCATCCTGTATTATCCAGTTCTTTCTTGACCTGACTTCTGTTTCCAGCTTGTACCACCTCTTGCTCCACCAGTTCAATGTATTGATCTCCCCTTATTTTCTGACTTAATGTCTGGAGATGGTAAGATACCCTTATATAATACTCTCAAACCACCAGGGTCATATTACTCCATTTATTAAACACTTTCTAGGGAACATGCACCCCACCAAGCACTTCATGTGCATTATCTCATATAAGAATGCTCTGAATATTCATATTCCACTTTACAAATGAGACTTGAAAAGCTTTAGCAAGTTGCCCAGGTCACTCAGCTAGTGAGAAGTGGAAACCAGGTTTGACCCCAAGTCCTCAGTCTCTAGTATCACTGTTGCAGCTCTCAAGGAAGAGAGGCCAGAGAGGCCTTTCAGAGGTTGAACACTCATGCTTTCTGTGCTGGACAGCCAGCTTTTTCTGTCATGGGAGTCGGTGTGGCCAGTGATGATGGCTTGGAGTCTTGAAATTTTGAATTTTGAAACAGTGGATTGGCAGGGGCCAGAGTGTATTAGTAACTACTATTAATTCACTTTGGGAGTGACAGGGCCACATTTGGTTGGTTCTAAGGGATCAGCAGTGTGGACAAAGGAACTCTGTAGACATCCAACACTCTTAATGGTGACTTGGGAAAACTTGAGAGAGCAGAGAGGTTGCCCCAAGTCAGAAAGATATTCCTACTTTATATACTATAGATAGATGATAGATAGATGGTAGATAGATAGATAGATAGATAGATAGATAGATAGATAGAGCCTAGGGCCACTCAAGTCTGAGAGGTTACATGCAGCTGGACAGGACTCCTTGTGTGCGTCCCTCTTGAGGGGAGACTCAGATCTGTGCACAACCCTTTCAGCAATGTCGTACACCCTCTGCGAAATGCCTAGACTGGAGTCTGGTCCTGAAATGTCCCCATTACTAAGCAAAGGTTGGGAGAGGCCCAGGTCCATCTTTGCTTTTAAAGCTCCTAGTGGAAGACAGATAGACAGAAAGAGTACACAAGAAGAAAAGAGTAAGAAAGAAAGAAGAGGGGAGGGAGAGAGAGAAGGAAAGGAGAAAGAAAGGAAAGAAAAATGGAAATCAAGACTACTAAAATTGGTTTATGTTTTTCATTATTTAGTGAAACATCTTTTAACATAAAAATACTCCAATTGAGGTAGTTACAAGGTCATTATAGGATTTATAAGATAACTGTGATTCAGAGCACCCTGCAGTTAATGGGATCTAGTCAGTGCACCCCTGTGGCTGCAGGGCTCATTTGTAGGTAGCCTTGTAGTTTCTGAAGCCCCTTGTGAATTACCAGAATGTGTGACTTGAGCCACATGGCCCTCCTGGCTTCTCCATGGTAGTCATGGCCACAGAGAAAGAGAAAAGTCCTTCTGTTTCTAGGCAAGATTGTTACAGGCCAACATGACCCCCATCTATGTCCTTTTCTATAAGATAAACCTTTCAGACCAACCCAACTGATTTCAAAAGTCAAAAGATTTTTTAAAAATTCATTATATGTATATTATTTCATTGTTCTCACAACCGCCCTCGGACGCTGTAAGCATTATTTAACCTGTTTGTGTGTCAGTTACATTATTTGTCCAAGGTCACGTAGCATATCCAAGATTAGAACCAGAACCTTTGACTTTGCAGTCTTCGAGTCTGACCATGCCACAAAGCCACACGAAGCCTAAGTAGGAGGAGCCCAGTGAGCCTGAAAGGGAGCCTGGGGCAGTCCCTCTCCTGGGTGCCCCCGTGGGGGCGCACTTTGACTTTCTGGATCTACTCACTGTTTTCTTCTCTTCCTGTTCCTTCTCCTGGCTGGCTTGCCACGCCCACCACTCTGCTCCTCGCTTATGATACTTATTTTTCCATCCACAGCAAAACAATTCCCATCAAGGTAATTGATGATGAGGCGTATGAGAAAAACAAGAATTACTTCATTGAGATGATGGGCCCCCGCATGGTGGATATGAGTTTGCAGAAAGGTGTAGTACCCTGTCCTCCACACTAACGTTAACGTTCTTCTCTCCTCTCCTCTTCTGGTTCTTCCTTTCTCCAACCCGTTTGTCTTCTCTTCCCCTTTCTTCTTCCTCTAATTCATGTCCCCTTGTTTTCTTTCTTGTTCTTTCTTTTCCTTTTTTTCCACCTCTCCTTCTCCTCTCTGTGATCCCAGCTCTGCCCTAACACCTGCCAGCCTGTCACATGGTATCCATAAGAGGGATGTTCAAGAGGTAGTGGTAATTTTTGTGGGATGGAGAAATGGCTATGGGAAAAACACAAGACAGGGAGGGAGAAAGAGAGGGAGAGAGAGAGAGAGAGTCAGCCAGAGTCCAGAGTGTCATATATGGGGCTCTTTGCTTCTCCTGGATGGTGTCCTACACAGGAAAGAAAAAGATGACACAGCACAGCACCAGGCAGGAGGGCAACACCAGAGAACTGCCCCAGGTGCTCAGCACAGATTCCCATGGGGCAGCTGTTCTCAGGGCTAAGCTTATAGTCCCCAGACATTGGGAATCGATGTATTTGGATTTGGGTTCTATTTATGGTTCATCCCATTCCCCAGAGCAGGCCTTAGGAGCTCTCTTTCTTGCCATATTCCTGCTAGCAAGATGTGTTTCTTCTCTCCCTGACCTTGATTGAGCTGAAAGTATAGGTTTGAGTTTCAGGTCTAGGTCACAGACCTACCTGCTGGACTCTCTTTTCCCTGCAAAGAGCATCTAAGTGTGGTGGCAGAGAGAATAGTGGAAGAGGGGATTCTAACTCGAGTGGGAGCTTTCCCAAGAGATCACAGAATTTCTCAGAGTCGATGGAGCCTTTGCCTTCAACTTAAACGACTTCATACACCCCAGACTTCCAACAGGCAAGTCAGAACATCCTCTTCTGGATACATCATCTGTGTAAAGGGGAGCTGTCAGTATTTGGGGGGGCAACGTTCCTTCCCTGGCAAGGCCATCAATCATGTCCCTCAGGCCATGCCCTTGGTCACAGAGCACCCCATTCCCAACCCACAGCAGAGTCCCTGCAAGGGAAAAACTGCCAGGCTCACATCTCATAGGTAGCCCCAGGTTCCAATATCTAGGGCCTAGAGAGAAGTTCCTAGAAAATTCTTCTTGACAGTCATTTACTTTCATCTTTTGTCTACTGAGGGCAAGGTATGTAAAGGTGTCCAGAAATAGTGCCAAAAAGGGTAACCAAGAATGTACTCCTGAAACACACACACAAAACACAAATGCACGGCACATCTTGTGTCTAACAAACCACCTCATATCAGTCTACCTGATAGATCGCAAAGCTGAATATGTCTTTAGAATGAAAGAGGAACATCAGAGGTTCTGATTAGACATTTTAGTCATTGTTTGTTAGCACCTCTTTGCCCTTTAGAGAGCATTTAGGTCCTGGGCCAAAAACAAAGTAAGCAAGAAATACCAATCATGGCTCCCTGCTGGGACCCACCAACCCCACTGTGGTTCCATGAAGGACCAAGATGGGGATGATCCAGATCCCCATAGCAACGTCTCTAATGACAATTGGCCTGAGCCAGCCTCATGCCAGACTCTGAAGGGGAGTGATTTTCAAGGAAATTTTGCTTCCCTGGATGACTTGTTTTTAAAAGACACTAAGCTTTGTTGAGATACCCAGAAATGAATAGAAACCTCCTTCACCATTTTCACCAGATCATCAGCTTTTAAGTAAGCCAGCCCTGGAACGTATCACCCCTATATGATAGAAGTACAAAGGTGATTTAGAATTTGATGACTTATATCATTTTCTTTACATTTTCCCAGGAGTGCATCAGCTGTAAATATTGAAGGAGTCCTATATCATACTATGGTTAACACATACTTATTTTAGATCCCACCACCAAAACCCTGAGATAAAGAATGACAAAGATAGTAGGATTCTGCTTTCCTTTCTCTCTCTCTCTCTCTCTCTCTCTCTCTCTCTCTCATTTTCCTTCCTCATAAATACTTCACTTTAAAATTTTTCTTTATGAGGTACACGTAAGTGAGTATAGATACAAGGAAGTGAAACGAGCTCCTAGCTAGATATTATTGACCTATTTCCTGTTGTAGAAGGATCCTGGATCATTCCAGGTGGGCTGGTAGTTTACCTGCTTCCCAAAGAAATGCCAGTTATCATGTGACACCCAATGGAATGCGCTGCCCCACCCACTTCCTACTAAGCATCTGCAGGATCTAAGCTGACTCCTCCCCACCATTACCCACCTTGTCCTTCCCCTTTCCCTCCTGTCCTCCTAGAGTCCTTCCTTTGCCCACTTTTCCTTGCCTCCTGGCTCCCTTTCCTTCACACCCATAAGGAAACTACAACCAAGGAGACAAGAAAAGCTGAGACCGTT
Organism: Vulpes lagopus; assembly: GCF_018345385.1. Lineage (NCBI taxonomy): Eukaryota > Metazoa > Chordata > Mammalia > Carnivora > Canidae > Vulpes > Vulpes lagopus. Next base: position 29,645,994 of record NC_054829.1, read on the forward strand.
TTTGTTTTCTCTGTTTTTTTTAATATGAGAAAAATCAATCCACCATAGTCCTGTCAAATGCCACCATGGCGGGACCGGGCTGCATGTGCCAGGAGTGACGGGGAATGATTTTAAAGGCTGTGCTCCAAATGTCCAAAAAATCTACCGACCCAGTCGACACACTCTCTCTCTTGTTGTCCCTACAGGAAAACCATAAGGGTTAAAATAGTAGATGAGGAGGAATACGAAAGGCAAGAGAATTTCTTCATTGTCCTTGGTGAACCGAAATGGATGGAACGTGGAATATCAGGTGTGAGATTCTTTAAAAAAACAAAACAAAATAAGACAACAACAGCAAAAAGAAAGAAAAAAATTTAAACTGAAAAGCAACAGCAACAAAAAGCAACTCTGTTTTTTCTCCCCCCATTTTCTTCCCTTTTCCTTTTTCCTCTTTTTTGACCAATGGACTTTTTTATTCTTTTCCCTCCTGTATTCTCGCTCTCACCCTGTTTCGGTGTCATCTCTGCCTTCTTAGCCTTAGCCGATTCCCCAGTCCTCCTTTCCCACCTTCTGGACAGCGCTGCAGCCTCAACTCCTCATTACCCTACTGAGTTACTTCCTTCTGCCTTGTGCTCCAATGATCTGATTACCACCGTCCCCTGCATTCTTCCCCGCAGCCCCCACACATACATGGAACCTGTAAATGTGGACACTCCTTGGTGGGTGGGGAGGAGAAGAAAAAGAAAGGAATGTGATGCCATGCATGTCTGCCCCTTCCCTGCCTTCTTCCCCTCCCACCCCTCACCCTCAAGCCTGGATTGAATGGGGAAGGGTCTGGGATGGGGTCCGGGGCCCATGTTGCAATGATGCTTTGACAGTTTTCTGCATTCCCCAACCTTCCATGAGTGCTTGGCAGGCTATACACTTGCAGAGTGGTTCATAAACCCCTCTTCCCTTCATAGAGGTAAGTGTTTTATCTATTTCACAGTTGGGGAGACCATGGCATGAGAAGGTATACCAAGTGTCAAAGGCCACAGCTTCTGAGACAGAGCTGGCTTCTGAGGTAGTCATATGATCTGGAATCCTGAACTAGTCTTTCTCCCCTTGACATCCACCCCATCTCACTTTACCTTTATTCCTAGCCCAAGGTAGGGAACTTTATTCAGGCTACTTTAGGACAATGCAATGCCTAAAGCAGAAAATTGGAAGTCTCAAAAAGAAAGCAGTAATTCCAGGTATGAAAATCTCCCCAGCCAGAAGGCCCTGGGGAAAAAAAAAACTGACATTGGGCAGTCCCAGAGTATTGATTTATGGGTTTTCCAATAGAAGAAGGGCCTCTAAATGGTATTGGTGTTGATCACTGAGAAACAATATGGTTCACGGAAGCCTGCCAATAGGTATATCACCCAGATCCCAAGGTAACCCTCATCCCACACCAGAGGAGTGGCCTCATCTCCTCCCTTCCTCAAGACATGCATCTTGGAATACCTGCTAGGGTTCCATTCCCAAGGGACTGATTATGTTGCAACCAAGGAAGATATAAGGAAAGATTTCCTCCTTTGAAGAAAATGATTGGAAACTACTACTTCAAAGGTGCTGGAGGAATGTATGTGGGAATGAAAAAGGGTGCTTTTGGGCAATACCAAGAGAAGGACATTCACACTCCCCTTCAGGAGAGATATGCTCCTGGGAGCCTCATGGAGGATGGAACAGTGAGACCCACTTATTTGTCAAAAAAGGGTGATTATTCTGCAACTACTTCACACTCACATGACAAAGAGCAGCGTAAAGCCTTTCATTACAAGACAGATCTAAGAGATTCAGCAACTATACTCCTAAAGGCTTATCAACAGGTATGATGGATCAGTTCTCACTGTCTTCTGGGGACTCTCTGCAGATCTGACCAGTTCTATGTCCAACCAGGTCTGGATATGCCTAGTGTTCTAGAGGCAAAAGCCCTCTCCATCTTCCATTACTCATCCTCTTCTTGCCACCTGATAGGATGTCTCCATGAGCCTGACTGCCAGAGTGCGGGGGGAAAAAATCTCTAGTTCCATTGTTTAGATTGTTTCTGCCAGTCCTCCAGTTACTACCACTGAGAATATTCTCAGAAATTGTCTCAACACCTGCCCTACCTCATTCCCACCTCCCCTGTGCATTTACTCCACATTTTCATGATTGGCTGGATGCAGCAGACACCCAGGGCCATTGTAAACTAGTTTTATCAATTTCCACAGTCTCTGCTACTAAGGTGCAAATGAAAGCAGCACAAAAGATCATTCAGGATAGCTGGAAAGAAGGCAGTGGCTCTAGACAAGAAGAATGGGTTGAAAGTCCATCCATGACTCTAGTCCATCAGTAAAGAGGCATCCTTTTTCTTCTCTGCCTCCCTAATAAATCCTGATCAACAGCAGGACAGGGAGTGACCTAAGATACATCTTACAGAGACTTGGCCAAATGCAAATGCCTTTGAGAACACCCCCCCCTTTTTTTTTACTCTGGACTCTTTGTCCAAAGGAGATGTCAGCAAAGTCCTGGTATGGCCTAGTCCTGGGGAGTGAGTAGGTGAGGAGGCAAGGATCCTCCAGGACTTCCCAGTGACCAAGATGCCAAGATGGAAGATGCCAAGAGAAAATATGTGCATTTCCTGACCTTCTGGTCTGTTGTCTATTTTCAGTTTCTTCAGATCTTTCCATATTTTGGCATTAGACCATAAGGTGAAAGGTCATACAACTTGATTATCTAGACTCAGGATCAAATGAAAACCCATCCTGATTTTTAGAATTCCCTGCTGTTCTCAGAGTGAGAAGCTATACAGTAGAAAGCTTTTCATTATCACTGTTGCATGGGAGAGTCTTAGGCATTCAGAACAGCATATACTCTGCATGGTCAAAATGACAATTGTGTTATCAAAAAAAAAAAAAGAAAGAAAGAAAGAAAAGAAAAGGACTGTATTTGAAATAGCAGATTCTATTCTTGGCAAACAAAACAGACTTTAGAGGTGAGATTAAATGCTCTGAACAAGCAAGAAGAGGGAAAAGGGAGGATGAATAAGAAACACGGTTGCCCTGGCATAGAGTAAGTGCTGGAGTCCAGAAGTAGACATCTGAGAGCAACACTGAGCAGCATGACCAAGGCTGTTGGGCCTGGACACTAGGAACCTCATGTGGAAAGGAGAGCACCCCCCAGTCAGAGGGCTTGTTTGTGCCCCCTCTTACCGCATCAATGGGCTCACCCTGACAAGCTGCCCAGATGCTTCCAATTACTCACAGAGCTATGCTATTTCCTGTATGTCCCTGGGGTGTCTGAGCAGGGATAAATGATGCTCACCTGACCCTGGGGATCGATACAGGGGAAAGTTCAGCTGCAGATTCTCTCATCAGCAGCAGCAGGAAAAACACCCTGGAGGTATTATGTCATTCAGAATTGGCCTATCTGGATCTCACTGACCCATCTATAACTGCTAAGTGGAAAGTCTCAAATTCATGTAGACAATGACCAGAGAATGGTACAATACCAGCTGACTGCAAGCCCTCTCATTGTGATAGAAATGATTCTGGTGTTGGGAGGTACTTCTGAGCGAAAACCAGGGCAGCAGTGACCTTTCTAGAAGAGCGTCCCCTTGTCTGGCCTACCTGAGTGCACCGATGTGTTTGGGTTTCTGGTTTCCCCTGGAGCCCGGTTGGAGGCCAGGAGGGGCTCTGCTTTCATGAAGATCCATAGAAGGAGCAGAATGAACAAGCTCTCTTGCTATATCTGTCTATCTATCATCTATCTATCTATCATCTATCTATCTACCTATCTCAATGTAGCAAGGAGATTCACTCATCAATTACCCCCTTGGAATTCCATATGGGAGAAACCAGAAAAAGTCAACTGCTGTTTGCCCTGCTTATTATATACCATAAAAATTCTCAATCCACACATGTCATCAGTGGTTGTAACTGTGAGATGATAGATCACAGGCCTGAGTTGCATTCTCAGAGATTTTCAAAAGAAACAATTCACAGACACCACTCCCACTCCTTCCTTAGCACCTCAGTCACCAGCCGTACTAGGAGTATGTAGTGGGATGTTCCCAGCCTTTTATTTGACAAGAGCCAGGGAGTACAGTGCTGTACTAAGACACCATTGAGAGGAAGATGTGGTGTATCACAAGAATCTTTTAGCATAAGTACAAATTCAGGGGCCAGGGATACCCTGTGTTAGGTCCATCTAACCCAGCTTCCCAGTCCATGTAGGGGCCTTGTTATTTGTCATCTCCCACCTACAAATAGCTTTCTGTATGGAAGTTTCTCTGGTCCAGAATACCTGGGCTCTATTTAGCCTGTCCTTTCTGGAACAAAAACACCACCACCCAGAGATGCAGCACCACAGGATCTATTAAAAAAAAATACAATTGCCGAAATAGGTGGCAAATAACAAACTTCTACTGAACATCTACTAGTTGCAGTGACTTCACTAGACACAGGTGATACAAAATGGTAGGAGTCCATGGCCCTAACCTCCAGACTATATCTATAAAAAGAAAATATTTTGCAGAAATTATCTTTTCACGAGGTCCTTCTTTGAGGGGAACTCAAAGTTCTGGCCCATGTTGTAACTAGAAAGCTATTTGTGGCCATGAAAGTGTTATAGGTACTGGGAAGCTAAGCATGATCTGGTTACAAGGTTGGGGACAGAAGGCTGTTCCACTCTTGTAGGCCACTTCTCAGGACCCTAAACTGTTATTCAAGCCCCAGGGTCATATTGATAAACTGGCAACTCTATACAGTTTTCATGGTAACTGGATCCTCATTCCTTTGCAGAATGAATATGATAACCTCATTCCTTAGAAGATCACAAATGACCAGCTGTGTCCCTGCTCCACTCACATGAATTCCCCCATCTTTATTCCTTCTCCCCTAGCCCCCAGAGTTGCAGGCAAGGTGTGGAGAAAGTCAGGCTGCAGGGCTCTGGTGTTCACCAGTCCCTCTAGTGGCTCATACCTCTTGCTGCTGCTGCTGCTGCTGCTGCTGCTGCTGTGCATGCTCCAAATGCTGCCTTTTGCATGTGGCTGCAGAGCTCTCACCCACTAAGCTCACTGCTTTCCTTTTCCTGCTGCAACCACAAAGCCTGGGGATACTTTCAAGATGGGACCTTAATGCTCTTTCCTTTTCTTTCTTCCCTTGTCTGGTATCCATTTGCAAACAGCGCTCCTGTTGTCTCCAGGTAAGAGGTGTCTTGCCCCCTCTTTTCTACTTCTTGCCAGTGCCATTATTTAGTTTAAGACCAATGTCCTTTGATTTATTTAATAGGAACTACGGGCTCAAGCTAACCTGACAAGTTCTTCTAAGGACTGAGAGGTTTATTTCCCCACTTGAAATAATTGTGAGGAAGTAGACAATTCTTGAGCACCACTTCTGTCAGCGGATGTGGGTAAAGGCATAGCTGGTCCTCTCTGGGACCAGGAAGAGAGTTGAAACTTACCAAAGAGTCAGTGGGTCATAGACTTCTCCTGAGTCTTGATTCATCTGTCATCTCATGTTGTAGGGTAAGAGAGAATGAGAGTCAGGGCTGAATCTCCTAATAGGGTCATGATGGGATTTGAAAGAAAATACTTCAATCTTGAGAGAACCAGAGAAAAATAATCGGGAGCTGCTATAAGAACATGAAAAGCAATTTTTAAAGAATCTGGAATTTTACTGATCCTGGAGATCTTCCATCTCATTACAGCTGAGACCTAAATTGCTAGAACTTTGGTTCATTTGTCATTGACCCTTGAAGTCATATGTGCCATGAACAAGAAGAATTAGGATATTATGGGTGGTGGGGACAATTACCTGGCTGAAAATAGAAATTTTGGAGAATTTATTTTGGACATATTCTCATGAAGAATCTAGGTTCTATTGTAGGACATACACCTTTGAGAGTATGCTTGCATCAGTAGATTCAAATCATAAACAACATTTAACTTTGTGAGCAGATAGGAAAGCCTTTCCAGCATATCAGCAATACTATAACTCTCAGTGCAGGCAGAGTGAGCTATATAAGATGTCTTGGTTTAAATTAAAATAACACTTTGATTTCATCAGCTCTTTGCACATATAAAAAAATTTTAAGAACATTTGAGAGGAAAAGTATCTTACAGAATTCACGAGTATTCAAAATTACATATGGGCTGTACCCTGGTCTTGAGAAGGGGCAATATATATATTAAGGACATCTACCTCCCTGGAGCCTTTAAACAACAATAAAAATAGGTAAACCTCTACTTTTTTTCTTTCTGAAAAAAAAAATGACTCCAGCTTCCTTGACCACTTGCTTTGTCTTTATACCAAAAGGATAAGAACTGCCTCTGACCCCAGATATTCTACTATTCCCCCAGGACATTAATGCCATAGCATTGGGAGTTCCTTCACTTCACTTATCTTCTTGCCTGGGAAAGTATACGGGCTTCTTTGTTCCAACTCTTGCTTCTCCTCACCCCCACCACCACCAACACACATATACACAGAACAAAGATGGTGATATGGTTTCAGCATTCTTGTACTTTTAACATATTTGCAAAAACACCAATAGAAGCTAAAATAGGAAAAGAAGGTATCGTTTTCTAGATCTTTCAGTCTGTAAACTTCTAATCTAGAACCCCAGGATTAGACTTAAGACTCATTAGAAATCTAAAATTCTTGTTTGAACTTTCCTGGATGTACAGGCAAACATGATTAAGAATGTCTGGTGGTGAAAGACGGAGAGTAAATATATTCCTTCTGAGCTATACCACCAAATTCAGGGACCTGAGAGTGAGAGCACTAGCTGCATCACCCCATTTCTTTCTGAGGATACCTGTAGGAGATTCACGGCAATCTATTCTTGTCTGGCCTGGCAAACTCTTTGTTCTTCCAGTATTTGTTCAATCTTTCATCCTATTTGTAGTCTCTCTCTCTTTCTCTTTTTCTCTCTCCCTCTATCCCCACACCCCCCTCCTTTCTGACATCTGAGAGTTTGTTCAGTCAGTCCCAATATCAAAATCACCTATCATTTATTCTCTTCACTTGAAATTCTGAGGAGTTACACAAGTTCTCAGAATCATTATGGTCTTTTATGGACTTGTCACCCTCTCAAGAAATTAATTTGAACATAGAGGAATGAACATAACAATAATAGAAAAAGGCAGAAATTACTACCAAATGAAGACACTAAATCAGAGTTGATTTAAAGGCATGTGAATCAATCTCTTAATCAATATATATGGAGTACCTCTGTGGGGCTGTGGGAGATCCAAAGATAGAGGATTGGTATTTGTCAAAGAGATTTTTGCAAAAAGCTAGATGGAAAAACTGACTGTCGCCACAGGAGTGGACAGGTCAGTAGGTAGATCAATATCCTGCCAGGTGGATATAGTGCCAGATTGATAGCTAGACAAGGGGTTAGACAGGTACATTTATATGTCACTGGAGAGCTCATTATATTTGTATAAAGTTCTTGTGGCACATGTAAAGTATGACACGAGGGAATCAGGGAGGGAGAAGTAGAATAATACTGTCACTACTAGGATAGCCATTGTGATATGGTGCAAAAACCTACAGGTAGAGGGGAAAAGTATCCTTGCTTTTAAGAAATCTGTAAGTCTTATTTTAAAAGGCTTTTCCTCAGAGTGGCCTGCAGTCTGTCTTTCAGGATCATTGACTTCATAGCCAGAACCCTGGATGAACCCAGATTTACTTTCATAATTAACTAATAAAAGACTCAGAATCAATGGATTGAATAAAGTTAGGCTGCTAGAGGGTGTCTGCTCACTTAAAAATAAACAGGACATTGATCCTTGAGAAATAATTGCTTCTGAAAGCTGTCACCAACACTAACAAGAGGACAGCACCACGGACAGCTCCCAATCATTTTGGGATTGCCTTCTGTGTTTGGTGCCAGAAGCACTGAGTGAAAACAGCCAGCTCAGGAATCCTCCACATACTTTCTTACCATCTTCATTCAGACAACTAAGAAAATCCTTATATAAAACAGCCTCTCTTCTAACTTACATTCTTGGCTTAACGTCTTTCCAGTGAATTCCTTTCCCTGCAGCTTCAAGAGCTCGAGTCTCACCCATCCCTACGCTTCACCAATTCCCAAATTAGAGAGAAAAGAAGACTTCCTTGGCCTCTGACCCACTTTGTCCTTGAGATTATCCAAGGGCTAAAGGATTCTCGTGGGAGATTCACTATGTGGAATAAAATCAATTAAGGAGCTGAATAAAAGAATTAATTGCATGTAAGAATGTGGACTTGGAAGGAAAGATGTTTAAATGATCTCTGAAAGAAGCAGGCTGCCAAGAGCAATTTTCTAATCAAAGGGGAATAAAAAGATTCAATCTCTATTTCACTCTAATCCAGAAAACATGTCTTCATGGTGAAGTGGTCTTAAAATGGACTCACCAGCTGAAGTGGAAAAATTTTCCCACCATTCAACATGAGAAGGGACCACTGGTAAATGAGTCAAGATGCTGAGGGATACAGAGAATGCCTCAAACAACAACAACAACAACAACAACAACACACACACACACATACACAAAGGAAGAGCTTCTTTTTGGTTTTGAATGAATGAGTATTTCTGTTCCAGAGGAAATGTGCCTGGTTCCTACAGAAATCCTGGGGATCTTTCATTTGGAAAGTCATGAAATAATCTTTCAGGAAATCTTCCAAGTTTCTCACTGTGAGGATAACAGTCACTTGTGTGGAGTGTAGATATGCCTACTTCTCTATAGAGGGCACAGTCCCAAGGGTGTTGGAAACATATATTGACAAGAATCAGTAGACATACCCTTTGGATTAACATGTGGTTATGACCTCCAAGAACATTCATATCAAGTAGTTGAACAGTTAGGCCCAACAATTCAAAATTGTTAAAGGCTTTGGTTCCCAACCCTCCAATATCTTACCAGATGACTTGAGGACTTCACTAGGTGCTATTTCTCATGAAAGTCTTTGGGTCAGGTTGCTCACCCAATTATAAAATGGAAGTAAAAGGACTGGGTGATGGGCACTGAGGGGGGCACTTGACGGGATGAGCACTGGGTGTTATACTATATGTTGGCAAATCAAACTCCAATAAAAAATATACAAAAAAGGGGAATAGTCTAATTTTTAAAAAAGGAAATAAAAATGCTTATACCAGGGCTGCAAGGGACCCTCTCATGATCTGATAGTCATAAAATGTTCAGCATGTTATAGAAAGAGGCACTAAAAAGTACCTGAAGTTCCCATTCTTGAGAGCAGTTTGCTTTGTGCCCACTGCCTAATACTCTTGAGCTGTAGACTACTAGGGAGTGGTGAATGTGCTAAAGCTAGTCTGATTTTGCTTTGTTGCAGAGGTGACAGACAGGAAGCTGACTGTGGAGGAAGAGGAGGCCAAGAGGATAGCAGAGATGGGAAAGCCAGTACTGGGCGAACACCCCAAAGTAGAGGTCATCATTGAAGAGTCCTTTGAGTTCAAGGTCAGGCCATAAGTGAGATCTAATTGAATAACAGAATAACATGGTGGGAGGTAGAAGTTTTGTTCCAATTTCACCACTGAGATGTGAAGTTGAAACTGAACAAATCACTTACCCACCCCGTGTCAGTTAACCCATTTATAACATGGAAGCAATAGTGCCAGCCATTTAGATCCTAGGAATATTGGGAGAAAACATAACATAAGGAACATAAGGAAAAATGGGCTATAAAGTCCCTGGATATATCATCACTATTGTTTGTATTTTAAAAACAAAGTTACTAAAATTTTCTACTCTGGAGCAAGGCTTATTGGCATCATGACTGTTAAGCTCTGTTGTATTGCTCAAAGTAACCGATATCCACCATCACAACCAAGGAAAAGGGACATAGAAAGACTTATCCAGAAGATATCATCCAAGACCATTACACCCAGAACCCATGTGTACATGCCTGGAATGCAAGACATCTTTCATTCCCTTGAAGTGCCAGACTCCTCAACAGTTCTGAGCATTCTAACCTCATGATTCCAAGTTTTTATCTCTCTGACAGAATACGGTGGACAAACTGATCAAAAAGACAAACCTGGCCATGGTTGTGGGGACACATTCCTGGAGGGACCAGTTCATGGAGGCCATCACTGTCAGTGCAGGTAAGAGAGTCTCAGGAGGGGCACCGGCCTTGCTGGGAGAAGCAGGCAACACCAGAGAAGCAAGAAAGCAGCCCCATCCGCAGCTATCAGTTTCTGGGAAAGCCTCTGTGTCCCAGCTCTAGTCCTTACTGTTTGCCTATTCTACTGGGTCACTTTGGAAAAGAATCATGGGAGAGCTGGAACAGCATGGCTAACTCTGGTTTCAAATCCTGGCTCCACTGTGTGACCTAAGACAAATTATCCTCCCTGCACCACAATTTCAAAGTGGGAACCATGTCGAACTTTCTCGGCAAAGCAGAATGGTAGAGTCTGGTACCAAACAGGAACTCATTAAATTCTGGTTTCCATCATTCCTTCTCTCATTCTTTTGGTCCTCCCTTTCTGTTGAAGGGGGGACTGTTCTGATTAGAGATGCAGGGGTCCAGGGCTTGTAAAATCTCTGCACCGACACTGACAAACCTCTACCCTGGATGATTCCAGACCTCTCGTTTGCCATTTACCGACAGGCTCCCTCGGTGGTGGCCCACAGCACACCCAGGGCCCCAGACAAGGTCTCTACACCACCATCGAAGCCTCCTTGTACGGCCTAGCTCTATTGGCCTCATCTGCTGTCACGAGGCTTTGTTGTCATAGCAACACACAGGGTCCTACCCCGAGGCCCTCGAGCGAAAGCAGAAGTAACGCCAGGAAGAGAGGGTGGCTGTGGCTGTCCGCCCCCCCTCCATCTCACACCGCCTGCCTCAGATCCCTCCAGTTCTCCCTCTGATGACCTTACTTTGCCCCTAAAGAGACGATAAACAGAATATAGGCCACATCATCTAACCCTCTCCCTTCTCAAATGAGGGAACCGAGGCTCAGAAATACGAGGTGATTTATCCCAGCTTACAGATCCTCTTCTTGGCAAAGCTGCAACTGGAACCCAAGCATCCTATTTCCTGCTCTTTTCAAACCTAGCTTCCACTGATTGTGTCAAAACATAACAGAGGTTGCCCTGGACAAGGTGCCAGCGTGCCTCAGCATATCCTCTCCTCCCAGACTGCTGAATGGGCAACTCTGCCCACATTTCCTGGCAAGGACAATGGGGCCCCTGCCTGCTCTATCCCATGGGATATTGGGAGGATGGCGCTGGCTCTCTGGTATGCCCACATGATCTGGAATGACAGCTGCCCCTCTGGGGATGGATAACAACCAGAACCACGAGGTTATTGCAGCAGGCATGTCAGGAAAATTAGGGAGGCACTCCATCGTGTCCAGTAAAGAGAGGACACACAGCTGATTTCACTTTCTTCACCCAGGCAACCCAATGGAGCCTGCTCCACCCTCATCTCTGCTTCATTGCCTTGTCCCTCCTGTGCTCTCCCCCCATCCTCTCTCTTTCTCCTTCTCTCCCTATTCCCCTGTCCTCTCCCTCCCACCCTCCTGGGTGCCCTGCATTCACATTGACTAGTGGCACCCCAACTTGGCTCCCATTACCTGGCTGTTTTCTGGCACCCAGGCCCTGGCCGTGACCACTGCTCAGGAGAGAGCTGGAGTTTCCTGCCAGCTAATGCTTGCCATGTGGTTTGACTTGACTTTTTTGTGAATAAGAACCTGACCTCGCTGCCTTTCCCTGGGCCTGTCTTATCTTATCTCCAGCAGGGGACGAGGATGAGGATGAGTCAGGGGAGGAGAGGCTGCCATCCTGCTTTGACTATGTCATGCATTTTCTGACGGTCTTCTGGAAGGTGCTGTTTGCCTGCGTGCCCCCCACAGAGTACTGCCATGGCTGGGCCTGCTTCGTTGTGTCCATTCTCATCATTGGCATGCTTACAGCCATAATTGGGGACCTGGCCTCACACTTCGGCTGCACCATTGGCCTCAAAGATTCAGTCACAGCTGTGGTGTTCGTGGCATTCGGGACCTCTGTGCCAGGTAAGAGTCAGGGGTGCTTGGGTTTGCAAAGAGGTTATTACCAGATTCAAGTGACCCCCTACACTTTGCCTCATTACCTTCCTTACAACCTCAGATCTGAGCTTAATAGAGCCTCTGCCCAGAAAGTATGCAGAAGTCAAGGGGATTAATGATAATATTACTAGCAAGAGAGAGCTAAACATTTCTTGAACACTTTTGATGTCTCAGGCACTGTGTATGCTAAGCAGTTTACATGTTTTCTCTCTGTAATGCTCGCTAAAACCCTATGTAATAGGGATAGTTATTATCCTCACATGTCAAATGAGAAAACTGAGGTCCACAGGGTTAAGTCTACCGCCCATGTAAGTGGCCCACTTCCTTAACCTCCACGTTACATGAAGGCCCAAACAACGTAATTCAAAGAATATAGATCCTGTTCTTCCGTGTCCCTCTGGCAGTCACTGAGACTAAAGATTAGCCCACTTGAAAATGTCACAGTAGAAATGTTCACAAGCATTCTTGGCTTCCTCCTTAGAAGGACACATGTGAGTACAAATTGTCTCCTGGTGGGACAGGAGAGGAAGCTTCATGAGCTCTTGTCCTCTCCTATGATGAATTACATACTGTTTTCTTTTCTTATAAATACCCAAAGACGCACAGGAGTAGGCATGAGCTTGCTCATTCACTAGACAAATATTTACTGAGCCTGATGCAGTCTTGCACTAGTCAATGAGGCTTTCATGGGAGGCAGGAGATGTGCTCCCCGCTCTGAGTGGAGCTCAGCAGCTAGTGACAGAACTGCACTCAACTCCCGTAACTGAAATCATCTCGGTAAGTTCAGTGACAAGAAAGCAGAGGTGCTGTGCAAGCATGGAACTAGGGGACCTGGGCTGGGTCAGGTAGTGGATTGCTTCCAAGAGAGACTTATATAAGCTGGGCGGGAATGACAAGGAGCAGTTAGCAGGCAGAGGGCTGTGTTAGCTCAGGCTCCTTGCTTAGTTCAGCTGGGTGTCCAGGGCATCTGAACATGAACTCCTGGCAGGGGAGCCTCCCTGCTGCCACAGCAAAGAAGAGAGAACATCCTCCTCCAAGAGGGTGAAGGCTGAATCCTATCAGATAGGACTCTGCTGGCTGGACCGAGGGAAACCCTTCCTGGACTCAGAGAATAAATCCTTCCGAGGAGTAACTGAATGGACATGACACTCCAGAAAATCTCTTCCCCAAACCCCAGCCCAGAGTAGAGGGATTGTTTTATACATTAGTAATGCAAGAGGCTTGGGTATCCTGGAAATGTATCAGGTGGTAGGAAATTAGATGGATGATCCACGGGAGGCTTTGTGGTGGAGATGCCCTGTGATCTCTGCTCTCTAGGCCTCAAGGGATGGGAGCTACTGGACGGGGCAAGGAGCAGAACTATTACAGGGGAAAAGGAACACATGTGGGGAGAAATTCCAGGGGATCAGAGGCAGAAAAGCATGGTCAGGCAAGAAAAGGCAAGAGGTTTTCTCTGGGAGATCCGAGAAAATTGGCAACAAGGAATCAAGCCAGGACAAGCGGGCAAGGAGAGCACTTGGGACATTTCCAAGTCCTTGCAGTTGGCCCAGAGAGCAGCTGGCAGCATTAGGGGCTTGATAAAGGTTACATGGTGGTGCATTTGGCTGGTTTCATGGCTTTGCCGGAGACTCTTTGGGGTGATGATATGCAAAGGGCCCTTCCATGAGGGCTTTAAGGCCAAATGTCTTATTACCTTGGGTAGATTCCTTGACCCTTTTTTTCCTTACCTGTGAAATAAAAGAGTGGCTAGATGTCCCTGATGGTCCTTCCAATGCCTACTATAGTCCATGCCAACATCTGAAGTCAAACAGCTTGCAGAACTCTGTGCCCCATATACTAACTATAGAGGCAGAGCCCTGTCTCCCTCGAGTCCATTCCTCATGGTTCCCTGGCGTGTCCTCTGTCCCCATAAATCCAGTGCCTAACACAATGCTGAGTCCAGGGGCATTGTGCCCTGACTGTGTTACAGGAGCTAACACCCCATGTGATGGGTACAACCAGGCATCTACCCTAAGCAGCTTCCTGGGATGCCAAGGTTCCCTGGGCAGATTGTGAGATCTGGGGCAAAATCCCCTTGCTGAAAAAAAAAATAATAATCCAAAGGGAAGAGCATGCCACTCAGTAAATATCAGGACCGGTAGGCTCTTAGGGATCTTCAGACCCCAGCAGTGAGGAACCTGAAGCCCAGAGAAGTGAGGTGACTTGTCCAAGGCCACACAGCTTGTTAATGGCAGAGCCCCTGCCTCTCCTTCCTCGGCTCGGCCTGGGGCCCCAGATGCCTCTGGACACACAGGGGGGCCCCCCCGCATCTCAGGCTCCCTCCAGCCCCCACCATCTCTGCCTCTTTCCAGACATGTTTGCCAGCAAAGCCGCTGCCATCCAGGATATGTACTCTGATGCCTCCATCGGCAACGTCACGGGCAGCAACGCCATCAACGTCTTCCTGGGCATCGGCCTGGCCTGGTCCGTGGCCGCCATCTACTGGGCCCTGCAGGGACAGGAGTTCTACGTGTCCGCCGGCACGCTGGCCTTCTCGGTCACCCTCTTCACCATCTTCGCGTTCGTCTGCATCAGCGTGCTCCTGTACCGCCGGCGGCCCCACCTGGGCGGGGAGCTGGGTGGCCCCCGCGGCTGCAAGCTGGCCACGACTTGGCTCTTCGTGAGCCTGTGGCTCCTCTACATACTCTTCGCCACGCTGGAGGCCTACTGCTACATCAGGGGCTTCTGAGCCAGGAGCGCAGTGCGGCCTCCGCAGCACAGGCCTCGGACTTCTCAGAGAAGGGCACTCGGCGGGCTCGGCCTGAGCCCCAGGACCCTCGCCCCACCCAGGCCCCCGCCGGCCGTGGACTGGAAGGGCAGAGTCTTAACCCATCAAACACAGCGGAGGAAACACCCACCTGACGAAGTATTTAATTCAATACAAACCAACAACAGCAACAAATCCACCTCCTCCCCGTCTCCCCAAGCCCTGTCCCAGGTCCACAGCAGAGGTCAGGCCCTTCCACCGCCTCCCGATTATTCCTGGGCTTCTCCCTCCCTGGGGGCAGGGCGTCCCGTGTCTTTCTGGGTCCCGCACAGCCCTGCTCCCTCCCGCAGCCCAGCCCGCCAGGGGGGACGGCAGGCCCAGCCCCAAGGCCCCTTTCCGGTTCTCTTCTCACCTCACCGTAGCCATGACCGTGCTGGCTTCCCCATCTGGTGTCGCTCATTATTCGTTCGTTCCGTCTTTTCTTTCTGAAGTTAGTAACAAAGGTGCTGTGAAGGAATTCACGGTGGTCGCTGATGACAGGTAGAGGCAGGACTCTCCACCGCACCCCCCCCCTCAGGGTAGCACTGTCTCTGTGGCCCCCTGCGCACCCCCCCCCCCCCACGTCTGCTTTTCTTCTCCGTGGGAGAGTGATGGCCTCTGGCTGGAAGTGAGTTTGCATGCCCATGAGGAGCCCTGGAGATCAGGGGGCTGGGCCAGGAGGAGTGTTACATGCTCTCGTCCAAATCCAGTTTAAAAGAAAAAAGTCGTGGTCCCCTTCCCTGCCCTTTCCAATTGCTTCTGTCTGTCTCGTTGTGTCCGTGTCTATACGTTTATCCTTCTGCAGGAAGGCCCACCAAGTGGGAGATGTGGGACAAAAATAGGAATGGTACGCTATGACCAAGGGCAGCTGGGGAAAAACAAAAGGGATAGAAGGCTTTCTTGAGTATCTTTGGCTTCGTATCTGAGGCTGAGGAGAAGAGCTGTCCACCTCGTGAGATCTTGAAGAGGAAAGGTTATATTTAAAATGTCAGTGCTTCGGAGAAATGTCAGCGTCACCACCCCCTCACTTACTAATGTGCCACACTAAGAGGTCTGACTGTATTTCTTGAGGTACTGGGAACACTGAGAGGTTGATAAGAAAACTAGGGGCTCCTTCCACCTCTCCTGAACCCTCAGGTCATGTTTGAAAGCATTTTCACGAGATAGGAACTGGAATTTCTCATCTCTCCCACATTCCTGCTTGTTTTTAAACCTCATGAAGCTCTTTTTCCAGCCTGTGGGCTATTTCTTGCCCCAGTAAAGAGGCATCTTAGTTGCTATCATCCCACGGAGCCTGGGTTTATAGAAAGAGAGATTGCCGTGGCCTACAGACCTTCTCCCAACAAATTTGGAAAGGACCTGGCTTTAAAACACACACACACACACACACACACACACACACCAACACACATATGAAATCATCACAAAACTGCCCACAGATCTTTAGGCTTTCTGCATTGACATAAATACATTTTTTAAGGGGAAAAAAGAAATTAAAAAACACCTGTTTAATTTTAAACACATTTTTTTCTTAAAAAAATAACTAAAAAAGAAACAGTGCTCATGTCATAAGCTATGTTGACAGTTGCCAGTGGAAATGTTGGGTTGGTTTAAAAAAAAAAATAAAAGCTATACTTATATCTCTCTAAATACAGCTTGCTTCTTCCATGTTTCTTCAGGAAAAGGTCCAGGGGGCCAGCTGGGGTTCTCTGGGAGCAGAAGTGGTTGAGGTGAAAGTGTGGTCTCCTATTTGTATATCCTGTCTGCATCTGCCATCCCCTCAGATCCCAGTGTGCCAGACCCAGTGTTTTTAAAGCAAAAAATACTTCAGGAAAATGCCACTTGTCAAAAGCTGGACGTTCGGACGCTGGAGGGCAGGAGCAACAGAGCTGCGGTGATGACGGGGAAGAGCATTTTGTATCAGAAAGGCACAGTGGAGCAGGAGTCCGGCCAGGCAAACAGGGCCCTGGATTTATAACCAATAGGCACATCCGTTCATTCGTTTACTTATCATCCATTCAGCAGGTGGGTTTTGAACACAGTCTATGCATTGACCTACACTGGGATATAAGGAAGACCTCAAGCAACTCACAGTCCAGGGGCGAGGTTAACACTTTCTTAACCAAGGCTCTTTTGGCTGCAAGAAACAAATCCATTAACCTAGCCTAGGAAGTGGAGGGGTTCAATGCTGCAGAGGTCTGGGTTGGGGGGAGGGGGGCTCCTATGGAACCCAAGGTAGAAGGCACAGCTGACTGTAGGATGCTGAAAGCCCTCAGGAACCAAGTCCATTCTCCCCCAAATGGCATAGTTCCCCAAGTCCTTACCCCCATCTCCCCATCAGACCTGGCCCATTCCTCTCCCTCCCAAGGAGCTCCCTGTCTGCCCTGCTCATCTGACATATGGTTGAGCACAGCCACCAGCCCGGACACTATGGCATGACCATACAGCTCCATTCCCACAATTGTCAGGGACATTCCTCTTCTCAGAGAACGAATTCTCAATGGGGAGAATGTGACCAATCTCCCATCCCCAAAGGGCCATTCCCGGAAAACAGAATCCTTTGATGGAGGCTGTTTCATGGTGGCCGGGGTACCTGTGGAGTGGTGGCTTTGTCTGAACTCCTGCTCTGAACAACTCAGGTAAGAAGAGGGGTGACGTTATATGCACTTTTTTTTTTCAAAAAGCCAAGTGATAGGAAGGAGCTGATGAAGTCTATGAACCACCAACGTACAACTAAAACTATAGTTCTATGTCATGAGTACTCTAAGAATGGTTTAAGCAGGTACCATGGGAAATACTGACTCAGCCTGGAAGCACCGGGAAAAACTTCACAGAGAATATAACATTTAAGTAGGATCTTGAAGGAAGAAAATACCTTGGTGAGGGGGCCCTGGTGCTGAAAGAGAGGCAGAAAGCAGCACGCTCCAAGGCATGGAGGTAAACCACAATACGGTGTCATCCTGGAATAATGTTGGCATGGAGTATAGAGTTCAAGAGGACACAACACAAAAAATGTAGGCAAGGAGAAGGGTTTGGCTAACATGCTCATTTGGTTCTTTGCCAGCTACTAAGGTGAAAATGAAAAATGCCCTTTAGCTGGTGATATGGTAGATGCAAACTCATGAGACCCATTTGTACCTATCATTCCCCCCCCCCGCCTTTTTAAATAGATTTTATTTATTTATTTATTTATTTATTTATTTATTTATTTTTTTATTCATGAGAGAAACACAGAGAGAGAGAGGGGAAGAGACACAGGCAGAGGGAGAAGCAGGCTCCATGCAGGGAGCCTGACGTGGGACTCAATCTCGGGTCTCCAGAATCACGCCCTGGGCTGAAGCCAGGGGCTTAACCACTGAGCCACCCAGGCTGCCCCTCATTCCCCCTTTTTGAGTCATTTCTGGCTGATGTTAGGCTTTGTCAAGGGAGAAGCTGGGATAAATCAGAGTGAATGGGAAAGAGGGTTGAGCAGAAAAGCCTGGGAACCTGAAGACCTGAGTGCTGGTCTGGATGCCACCAGGGCTCAGTTCTGTGGGCCTGTACCGCTCCATCTGCACTCTGAATCGGACTACAAATAAGGTCCCTGACACACAAAATACAGTCTTAAATGGCCTCAGAGGCCTGTGACTTCTGTCTTTCACCCTGGCATGCTGGAATACGTACACAAAAGTGATATGTGCATGTGCATGCATGAATGCATGCATGTGCGCGCATGCGTGTGTGTGTGTGTGTGTGTGTGTGTGTGTGTGTGTGACATCGAACTGCCTATCCACCTTACCTGATAGAGCATCGCGGATGTCCTTTAGTAATTCCTTGGCCCTACGGCCCATGTATTAGTGTGAAAAAAGACATTGCCAGCCTTTGTGCACATGTTCATTTTCAGCACTTTTTACTGCCTGAGCCATATGTTCCCGTTCCCTTGATTCATTTGTTATCTAATGGCTAATATTAGCTGCTATCATAAATAAACCTCCAATATGACAGAGGCTTAACAAGATGGAAGTTTGCTTCCTCACTCATGCAATGACCCAGTGAGGATGTTCCCAAGTAGCAGATAGCCTTCTTCCACATGGTGATTCGGGAACTCGATTTCCTTCCATTTTGCAATTCTATCACTCTCCAGGGCCTTGGAGTCCCTTCAGCTGGGAGCAAATGGGAAGAAAATTAAAGAAGGTACACGCACTTCTAATTGCCTTGCATTCTTAAGTGATACTCACTACTTTTGCTTGTACTCCCATTAGTAAACACTAAATCACTTTATCCCCCCCCAAATGCAGAGAACACTAGAAAATACAGACCTGGCTGGGCAGGCACTTCTTAGTGTCCACTCTATTTTACAAGAAAATAAAATTTTTATGAATGTGTGCCTCTGCCATAACCCCTCTGTGATTAAAGATAGATAGATTTTTAAAAAGATTTTATTTATTTATTCATGAAAGACAGAGAGAGAGAGAGAGAAAGAGAGAGAAGCAGAGACACAGGCAGAGGGAGAAGTAGGCTCCTTGCTGGGAGCCCAATGTGGGACTCGATCCCGGGTCTCCAGGATCACGCCCTGGGATGAAATCGACACTAAACCACTGAGCCACCGGGGCTGCCCAGATAGATATTTTTAATATCAATGGTCAAGTGCAATCTGACCTATGTCTATGTGAAGTTTTGTGGCTTACAAAAAGACTTTTTTTATATATACATGTGTCTAAGTTGGATAAGATCCACAGAGGTAGATATTATTCTCATTTTATCACTGAAGTCCTGAGTGGCTAAACGATTGCCAGGAGCACATAGATCTTTGAGGCAGGACACAAACACAAGTCTTCTGACTTGTGTCAGAAGAATTCTAAGCTTTTTCCAGAACATCATGGCCTCCAATGACAAACACCAGGACAAAGAACGAGGCTCCCAGGAGGCAGATCTAGCCCATGAGGGAGCCCCTTGGAAGCAGCCAGGATCCAGGGGGAAGGCAGAAGAAACCAGTCAGCAGCAGGCCCTCTCATCATCCTTCAGTTCCCTTCTCCTTCCCTTTGGCTACGTCCTTGCTGAGCAAGGAGCTTCCTCTAGAGGCAACTGAATGGACTGATGTTCCAGTAAGAGCCAAACTAGTAGAAATTTCCAAGGGGAAATTACACAACACTACAGTGATCTGGGTTGAGGAGTCTAGCATTAAGGATGGAGTGGAGAGTTACCTGGCCTCAGGGAGGGATTGATTCAAAAGACATCTTCTTGAGAAACAGTATCCCAAAAGATTTCCAGAAGGTAAATAGATACCCTAGTAGGTAAGTCATGTGACATTTATTACATTGTCAGAAGAGAACAAGGGATCAAACTATCTGTATAAGAAATGATATTAGCTCTTACTCATAAACTCAAAGGAAATTTATCATTCTATCTTAAATATCTGGAAAGGAAGTGACCCAAGGGAGACTTTGGTGCCTCAAAATCCTTAGATTCTGATTTCTAGTCTTAGTTTTTTTTTTTGCTGTACCTCAGGTTTTTCCTGACCACCATATATATCAGCAGAGCTGGTTGTCATTCTGTTTCTCTCCAGTTCCCTTTATTAGAACTGTGTATTACATGACAGGGGGTGCTTCTACACTATGTGATAACTATTTGCTCTTCTGCTATGATCAGCATTCTGGCTTGGATTCTCCTCATTCAGTAAATTTCTCTTTCCATGACTGTAGGACAGTAGTTAAAACCTGGTGGTCAGGAAGCTTAATGTGTTTAATCAATGAAGTGTTTTTTTAAATGGAATTAAATTAAATTAAATTAAATTACCCATGTTTTGAAATGAAAGCATTTTGTGTAAAATTTTGGACTTCAGCTTCTTTGGCCCATACTGTATAGGCATTCTCATGTGGCAATAAGCCATGGAGCTGATAAGTGGCCACCCTATGTAGAAAGGGTTTACGTTCTCAGTTGACTAGAGTCCCTACCCAGCCCACCTCTCTCATTCATATGATCCACCCGGCCCCTATAACCATTTGTGCATATGACATCTGCTATGGGGTCAAGGCTTGAGGTACTTGCATTTGGTTTTACACATATTGGTGCTACCATTTTTTACCATTTTTGTGGTGTTTAAAACAAGTTATTTTAACCTCCCTATGCCTCAGTTTCTTCAAAAAAATACATCTTTGCAAAAGTTAAATGAACCATCTTTTAAGACCATTACCATAGTGTCCAGTACCTAGCATACACCCTGGAAATGCTCCTTTAACTTTATTTGTGGTAAAATACTACAGCTTGTGCCATCAGGGTCTGAAGTGTTTGAGAGATTCAGCAGTGTTCCAAGGAAGTAGGTGGATGGCCTCAGGCCACTATGTCCAACATGGCATCCCTCCGTCTGCTGGACTATGCAGGCTCCATGGAGGTGGGGTAAAACTCCGTAGTCTTGCTTCTGTGGTGAAAACAGGTTTTTAGCTCCTTGGCCTGCAGGGGGCAGGGCACAGACGTGAAGATTTGGAGAGATGATCAATGGGTACCAGGACCCTCAAGTCAGGAAAGCCCCTTGGCACAATGGAGAAGTGAGACAGATATGTTTGGTATTAAAAAAAAGAGTGGCATGGGAAAGGGCAACAGGCCACATAGGGTCTTCTATGCTAATATGTAAGGCAGGTAGTGGTGGACAGAAACACCTATTGCCTTCAGAAGGAGGTGAAGCCTTGGGAGAATCTAAATTGTCTTAGTCATCTCACAGGTGAGTAGCATAGTTGGACTTAACATCTAGGTCTACCAGATTCCAAAGTAACCACTTACTACCTTCATATGCACTTGTTGAGTATATAAGACAAGCACTATTTATTTCATAGTATTTATTGATAGAGTGAGAAGCATGAATAGGATGACTTATTCTTGTTTTCCAAAGACTTTCCTGGGTTTAGCAATGAAATAAATTCCTATGTCCTAGGAAAACCTCAGTCCTGAGAAACTGGAGTGGTAAGTCACCCTAAAATATTATGACCACATTACACAGTAGAAATACAGTACCACTGCTACCTTTAAGTGGTAGTCTCTATACATGTACCTTCTACTCTGTAATGCTGTCATCTTTTACCAGCTATCCCATGTCCCATGACTCTCAGCCAGCATCTTAGCTGGATGAGGTTCTTCACTTGGCGAGATGACTCAGACCTTCATTCCCATAAAATTTCAATTCTTGGTCCATTGCTCTAGTTTTTTATTGATGAGCTCTTTCAGGTAAGGGACTATGAAGAGGAACCTCCAATGAATCCCCAGGTTCCAAATATAGTCTTTCTTTACCTCATTGTATAGCAACAACCCAATTTCCCCCAAGTAATTAGGATAATAACCTCCATTCAGTTCAGTGATCTTCTGATAAGATCTGCTTATTGGTTTATTGGCATAAAGTGCCCCAAATGACTAGGGGGCAGGCTCAGCTTCCAAGCCATCAGAACCATAACTGTGTTCTCTGGTGGAAACATTTCTCCCTTGGGTATTACGGCCTCCAAACCTACTGAGCCCAAGGTTATAGGGACAAAAAACAAAACTCTTCAAAGTGTTTATTAGGCATAATAATGAGATGGATCACCCTTCCCCCGTCCCATCTCCACCTCTTGGTTTCCAGACCTTTGTTTCCTGTTTAAGGGCAGTCAGCACTATATGCTGATATCCAATTTAAAACATAACTGCACTCAGTAGGATAGTAGGATCCCAACTAAAGGCATTATCACTTGGGATAGTAGGATCCTAACTTAAGGCATGATCTCCTAGCTGGTGATGTATCTGAGCCTGCATCAGATCATTCCTATATAATGTCAAGCCGGCTGCCTTTAAGTTACGAGAAATGTGCTAAGACTAGTGCCTCTGATCAGAGGCAATGTTGTGAAAGATATCATGACAATGGATAAGGCATGCTGAAATCCATGAATGGAGGAGATGTTAGCAGAAAACCTATGGGTAAATCCAAACCAAGGTTTTGTGTCCCTTCCCTGTGGAGACTAACTGCTACCTCCTCCATGATGAGAATGATCCAATGTAATCAACCTACTACCAAGTAACTAGCTGATCATTGTGGGAGATATAGTACAATATCAAGGGCCTATCAATTGCTATTAGCAGGTTGTCTGTCCATCCATCCATGGATAAATGAACCTCTTTGAGGGGACCCATGTACTCAAGCTAAACCATAGCCTCTATTTCTATTGCCAAGGCCATTTTATACATGGTCCACTGAACAGGCATCAGAGTGACTAGGGAAAAGGCCAACTAGATCCACAGCATGAGTCAAATTGTCCATTTGATTATTGAGTCTCCATCACCATGATTGGTTTCAGGATGGTATTCATGGAGAACACTAGTATTTTCACACTACAGGCCTCATTCAAGAGATCTATACATGCATATCTTCCCTAAACTTTCTTGTCACTGGTAGGCTTTCTTTCAAAGCCTCAATGATCCAATCATCTGTTATCCACTGCCTATGAGTCTGTGTAGGTCTATAGTTCAGACCAAAGTGGATAATCATATACATGCCTGATGTTCTGTCTCCTTGGGAAGATTTCCGTTCACTACAGTCTTTGAGGACGACCCAAGAGGGGCTGTAGCATGGCGCTGTCCACTTCTGGCTGGTGCTGGCACGCTGTGCAGATCCACTCCCGAAGTGGGCTTGTGCTTTTTCCTCATTTGTTAACTGATAGAAGGGAATTATCTGTGAAACCATAGTGTGGTTGAAGGATAGGCAGCAAAGCTGCAGGTACAGGTATCACAGAAGTCTAGGTCACCGGTTTTTGCATTTATGGGCACCATCTTCACCTGACTGGCCTGAGTTCAATATTTGCACCTTCCATTTTATAATGGAATGCTGCCTTACAGGTCTTAATTTTATACTTTTTTGGGTAAGGCACATGTTCTCTATGGGTAATTTAAGTCACATGTCACTTCGTTTTTTCCCCTCCTGTGTCCCCAAGAGAACTAATAGTAGTGAGCATTTACTTAACGTAGTGATTTGGGCTCAGTCCATATCCCTTGTCCTCTCAGTGCCTACAGGAGAGGAGGGACTGCTTTAGAGTTTCCTGGGGGTACTTCAACTCATCCATGTGCATATTCACAGCTTTTAATTTGTCTTTTTCTCCTATGTATGATATCTAAGGTCATACAAAGAATCAGATGACTCCACACTCTTTATACTCACTGTTACTGCCCTCGTGACTAGGTGCTAGAACCACTTGATCTCCCAACAGCTTGCCCTCCACTTTTGACCATGCTGCATTCAGTGGTAATTTGAATTATCATGGTGCCACCATCTACCATGAGCTACCATTGTTACCTTTGCCCTCTTTATGGAAGTTATCCTTGGGTTGTTCATACATAACTGATCTAAACCCAGAGTTCCATTGTATGAGTTTGTTTCCTGGTGCCACTTCCACTATCAATTCTGTATCAGTCAGAATCTCAATAGAAGCAAAGAACATTGAAATTGCGACAGACCAAAGGTGTAGAAGTGTTGGAAATCCGGACCAGTAGCAGTGGAGCTGTTACCACGTCTTGGTACAAGTTTCAGGGGGAGAAGAGGTTTTTGGAACTGAGAAGGAGAGTCATGTATATAAGCCTCTTAGAGAGGAGCAATTGATGTCGAAAAAGACAAACAGCCCTTGTCAATCATCAGAAGAACCAGGATAATTGCCCTGTCCTCCTTCCCTTCTCACTCTCCATCTCCATTTCCTGTTGGACTTCTGGTTATCCAGAGGGGAGAGGAGCTCCACTGATGCAGTTCACACAAGCCAGCCTTTCATGATAGAGCAGACAGTAGATGGAGAAGGGGAAAGAATACAACTAGAGAGTCAGGCAGGTGATTTCTGGCACACCATGTAGTTGTTGCAATGATTTTATGAGAGAACGAACCTAGCAAAGTGCCTGACAGGTAATAAGCAGTCACAGGTGAAAACATAGGAAGTCCCGAGGGGTGATGCTAACTGCTCAAGGACACACAGCCAGTTTATAGCAAAGCCAGGTGGGGACTCTCATACTTGAAGCTGTCTCCACTGTCCCTCCTTGCCCTGATATTCCACATGGCTTTGCTACTGACATTCAGTTGTCCCTTCACCCTTAGCTTCTCCTCAAGGAGCTAACTTCCTAGAATACAGCCCCTCATCACACCTTATTGCAGTGGAATGGGTATCTTGTCATGCTATTTCTACCTTATATCACTGCCTCAGGAAGTATATCTCATTAACCTCCTCCCTAAGCATGTTTTAGATATTAACATTATGTACCACTCAGCACTGCAGTGGACACACTCCTTTCTTCATGGTTAATGGATTTTTCCATTCATAGACGTCCTATCCCTCTTTAGATTTCCATATTAAGTGCCATTAAGAATACTAAATTAAAGGTCACAAAAAGTGGATTCTAATTCTGGCTTTTCCACAAGCTGGGTGTCTGATCTGGAGGCTACTTCACTTACTTGGTCTTGCATTTTTCATGCATAAACATTAGAGCAGATGATTTTCTAGGCTCCTCCCAGCACCAAAGTTCACTGATAATACGGAGGAAGAGGGGGAGGAAGATAGCTCCCAGAGAATGAGCCCCAGCTTTGCACAGGGCACTGTGCTCTGCACTTTACCCTCATTAATTCACTGAAACTCTGTGGTTACCCTGTGAGGAGGGATTATTATCCCCATTTTACAGATGAAGGATCTGGGACTCAGAGCAGACAAATGATTTGCCCAGAGTCACCCAAATACTTCTTAGAAGCACCTGAATGTATTCTGGAATCCATCTGACACTGGAAACCAAATTCTAAACCAATGATTCTCAAAGTATGCTCCAGATGAGGAACACCAGCCTCACCTGGGAATTTATTATAAATGCAAATTCTCAGGCTGTACCCTGACTCCCAACCACTGGGGATGGATCCTGGCAAACTGTGGTTAACAAGCCCTCCAAGTGAATCTGATGCCTTTTCGAAGATGAAGTCCATTGTTCTAAACCACCATGCTCTACTGTTCCCCCTCCCAAGTCTCTCATCATATACATCTCATTACATGCTCAAATACACAGAGAGCAGTACGCTCTGTAAACACAGCCTCAGTGTCTTTCTACCCGTGTATCCAATTTTACCTTCAAATGTGCTTATTGCATAATTCTTCCCACATAAACATCTCAGGGTGTCTCACACACCTTTTAAATGCTTTACTATAACTGCCCTCATTCAAGTTTGCAAGATTGTCTAAGTCTTAGGGTGATGGCTCTAGTCTAGTGGAAGGGGCAGACATGAGAATGATTATTACCCAGGCAGTGATAGGTGCTAGGATGGATGTAGGAAGCAGCAGCATGTAATGAACAAATAAGTTGGGGATTTTTTTCCGGACAGAAGTGATGCTTGGGTAGAGCTTCAAACATTAGCGAGAAGAATAATTATTGTTGTTGTGGGGATATTTTTGTTTCCATCTTAGGTCTTTTTTAAAAAATCAAACAAAAAGAAAATCTTTTCACCACCTCGAAGATTTCAGCTAACTGTCCCCCGCCGTGATAAATTAAGAAGAGACCTTAAAATAGAGACTCCAATTTTAACTATCTTCCCTCCTTAAAACTCAGGGTGGTAGCGAGGTAAGAGCAGGGTGGTTTGGGAGCATTTAGGAGGAAGCACTGCGAATCAGATGAGGTGAACCAAGTTTTGAAGGATGAGGCATCATCAGCCATAAAGACAGATGACGGCAT
The DNA here is from genome assembly GCF_018345385.1 of Vulpes lagopus. Classification (NCBI taxonomy): domain Eukaryota; kingdom Metazoa; phylum Chordata; class Mammalia; order Carnivora; family Canidae; genus Vulpes; species Vulpes lagopus. Next base: position 29,672,500 of record NC_054829.1, read on the forward strand.
CCGTTCCAGGCAGTTTAGCAATGCTGCAGGGAGACTAAGAGCAGAGAGTGGTTCATTTGTGAAGATCTAGGTTCAAGTCCTGCTCTCGTTTTACTAGCAGGATGATCTTGACTACGTCACCTAAGGTCTTAAGTCTTATATTTTTCACTCAGTTACATACTTAATATATTGATATCTACTTTAGAGTTTAGGGGGTGTGGATAAAATACAATGATTGCAATGATTGTAATACTGCTGTAATTTATGCATCACACTGCATCATAGATTTGTGATTATTTATGTTGTTATTGACGCTGCTGTTGTTCCAGGAGGAGACATGAAACGTGAAGCCGTTGAGCAGCAGGTAGGACAGAGCACCATCACTTATTCGACTTGCAGAGTGCACAGAATATGGAAGCAACAGGGTTAACTGCATGCACACCAGGGCAGCATGGCAATATCCCAGGAATGGGATTGTATATTTGTGCAGCAAAGTGTGCACGGGAAGAGTGGCTGAAGGTCAGGACCAGACCAAGAAGTTTAGTTTCTTGGGCTAAACTGAGGCAATTAGATTTATCCCAGAAGCTTAATATTAATCTACTGTAGTCTGCTGCTGTAACAAAATACCACAAGCAGGTGGCTTAAACAACAGAAATTTCTTTTCTCCCAGTTCTATAAGCTAGACATTCACAGTCAAGGTGCCATCAGGCTTGGCTTCTGGTTTGGCCTCTCCTCTTGGCTGCTAAATGGCCAGTTTCTCACTGTGTCTAAGTGGCCTTTTCTCTCTGCACAGAGACATTCTCTGGTGTCTCCTCCTCTTCTTATAAGGACACCAGTCCTTTCTGATCTCATTTACCCTTAATGACCTCCTTTAAGGGACCTATAAGAGGCAGGTGCGGGTGATGCGCCCAGTTTTAGGCATATCAGAGTTTTCAGGTCTGTGGGACACCCAGGGGGAAGCGTCCAGGAGCCTGGACTCTACAGAC